>NW_005054315.1:2370087-2377278 GCF_000277835.1 Geospiza fortis
TCTTTCATTTCCAGTGACAAAATATACTACCATACACAGGACATAAAAACCATTCAACTTATTGACAGGAAACACCAATACCACCTACGTGTCAGAAAGATCAGAGACTTGCAGGATGAGACAAGATATTCATTTCCAGTGATTAAGAAAAATAAGCTATTTCAGCAGATCATGGGTACTCATAGATCTCAATATTGAAAGCCAGTTCCACGCTTTGCCAAGTCCAGCATTTCTCAAGCACCTTCTCTACATTTCTCATTCATGGGACATGAACAGGTTCCTCTTGCAGAGGGGATGAGATAATGCAACCCAAAAGGAAAGGTACTTGCACATGGTAAGGTACTTGCTCTCAAATACTCAGAAGAGGCCAGGGATTGAAGGATGCATGACAGCAAAACCTGCCCTAGTAAGCAACAGCAATGTATCCAAGTGTTTCAAATGCATGCTTTTACATCTTCTCTGAGAACAAACTACTGGGGAGAAGACAACATACTGTCAGTCTGTCCATCTTGCAGGTAACTGAATCATTAACAATATCAATCCCATTTCATCACTTCCAATTCATTACTGGAGCATCTCTATGGCTTCTGATTTTGAGACAGCAGGTGGGTACCACTGTTTGTACAAAGCAGGGGTTCTGGTGAAGACAATGTTCATGCAGCAATGAAATGAGGACAATGCTCAGCACCAAAAAACAAAGACATGCTTCTGCCTACAGATCAGTGACTGGATTCATCTCCCTAGACAGCTCAGCTGTTTCTTTGATCAAGAAAGAAACAAGACTGCCTACAGAAAGAAGATGGGGAATTTCCTTCCATCCAGATGGATGTTCAACACAAAAAGAGACTCATGTCTCTCTCAAAGGACCACTGATGGCATGCAGCACGTTCATCATGAACTAGTACCCAACTCTGAGGTTCCCCCCAAATGAACCCCACCAGGGGATGATGAACAAGCTTAGACAAGTTGATTTACCACTGTAATGCTTCAGGTGCACAGGTTCCAACAACAAAGGCAGGCTACTGAGGTAAAGGCCTTGGCCATCCAAAACAAATGGTTGAGCAAACACTTCAAAAGGTCACCAAAAAAAAGCCAAGAAAATATGACTTCATAGAACCACAGAATGTAGTAAAGCAACACATCTTTCAAGAACATGTCATTTCCTCTCCTCAAACACAAAATCTCTAAGATGTTCTGACAATAAGGAAAAATTTTAAAATGCAAACATGGACTTAATATGCCTGAATTTTGGAGGGGGATTCTTTGTTTTAGAATTGTTTACTGCCTTAGAAAACTGCAAGTAAATGGACTAAGAGAACAGACATATTTCTACATGAGTGGTGTGCTAGTATTCATTTGAATGCATGGGCCTATATTTAACTGAGAAAGTAACTGTTTACTTAAAGATAAGTAAAAGGAACAGCTGTCAAAGTCTCTGGCTCCAAGTAACTATCTTAAAGCTTGCAACTGCAATTCAATCCCACACATTCACTTATGATCCCAAAGACATGAGTTATAGATTCTAAAATCAAATTAAACAAAAGGACTCAAAATGCAGAATAAAAATACAGAATACAGTCTCAGTGCTTCAGGGTTCAAAAAGTGTTTTTAAAACCATTAAAAAAAAGAATTGAAATAATCATTCACCAAGCAAATCTGATAAAAAAGGTCATATTAAAATTCTGCTGAGAACCACTTAGAGCCCCAGTCTTATCAAGACTTACCCGTACACAAAATGTTAACTTCCCTGTTGGTGACAAATTCAGCCAGTGAAAGTGAAGCTTTCCAAGGTGCTGACATTGCAGCTAGATGGTGCTCGGCACCTTCCAGGAACTGCCCTCTGCCCCACGTGGCAGTGCTGTATGTACAGTGCTGCCTTTCACGATCACAGCACTCAACACTTCTCCAGAACTCACTCAGAACGCTTCTGGCTGCTACGTTTTGGGATAATTTCACTGTGCTGAGGATTCACGCAGGGCTTTTGTTCCCTTCCAGCCTCTCAGGCAGGGGGAGAGAGCAGGAGAATCCCAGCTGTGGGTGCTGTAAGGCAGCTTTCTCTCTGCCTCCCCCCATCACACAGCTCTGTACCCATTTACCCCCACAGCTCTCGACACTCAGCCCTTCTCACTCCCAGACCCATTACAGCCACACTAGGGAACCAGAAATCTCAACGTTAATTACCTACTAATTAAAACAAACATAACAAAAGAACCCCAAGCCCAGGTTAATTTTCCTATATAAGCAGCTTAGAAAATACCAAAAGGTTAGTCAAAGACTGCAGCAAACACCTACCTCATTGGCTCTTTTTATTATCTTGTCGTCTATGTCTGTGATCCCCATCACCATGATAACTTCAATTCCAAAAAACCTTGTCATTATCCTTCGAATTATATCAAACCTAACATAGGAGCTGGAAGAGAGAGAAACACGAGCTTTTGAACATGCAGTAGTAAGATTAAACTAAAACAAAAAATAACCAACAGCCACAAGGACAATCTAATTAATCCCAACACTTGCAATGAAAAGATCTTCAGTGCATAAGGTGTTTTTCCAAAACCAGTTGCTACCTGCACAAAAGTCAAGCAAATTTCTCTTGAACTGGCCTACCCTCTTCTGGCATTAGTGACACATTACATCAGATTTTCTGAGTGTTTTCTTTTGTTGCATCTCTTTACTCAAAGGGCATCACAAGCTACAGGAGCTGGGAGACTCTTTCAAAGCCAACAGGACAAAATGAGACACAGAGATCGGATGTTCTTGGAATACATCCCTTAGGCTTAGTATATCCTAAGAGGTTTTCAAAAGTCATGCAGCAGAAGAACAGGAAGAAATAAAGCAGGATTCAAATTAACTTTTCTTAGGGTTGAATAACAATAGATACCAGCCACCAATACAGTATTTCATTCATACACCACCACAGATCTTTTCTGATAGCAAAGAGTAAATGCCCTATAGCTTATTCTGTTTTATTTACACTTGAGAATAAAAGTTATTCTGAAAATTATTCAGGGCTTTTGCCACAAAGTAGAGTATTTAATGCTGATAGATTGGTGGATATGCAAGCTGTAGAGAGCTGCTGCAGCTCCTTCTGCTCACAGACTCTCCATTTGTAATTCTCAAAACACACTCTGACTGAGTTAAACCAAATTACTAGGTGGGATACTAGAAGGTGACTAAAATCTCTGTGTCTGCCCTGCAAGATGATGAGAATCCTCAGTGTTTCTGGGCTGTTTTCTCCAAAGCCAGCAAGGAGGTTCACCGATCTACAGGTTCTCATTTCATTCACAGCATCACACAAACGGCAACTCCCACGGCCATCAGAACAAAGTGTAAGCAGCTACAGAAATGGATTTGCACCCTTCCCTGCAGGTGCCAGGTAGCACTAAGGTACTGATGCAGAATATCTCAATGAAGAAAAATACTTTTAGTTGTTGTTTGTGCCGTGCCCATGCTGAAAAAAGACTTTTTGAAAGCCTTGCTGCCAGGGAGATAGTTTTTAATGAATAGTAGCTCACTGGGAGTAAGGCTCATCTAATGTGGTGACACGACTCCATAAGAATATTAAATTGGCCTTTGGATCCTGTTCAGAGGAACAACGCCAGCATCAAAAGCTTGATATTAGATTTAACAGCCCTGCAGTCACTGTTCCCAGAGCAGGCACAAATTTCACACTGTTCCCTCTCCTCTCATCTTCCAACTGAATTAATGGAAGAAACTCTGCAAGAACAAGAGCAGAATTCCTGATACCACAGGGTCTTTACCACTTCAGGACTGATTAAAAAAAACAGCCAAAACAGACAGCCAAGATCAGGGGGTGGCAGAGCATATGCAAGAGAAATCTCTCGTGGCTGGTTTTACTCTTACTTCAAAGCATTCAGCCAGGAACCTGGATGCCAACCAGGCTGCAGGTCAAACCAGTACAATCAAGGTCAGACCCAGAACTGGGGGGAAAAAATATTATTATTTGCCTGTCTTACTTTTTTCTCTCTATAGAATGGGTGTTGGATGTCATATGGAGGCAGACAGAGCATCTGTTTTTAGGACTGGAAGCACAACATACTAGAGAATGTTAAATTATTTAGAGACAAAGAACTCCTTGTGGAATGGAAAGAGGACAGGAGAAAAATAATGCCATTATTTCCAAATTCTCTTCAAGGATCTCAAACTCATTTCCATGATCCATTTCTGCTTTATTACCTGCTCCATTTGTTGTGTTTGACACAAGTCAGAGGGGGAAAAAAGGGAATTCTAGTAAGAAAAGAACACGTGGCAGGAGTACAACAAAATGATGGCATTTAACAAGAGCAGCAGAGCAGCAACAGCCACCACTCCATTTGACTTTATGCTATTTCCCAGGGCCTCTCCTGGCCCCCCAACAGAAGCATACATTTCAGCTGTTCCATGGCTGGACCTAGCTACTGAGGAAAATAAGATACCATTTTTTAAAATAAATAAATAAATAGAACCAAGAGTGCTCCACCATCCTGAACAAATCAGCTGAGCAACAGGATGTCAACACTGACATGTGTAAGACCAGAGATACTGGAAAGGAACAGCCAACTCCTCCCATGCTGGAGGGTTTAACTGATGAGAAAAGAGAGCAAAAGGTCTTCAGCACAGACACCCTGTCAGGCAACAGGAACAACACGTGAAGGTGCTTCAAGAGGTGCTAAAACAGAGAATTATACCTGGTGTATCTGCACATACACCAAAGGCAACACTCAGCACTAACCATTCTTTCTTAAATTAGCACGTGAAGAGGTCAGACCTGGGTAAGGAAGATGTATGGCAAACCTCCACAGTGGGAAAGCCTGAAATTGCTAGTTTAGACATGGGTAAGAAAAGATGGGTAAAAAACCAGGCAAGTGTAAGCAAGGCCTTTCTACTCCCTCTTTTAATCAAGAAAGTCTGAGGGCAAGAGACCACTGAAAAAAGCAGACACTTAAAAGCCACTTAAAAGAGAGCTGCGAGACCAAAGGATGAAATTCTCCACCTCTATAAAACATTGTGGTCTAGATCAACTATACCCCTTAGGACAGAAGCATCTCTGCAATTTCCTTCCCTATTACACCATGTCAGGGAAGACAGGCCCTACCACACTAGAGAAGCTCAACGGACGGATAAAGACAAGAAACTCATAACCATCTTTTTTACACAGTTGCTTTTAAGTGATGATTTTAAATTGTTATTATTTCAAGGTAAACTGTAATGGAGCCTGTATCACAAAGAACTGTAAATTTAAATACTCCAATTACTATGACTTTCAAATTAAAAAAGTTTTCCTGAAAATACTAAGTACAAACAACAAGTCCAAGATATCATGTTCCTGATTTTTAGGTCACCAGTAAAAAGCGAGGTCAATTTTCTGCTGAGACTTGACAAAAGCAAGGAGGAAAAAGTCATCACAACATAAACACAACAGTACAGCAGCATTAACATTAGCACTGACAACAGTACTTTCATATAACTGGTATTTTAAGTCTTCCTTTTTACAGAACAATGCAGCAGTTGTGCAGTTACTGCGATGGCTCAGTACAACATGAGCAAGATTTAACACACGTTTCTGAATGAAGATAAGACAGGATGAGAAGCTATGAAATCCCTTACATTGAACGGGAACTATTCAGTTACTGAAATGCACAATATCTGATCTTCATACAGATGGCAATTATCTGATAAATCCCTGCTCCTCCAAAGAGCACAACACAACTTGCTCTTTAAAAACCTTAAGAGCAGCTTGAGCTGCTGCTGCAACTCTCCTCAGCTTCACAGAAACAGCAGAACAGATGATGTCTACTCATCAGGTGTGTTGTTTTGAAACAAGTGCCAGCAACCTCTTCTGGTATATTTAAAGTACTTTTTCAAAGTTAGTTATAATGAAGCTAGCTTATTGTTCTAACAATCCTAATGAACTACAGAGAAAAACCTGTGCTGTTCTGGATTGTTTTTTTATTTTTAAACATAGTAAATCACTGCAGTGTTACTCTGCAAAAAGGCCTTTAAGCTACCTGGAACTTCTGAGATTTAAGAAGGGTTGTGTTCATCTATGAACCTGGAAAGCACCTTTCTATTAGCCAGCCCTGCATGGCTTTTCCTTGGTGCCAACACAGTGCCTGACCTAACCTGAGGTGAAACTATCTTTTCACACAGTTGAGAGGCTCCAGGATCAGGACACCACATGAGAGGTCCCACTATGCTGATACGATTTGTAACAACTCACCCTACCCAAACAAACTGCACACGTTCCTAATGCTTCTTCCCAAGACACAGACACGCACTGTCTCTGCCTTAGCTGGGCAGCAGAACCAACAGCCCCTTTATGGACCATCCCAGCCCAAGAGGAAAAAATACATAACAAACAGACTTTTGCCCTTTGCACAGCACAGGGGGTAAAGGGCTGGGCCTCGTGTCACCAGTCACAGCTCTGTCACCAGGACACACACTGCAGCCTGGGGATGTCCAGCACTGTAACCCTGGCACCACTGGCGTGGGATGTCCAGCGCTGTGTATCTGCCTGGATGCCCCCACGCTGCCATCCCCGACTCACCAGGCGTGCCCGAGGTGTGCGTGGTCATACACCGTCGGCCCGCAGCTGTACCTGCAGAGAGGGGAGGCAAACAGAATCACAGAATTGTGAGGGCTGGAAGATCACCCAGTCCAAACTCCTGTCAAGGCAGGGTAACCTACAGCAGGTGACACAGGAATGCGTCCAGGTAGGTTGTGAATGTCTCCAGAGAGGGAGTCTCCATGTGCCACCTGGGCAGCCTGTCTCCGTGCTCTGCCACCCTCAACATAAAGAAGTTCTTTCCCATGTTGAGGTGAAACTTCTTGTATTTCAGTTTATGGCCACGGCTCCTCGTCCTGCCACTAGGCAATGCCAAAAGGAGCCTGGCACCATCCTCTTGACCCCCATCTTCGAGGTATTTATATGTACTGATGAGATCCCCTCTCAGTCTTTGCCCCCCTAGACTAAACAGGCCCAGCTCCTGCAGTCTCTCCTCGCAAGAGAGACGCTCCGGTCCCTTAATCACCTTTGTGACCCTTCGCTAGACCTTTATCCAGTAGCTCCAGGTCTTTCGTGCCCTGGAGCCCAGAACGGGGCACAGGAGCTGTTTCCAGACACAAACCGCTCCTGTCACCCCTGCTACCCCCCGCCCGCCTCGCCGCAAGGCGCTACCAGGCCGCCCCTCC
>NW_005054315.1:2377650-2385125 GCF_000277835.1 Geospiza fortis
GCTCCCCTCCCGCCCCACTCCGGCCGCTCCCGGCGCAGTCTGCGGAGCGCTGCTATGGTGAGCCTGCGGTGCGGGGCTTGGGCCGGCCAGGTCCCGCTGACGCGGCGCGTACCCAGCCTTGTGTTTCGGTATAACCCCAGCGTGGCTTCTTCCTAGCGAGGTTTTTAAGGGAGATGTTCGTAGGAAATGTGTGACTAATTCAGCATAATGGTCTCCACTGTGTCGAGTCAATTCGGTCACTTTAGGAACTGAATCTATTTTTGAATTGCCTTTCAGGTCAGAGAACGGCTGGCAGCCTGTTAGCTCCTGAAAATAAAACACAGTGTGACATTCCCAAACTGGACTTAATAAATCAGAGTCTCAGAAAACACTTAATGCATCCCCCTGACTCCCACATACTTGTATAAAGTGTTACCTGACCTAGACGTTTTAAAAAATGACAGCAAGTGCTGGCGAGTACTTGGTGAGGTACCCTGGCCTTTAGCCCAGCTGACTGTCGAGGTCTGCTTCCTCACTGGGGATTTTTTTTTCTTTCTTTCAGAGCATATCAAGGAAATGGAGCTTAACTGGCTGCAGTACCTTGAATCACGGCTACTCAACTAGAATGAATAACAGTGTAATGGAACAGACATAAGAGTAGGTACCAAAAGTATTTTTGAATGAGTACCTTGTTTCCAAAAGTGACTATGAGCAGATACCAAGGAAACAAGTGAGAATTCCACAAGCTTATAACCACAAAGATGATCAGAGGGATGGAACAGGTATCCTATGAAGATCAACTCAGAGAGTTGGGGTTGTTCAGCCTGGAGAAGGCTCCAGGGAGACCTTACAGCACCTTCCAGTACCAAAAGAGGACTGACAAAAAAAGGGGAGAGAGACTCTTACTTGTACAGATAGTGACAGGACAAGGAACAATAGTTTTGATCTCAGAGAGGAGAGATTTAGATAGATGTTAGGAAGAAAATCTTTACTCATAGGGTAGGGAGGTTTTGGAACAGTTCGCTCAGAGAAGCTGTGGATCCCTGGAAGTGTTCAAGGGCAGGCTGGATGGGGCTCTGAGCAACCTGGTCTAAGTGACAGGTGTCTCTGCTCATGACAGAGGGGTTGAAACTGGATCATCCTTAAGATCCCTTCTGACCCAAGCCTTTCTATGATTCTGTGAATATTTTCCCAGATATTTTTCCAGCTTCCAACCAGATGGCATCCTTAACTGAATATCTTGTGATTTTTTTTTTTTTTGCTTCACCCCCTCCTAGGTTTTTGTACCCATCCTCATAGATTGCTGTACCATTAATTTCCCCATTCTCTGTGAACCCACATAAATCCCAGGCTTTGCCAAGGAGTACTGCAGGTCTAGTGTCCTCTTGAGGAAGCACCCTCTTGGCATGTGTTGAACTCAAGGCCTGTGAGCTCCAATTATGGCCACCCTTGCTCTTGTACAAGGAGAGTGAGTGAACTGCCAGTGCCAGCACATTGTCTGTCCTGCTCCTGACTGTCTTCCACACAATCCTCTAAACAGGCTGTTCAGGGAGAGCCTGTTCAGGTCTCTCAGACCACTGTGTTACCTGCTAAGGCACATTGCTGTTCTTTGGGAGAAAGGCAATACTGAACGCTCACAGCTTTTCTGGACTGGATGCTGCAGGTCTGCCCGTGGTGAGCTGCCTCACGGAAGTGTTTGTATTGTTTCCTCTTCTATCTGCCAGGGATGACTTTAATAGATTTTTCTCATAAGTAATAAGATCATTTAAAATTATTGCTTTTACATAATACTTGATGTCTGTCTACACCTTACTTCATTTTAGAGCATATCAGATACAAAGCCCTACCGGTGGCAAATGTTTCCTTTTTCTTTTAATAGGTACTTTCCATGGAACTTGTCATTTAACAATCTTAACTTTTTGATCAAATAAGAAACCTATTTTATGGGCTTGTTAATTTAAGACTACCTAGGATGAAATTCAAGATACCATCCAATAACCTTTGTAAATGTTTGCTTTGTATGTTTCTCAGGAAGCTTCACAAGCCAATTATTTCAGCTTCCATAATGAGCTGGTTTTGATGTCTTGCTGTTCAACACACATCTAGTTAAGACTTGTCATTAACTCTGTTGTCTTCTTTGTTCTGTATGGTTCTAAGCACTTTGAAAGAGTTCAAATCAATACTAAGTAACAATGGATGTTTTTTAGGCTTAATTCCAGGTTTAGCTGTCATGGATGAAACTGCCAACAGATCAGAAGAATGCAAGAGCCTTTTCTTTCCCATTGGTTTCAGAAGGCTTAATGTCTGTGCTAGCCAGACTGGCTTTTAGCATTTAGTCCCAAAACCTCCATGTCCTGCTGTAAAATGTTATTTTCTGATGGTGGGAAAAGCCACAATTATTAAATGCCTGAAATAAACAGCTAACATTATTCCTGCTTGAGATTTAATGCAAAACAATACATCCAGTGGCATGGTGGAAAGTGTTCTTCAAACACTGAAGTACAAAAAGAACCTAATTTCAAATAACAGCAAAACTAATTCTGGTGGATAAAAACCATAAATTATTCATGTTAAAAATACCAGCATTCTCAGAATCAATTGGCCTGTGGCTGTAAGCATACCTGCACTTTATGCCACCTATACCTGTACCCTTACTCCTGCTCTGGGACATGTGCAAGAACACAACAGCCAGCTACCAGAAAGGCAGAATAGCAGCAAAAGATGCCACCAGGAGACCTTTGCTTCCACCTGGAGTAGAAGATGCCTTTGGAGTTTGCAAGCAGTTGGAGCCAAGGTACACCTGATCGGTGCCAGGCCTGGGCCTGCTGTACTCCTGTTACTTCGGCACTTGCAGAATAGCCAGGAGGAAATGCGATCTGCAGAGCAGTGCAGCTCTTTGTCACAATCCAACTGCAGCACGTCTGCCTGAGCTTCAGGTAAACTCTTGTTTCAAGGGGACACACATGTATTTAATATTGTCAGCTCATGTTCTCATGTTTTTCTTAAGAGACATCAAGGCTAAAACTTCTTTTAAATTAAAAACTGAAACTCAAAGGTAAAGGGGTGACTCCTGAACACCTTAGAAGGGATCTCTGTGTTTTCTGTTCCTTTATCTGAATATGTAAGAAGGCAACGTTTCCCCTCCATCCTTGATCAAGAAGGAAGTCTGTTAGAAGCACAGCTGTATGTGCTGTCCACCAGCAGTGCTGGCAACATTTCTGTGGTGAGCAGGGAGGATCTTTGGGGATTTTGGCTCACCTGGCTTCTGTATTTTCCAGCTTCCAGTCCTAGGAATACCTATAAGATTTTCCTCCAGAGGTAAGATCTCAGAGCATGTTTTGTATCATACATGAATAAAGCTAAAAACAATTTTCCATTTCCACATATTATTAGGAGACACATGCTTTGCAATTTTTACAGTTTCCCCGCAATTGCTAAAGGTGCTGTATTTTATCTTCTAAAAAATTCAACCACACCATCTTAGAGTTGTTGATAGAGAGGAAAAAGGTTGCATTTGCTGTGTTAGCAAGAGCATGTTTCCAGTATCTGTGGCCCTTCTCATCAAGTTCTAGTTCAGAAACCTGGCAAGGAAGCTGAATCTGAGAAAATACAGGGGCAAAGGTTATAAAGACAGATTAAAAACCAAAAGCAAAGACAAGCTAAATCCACTGCAGTGGACTGAATTTCTGCTGGTGCTCTGTAGTAATCTGTAATTACAGACACATTTTGACTTAACTTTTATAGTCTTTTTATTTTCAGAAAATCTAGGTGCTTATTGGTTTGTTTCAGAATCTTGTTTGATTTTTAAAAGGAGACTAAAAATTGCTTCAATCTTATTACAAATTCTTGGCTTAGAAATATTGTAAATGTTGAGTGGCCATTCCACCAAATATTCACAAGGTAAAGAGTGTGCTTTATAAAAGAGAAATCATCTTGAGAAATCTATTTGAAAAGAGTAATTCTGGGGACAGGGAGTAACACTGCAAAAGAAAATTCATTGGTAGTGGACATATATAACCAATTAAACTTTCTTGCTCTTACCAGAAGTCTATTAGCTCTTAACACAACCCACTGCTGTTCAGAAAACCTACCCACCAAATGCTCTGAAATACATTGCCTGTTTTTCATTGGTAGTGTTTGGGTCCTGCACCACAGCTGACCACAAGCCTGAGGGTTGGTAAGAATTCAGTCAGGGTTCAGATTGGTGTCTTTGTCAGTGCTTTCCAACTGCTGAGGTATATCTCTCTTGAATTCACTAAAGGAATGTGAATCCCATGGAATATGTTGCCCTTGATCTGTGTTCATTCCACTGACACTCTGGGACAACTCGGATGTATTTGCTTTGGCCTAGTACTGCAATGCACATTTACTTGTTCCAGTCTAAATTTTTTGCTGACCTTTAATGTCAGTGTAATGCTGTTTAAGCTCACTATGCTTTAGAAGTGCAGCAGGTGCAAGAAAAAGGAGGCAGTAGCCAGGAAACAGGTGTGAGGAGGCAGTGAGTGCAACTGCCTTGGGTCAAGCAGAGGAGGAGATGTGAAATATCTGATAAAAAAGGGAGAAGTTTAGAACAGCAGGCCAGTGTTAGGTGGGGATTTGGAAAGTTCATGGAGTTTTTGAGCCTTTACTGGGAAGCAGCAAAAGGACAAACACAACTAGATTTGTTTTCCAGATTTTAGAATCTATTCATCCAACATTATGTGGTGACATGAACAGGTACTTCTGGCCTAAATATCTGTAAACAGTATATATTATCCAGGGCACAGCCAATGTGTATTGTATGAGAGGGTGAGCCATGACTCTGCTGGTCTTCATACTTGCAAACCTCAGCTCTGCTCGTCTTGCATGTTAATTGTTTGTATTTTTGTTTCGAAACTTACAACCACAAGCAAAGTTAACAGGCTTGTAAAATTCTATTACCATCATCCACGTAAGCATGAATTTAGCTTCATAAAGAATAAACAGACAAACAAGCAAGGAAAAAACCCTCCAAGCATATGTAACTATAGAAGAGGGATTAAGCTATTAAATGGTGCGGAAACAGCAATTCATTAGCAGGAATAAACCCATCTGATTCATCTGTAGTATAAAGTATAATGACAAATGATCAGAAGACATTCTCTTTTCTAATAAACAGAGACACAGCCGTAATGATTACATAGTATTTCATACAGCAATATTCAGCTAAGGCAGAGAAGGAGAAATGAGACAGCCAGAATTCCTTGTACCAGCTTTGCAGTATGTGCATTTGTGGTACATTTGGAGGTTTGGGATTTTATGTTACTCATATCAAGTATTCTGAACTTTGTGCTGATTAGCTGAGATAACCATAATGACTGGAACGACTATAATTACTAAAAAATATATGTTATATGAAGTATATTTTGTATATACACACATGGTGCGTATATGACAGTAGTTGTGCAAGTTGTTGATCTGGTAGTAAGTTCCCTTGATTCTAATTGCTGTGAATTTAGATCTGTAGTAAGGCAAGAGCTTCAAGAACCGTCTGAAAACCTCAGATTGGGTTCTACACAGGAAAGATTTCTTATAAACAGAGCTTGGGAGCCAAAGGAGAAGAGATACATACTTTTCTCCTTTAGTCAAATATAGGAAATAGGAAGAAAATTAAGCCCGCCCTTCTTTGACACATGACATTCATTTCTACTTGCAAATCTTTCTCCAGGGTAAGAAATGGGCCCCTAATATGAAAAGAACGTCTGAAACTCTATTCAAAATCTCCCATCTCTCACCTATTGTAGTTCAGAGGCAAGAGGCCAAAATAAGAAGAAAACAGAGGAGAAGGAGGAAAAGCAGAGATGGGCAGTGGGCGTCAGCTCCATACCTTCTAAAACTTTCAACTCTAGAGATGTACTCATACACCTGATTTTATCCTTCCCTCCCCCTCCCCCAGCTTCCTAAAACAATGGCTGACCTGCTGCTGGGCTTAGAGGGGGGTGCAGAGAATTGCTGTTTCTGGGTACAGGTATATGTTTGATTACAGCACTATACAAAGCACTGAGCATCACCTTTAGGAGCTGTAAAAGAGGACCTTCAAAGAGGATACCAAATGCATTCTCAGGGGAGCTCAGTCCCTTCCTGTCCCAAGGACTTGTGCAAAGTCCCATGAAGGTTTTCTCTGTCATTTTTCTAGTAACATACAAGAAGCTAACAGAGACAGCAGACAGCTCTTTTGAGAGACAGATGATACCAAGCTCTTTCAACTCAGCACATCCAAACTATCAATACTTCTGTTGAAAGACAGTATTGCTGCAACTTAGCAGGCTACCATTACACTTCAGCGTTTCCCTTCCTATTTTTTTTTGTCTATTAAGAGGATGGACAAAAGTTCCTGTTTAGTAAATTAGCAGGTACTTTTACAAAACCATTTCTTATTCATATGTGTAATTACTTGTGTGTGTCTAGAATGATGATTACCTTTTTTGCAAGAATGACTCTTTTTAGGACTCATCTCTATTCTTTTCAGATGTCTTGCCTCTACTGAGTCATAATTATTGACTTGGATTCTTACACTACCCAGGGGACTGTTAACTACCTTTAATTGCTGACAGTGGCTCACCTTCTTGAAGGCAAGAAGGCTTTAACTACCAGATAGGTGCCAACAACCTAGAATTGGAATAGGAATACCTATTCCCAGGCTAGTGCAGCCATTAGACCACTCCCTCTCTATGCCACAGTAAACCAAAGCACACAGCTCCAGAAACACTGGCTCGGAGCAATGCTTACATGCCATGGTGCTTCTAAGTTAAAAACCTGAGACCTTGTGTGTGTGGGTTTTATTTACTTCAGCAACTCCTTTTTTTACACCAACTCCTGGAAACAGAAAACGAGAGGAAGAAACTCACGGGAGAACTTACAAGGATCTTCAGAAAACAAGGAAGTGCCCTCTGACATCTGCCCGAAACAGCAGGTCGGTATCAGTTCAAAAAGTTTGGTCTGTGGTACGTCTCCACTCCTCAGAAAGTATTTGGGTGCATGTCTCCCACTGGGAGGTGGGAGGGAGGATACTGGAGGTATTGCTAAACAGGTGCCTGTTCTTCCCTGAGAGCCCCAGTTCTGGGTTCACGCACCAAGCTGCGGGCAGCAGCCCAGCCACTGAACAGGGCTCAGCCTGGGCTGAGGTGCCCGGCCAGGCCGCCGCTCCCGCAGCGAGCACAGCGCCAGGGCCTCACTGAGCAGCGACTGCACCAGCGAGTCCGGGCGCTCACAAGCGATGACTCAGTCTCCTCTAAATTAGGGGATTGCCGGTGATGTCTGCTAAAACAACAAGAGGCAGAAAGCGCACGTTGTTTTCCTTCAGCCGAGCTGGGGTAGGTCCTTCCAGCCCCGCCTTCCCCGCTGCCCGATCCCGGCAGAGCCGGGTGCCTGCAGCCTCCGGGACATGGCAGCGACTCCAGGACACAAAGGCAACGCTGACCGACAGCGGGGCTCCTCCGCACGACCGCCGGGACATCTGGCGGGGAGAAAGCGGGGGG
>NW_005054315.1:2386102-2386416 GCF_000277835.1 Geospiza fortis
AGGGATTGAGTGTGTGCGGTGAGTGTGTGAGAGAGAGAGTGTGTGTGTGTGTACACAGCGCTGGGAGAGAGCGCATGCGCCCTGGCTGGCGGGGCCGAATGTTTCCCAAGTGTTTGAAACTGGTA
Source organism: Geospiza fortis (assembly GCF_000277835.1). Classification (NCBI taxonomy): domain Eukaryota; kingdom Metazoa; phylum Chordata; class Aves; order Passeriformes; family Thraupidae; genus Geospiza; species Geospiza fortis. Next base: position 2,386,228 of record NW_005054315.1, read on the forward strand.
TTTGGGTTTTCCACGTTGGATCTAGCGCGGCGTATGGGAGCGAGGAGGCTGCGTTGATATCGCCGGGGAGCGGCGGCGGCGGCGGCGGTGAGGAGGAGAGCGGGGAAGGGGGGAGCGGAGGAGAAGCAGAGCAGAGCGGCGCTGGCGCAGGCAGAGGGGCTGCCGCGGGCTCTGACAGACACTCTGCAG
>NW_005054315.1:2386493-2387695 GCF_000277835.1 Geospiza fortis
CGCCCGCTGCCTCTGACAGACACTTTGCAGAGCACATTTTGTTTCCAGATTGTTTCGGAGGAGCTGGTTTAAGCCCCCCTCCTTTCTCCTCCTCCTCCTCCCCCCCTCCTCTCCCCACACACGCACACACACACACACACACACAAATCCCTCTGATTGTTCTTACCACCTCCTTCGTGAATTACCCACAACGACAGCCATTCAATCAGCTGCTGCTGGCTGTAGGGGACTAGCGGAGGGTGTGTGTGTGTCTCTCTCTCCCTCTTTTTCACACAAGAGGAGTCAGATGTAGCTTCCCTCGGTTTTTTGGGGGGGAGCTACCGAGAGAGGTGGGCAGGGAGTGAGACCTTCATCGGGGTTATCGTCTTTGAAGGGAGCAGCACTTGCTCTCACACGGAGAGGTGTGGGGAAGGATTTTTGTTTCTTTGCCGGATGAAAATGTTGAGTCCTGCAAACGGAGACCAGCTTCACCTAGTGAACTATGTGGAGGATTATCTGGACTCCATCGAGTCTATGCCCTTCGATCTGCAGAGAAATGTCTCCTTGATGAGGGAAATTGACGCCAAATATCAAGGTAAGTGTTTTCTATGTATGTGTGTGTCCGTGTGTGTGGTTTGGGGCTCAGGGGGAAAGGGTGTCTTTTCCTTTCTTTTCTTTAGAGCTGAGCTTCGGCTCCGTTTGCCCCTCTGCACCCCACAGGGATGGTAGCTTTATTTTTGAGAGGTAAAAGGAGGAAGAAAGCCGGGAGGAAAGATCCGAGGAGAGAGAGGGACTGATCTGCAGCGTTAGCTCTTGTCATGGGGCGGAACAAAAGGTCTCCGGCTTTTCTTATTAAGCAAGGACTCTGCTTTTCTGTGTAAATTGCTGGCCAAGAAGGCGGGGGCAGGGAAGTGGGGTGTGCGGTGCACAAAGGGGGGCCGTCCCTGGCCGTGGGGCTGAGGTGGAAGGGTTTGGGGGTACGGAAGAAAGTGCTGGGTGGATAGAGGGGGAAGAGATTACAGCACAACATTTAGGAATGTACAGTATTCATTATGGCTGTAGTAGGGGAGAGAGGCAGCTAGTGAAGGAGGGAGGGAAGGAGGGAGGGAGGAGAGGGGGGTTAGGCGAGAGTGGGGGGCAGGGTGTGCTTTCTTCGCTCCCTCCTCGGTGGGTTTCGTTTCACCCGGTGAAACAGCCCCGCTCCGTTGGGCGGGGGGGCCGGG
>NW_005054315.1:2389138-2398305 GCF_000277835.1 Geospiza fortis
GATCCCAGCCCGCAGCCGGCCGGGGATGGCAGCCGCCAGTGCTGGAACCGAAGTTTTCCCGACGCCGAACTTCCGTCGGTGATGGTTTTGTGCTGTTCAGACAGACCGTTCTTCATAGAAGATGCCCACCCACCAGATTCTGACGGGTTAAACTGATGACATCAGTCAAGTGCCAAAGCTTAAAGCATAAAACTTCTGCATTTCAGCCACTGAAAATCATTAACTCTGCGTTTTCAGCCTTCCCGAATGTAGAATCTGCTGTATGTTTGAAGGATCTTTTGGTGGCATCTTGGGCATACAGTTTTTGGTATTTTTTTATTGTTGTTTTGTTTTGGGCTTTTTTGTAGGTTAAAAACCCCACCAGTTGCTTAAAATGGTTAATAACATATCGGAATACTGATTTGGTCAGATAGGTTATATTGCAGAACCAGCTGACAGGTCGTGCTTAACCAATGTGTGAAGCACAAGCTGCGGCTCTAAAACCTGAATAAAGCTTGCGTAATATTTCCATGTCTTCACTGGAAATCATGTTTAAAAACTCTGCCGAGGAAAGCCAAAACCTAAACCACAGGGTAACTCTTGGTTTGCATATGTGTCACATGTTCCTATGAATAAATAAAAATTCAGAGAAGAAAGGAGATGTGGGAAAAACATTCAGTGTGTTTTTGAGACTTAATATGGAGTGCTGAGTGTCCTGTATGCTGTAGTTGATTTGAGTATCATAATGAAACTCAAAAACATTTTCTTAAAAATAGGTTTCCAGAGCCATTCTTGAAACTTCAGACACTTTGTGCATTGTTGTTTTTTATAAACTGTTAGAACAATCCTTCAGGTGCAATTCAGGATGTAACATATTTTAAAGCCAAAGCTCTAGCTCCCCATTGTTGCCTATCATCTTTAATGTTGTCTTTTAACTTTGCTTCCTGCTCTGCAGTAAGTATTTAATGAAGATAATATTTTTGTGTTTTAAAGAATAGCAACATGTATTTTACAGAAAGTATAGGTGGGAAATAATCTAAACTTCCTGGATATTGTACTCCTGGTTTTGCAATCCAGGGATTTACATGGCCTCGTATTTTCAGTAGAAATAGCTCGACAGTATTGGATGAGATAGCTTTGGGTCTAGACCATGTATTTGGTGCTTCTCCATCTCCTGTCAAGTAACCCAGCAGTGTGCTTCTAGGCTGGTTTGTGGTTTCTTTCTGTCCCACTCTCTTTCTCCTGTTCTGTCATTCACTGAAAATGTTAATGTTCTAATGCAGAAAACGTCCACTAATTTCTCCTCTAATTTTGCAGTTAACCTTGGAGCTTTTGATGGTATGTGTATTGGTTTAGTTAGTTCTTTTTAATTTCTAAAGTTTAAAGGGAAGCATTATCAGCATACATAAAAATATATTTGGTCACTTTTTTTCTCCTAAATCAGCATTTGCATTCCATTCCTGTGGGACCACCTAGAACAAAAGCAGTCCAGTGGAGTCATGAGCTGCTTGTCAGGTACAAGCTTCAGGGCATCTGTCTTTGATCGGAGCTGCATGTTACAAGAAGTTGTTGCTGTATGGAAGGAAAAATGGGAGGTTTTGTTTTGCCATTCTCCCTGTCAAAAATATTTATAGTTTTTATTTCTTCTTTGCAGAGATTCTGAAGGACCTGGATGATTACTATGAAAAATTTAAACGGGAGACAGATGCTGTGCAGAAGAGAAGAATGTTGCACTGCATACAGAGAGCCTTGATTCGAAGTCAGGAACTGGGGGACGAGAAGATCCAAATCGTCAGTCAGATGGTGGAGCTGGTTGAGAACAGAACAAGGCAAGTGGACAGCCACGTGGAGCTGTTTGAGACTTGCCAAGAGACTAATGACACCACTGGAAACAGCGGGAAAGCCAGCCAGGATAAGTCGAAGAATGAGACAATCGCACAGGCTGAAAAGCCCAACAACAAGAGATCGAGGAGGCAACGGAATAATGAGAATAGAGAAAATGCCTCAAATAATCATGATCACGATGACATCACCTCAGGAACACCGAAGGAGAAGAAAGCAAAAACATCCAAGAAGAAGAAACGATCCAAGGCTAAAGCAGAGCGGGAAGCTTCTCCCCCTGACCTTCCTATTGACCCTAATGAGCCAACATACTGCTTGTGCAACCAAGTCTCCTATGGAGAAATGATAGGATGTGATAATGATGAGTGCCCCATTGAATGGTTTCACTTTTCTTGTGTGGGACTCAACCATAAACCAAAGGGCAAATGGTACTGCCCCAAATGTAGAGGAGAAAACGAGAAAACTATGGACAAGGCATTGGAGAAATCTAAAAAAGAAAGGGCATACAACAGGTAGTTTGTGGACTTTTCATAGTGGAGGAAAAAACCCACCAAACCAGTGTATTTATTGTCAGTGTCACCTTTGTTGAGGTGAAAGGATTGTAAAATGTATATTTTTAAAGGAGGTTTAAAACTGAACCATTCCTGTTACAGGGACGGCAATAAGAAATTTTAGGTTTCATTTGGTAAGCTGTAACAAGAATGTGGTCTGTGGACCAATGTATTCCAAAAGTAAAAATATAAGAATATTCGGGTGTTTCTTAAAAGATAAATTAATACTTTTCTTTATTTCTTTTCTTTTCTTTCTTTTTTTTTTTTTTGTGCTGGTAGCACTCTACCCATTAAAAATTTGACAAATATCTCTGCAATGTAATTTTGTTTTCTTTAATGAAAAATGTTATTTACCTTTTGAGGAAAATTGATAAATAGTTTAACCACCTGGGTATATCTGAATAAAGCTGCAATACATTCAAAAGTAATTTCTTTTGGTGATAAGCAAGAACAAACAAAAGGAGGGTAAAATTTGGTTCCTGCTACAAAGTGTCAGTATAACAGTTCAATAGCAAATGTTTAAATAGGCTTAGAGGATTATTTTTTAAAACAAAAGTTAATGGTTAAATTTTAAACAACAAATATTTTATATGCTGGCCAGGTACCACAAAGGCCATTTTTAAAAGATTGAATATGTTTTGTATTTAACCAGGAAGTGGTTTAGTAATGAGACATAACATAAATGAAGCTTTATACTGTCACAGATAGTGGTGTAGCAATCCTTAATTTGTTTAAGTTGTATAAATGTACATTTTAAGTGGAGTTGCACTTACTGTATTATACTTGGAAATGCAGCCAAATGCCATTGTGTAACCAATGTGCATTTCCTGCTGTATGTATGAAAATTGTACAGATGTGATATTAAGAAATAAATGAAATGACTTTGACAGTTTGCTTCTTTAGCAGTCTTGTTTAATGATCATTCATGTAGCTCAAAAAACCAAGAAATTCATCTTTGACCTCAGCAGCTGCAGCAAGCTGCTGCTGGGAAGCCTGAACCTGTTGTAGTGGTAACCAAATTACAGTTCTGATAAAGAATCTTCATAGAACGTATGGCCAGCAAGGTCGTAGGAGAGCCAAAATAGCATTCAGCTTTCCATCCAAATCTTCTCATTTTGTGCTTGCAGTCACTCCCAGACCCAGACATTTATCTGAAAATCAATAGTACAGAGCTGCTCTTGTTCAGTTTTTTAAATACTTTTTTCACTGTGGATATAAGTGACTCCATGTTTGTTATTGGGATTTTTTGCGTTTTGGCATTTCCCAAGTGTTACTGCAGCTGTTCCAGGGCAGGCCTTTTTGTTCTTCATGGTCATCCCATACCAAAAGCTGCTTGCTGTGACCAGGTGCTATGCCAGGTAGCCAGTGCTCTGTTCCTTGGATGGACAGTGAAGCTTGCTCAGGCTGTTTCCTTCACCTCGTGGCTGGAGGGGCCAACATTCTGGTGAGCAGATTTCATCTCCCTGTCACCCTGCAGGCCTTCATCCTGAGTGAGAAGGGAGCAGGACCAGCAGTAGGAAGGCCATGGAAGTGAAGGTTGTGAAATCCAGTGGATCAGGTGAAAGACTCACATAGAAAGATGGGAGCCTGGGATTGGTTTTTTTTTTTAGAACATTCTGTGTATAATGGTAGTGTTTTGTTTCCTGAACAGTGAAACCATACCACTGAGATGACCCTTGTATTCCAAAAGATCCTTCTGTACAAAGTAAGATTTTGGATCTAGCCAAACACAAGACAGCTGAAGGGGTTCAGTGTTTTCTAAAAATGTACTGAGGGGCCCCAAAATGCACTGCATCACCTTGCGTGGATGTTCCCTGCCAGACAAACATGCTCACAGTGACAAGTAGTCCTGTTTTAATTCTAAATAGGTGCACTACTTGTGTGCATCTGTGGTTGTGTTTCCAGTGCCTTCAGACTGTCAGGTTACACTGAGCCACCTGTGCTTCTCCGAATCAGTCTCCTGCTCCCGAGCTGGTTTAGGGTTGCTGTGTAATTTTTCTATTCTCTAACATTTCCTTCTCCTTTCATCTTTTCTCTAAAGCCTTCTGGTTTTCCATTCTCCCTACACACTTACTGTTCTTTCCTGCTCCTCTGTGCCTCCGCCTGCTGTTGTTGTGGCTGATGCTGATGTTTCTGGTCTTTTCTGCCTCTGCTGTTCTGGCGTTCTCCCACCAGCCTATGCTGAGAACATCAATACTTAGCAGCAGGACTGTACTAGCAAAACCCCAGTGAAAGTTTTATATAGGAACTAGTGCAGACAAGGTTTCAAACCAAGCCTTTTTCACAAAATGTCTGCATTGATTCTGAGGGATATTTTGAGTGTGAAAAGCCAGAAGCAAACAACAAAAATGTGAAAGAGGGTGGTAAGAATGTTCAGCTATAGATGGATCAGTACAGCCATATTTATACTGCCCTTAAATATTTCCAGCTACTAAAGGCTGGCTGTGGTCTCCCATTTTTCATTCTTTGGCTGAAGACAGCTGCTGATCTGTAAAGCAGCTTGGAATTACGTCCCTTTCCATACTTTTTCCCAGGCTTGTGTTACCTTCCAGCTCACCCTGTTGCAGGCTGCAGCACTGTTCTGCTCCTTGGCCCTGAGGGCTCAGTGGACTGGCACGGGACAGCCTGAAAGGTCTGGTTTCAGTCGGTGGGCACGATGAGTTAGATGCAAGGGGCTCTGCAGTGGCACTAAGCTCTTTGTTGATGGAAGTGGAGCCATCTTGTGTTATACTGACACACTGCCAAGCGCTGCTGACTGTGCAAACTCTGTCCTGGCTTTGGTACTTCGTCTAAAATGCTGTCTTCATTATTCACAGTGAATTCAATGGCCACAAGAAACTTCTATCTTTTGAGCCAATTTTTGTAATTTCTGTGTGACAGATCAGCTATTTTGCAGACTTTTTTATTTTGGCCAGCAGAGTGATTTGGGGAGATCATCTGCCTGGTTTGAGAAAACATGTGACTCTCTTGCTGAGCCTTTCCTAGCGAGAAGGAGGCTCCTCTAGGAGCTGAGCTAGGCTTCATCTCCCACGGATTAGTAAACAGCTCTCAGGTGTTGCTGCATCAATGCAAAGTATAAAAATCATTGGGTGTTTGCTGAGGAGGAAGTCATAGCAGCAGGAGTCACAAACTTCTTAAACTGCCCATTGAAATCATTCAGGCAGCTATAATTGCTGCTCTTCTGTGTGGTAGGGGTAGCAGGTAGGTCTGTATTGTGTTGCTGAACCCTTGAGCTGATGATAAAGTCCTTCCAGCTACCAAAAAGTGGTGGTTCAACACTCAAGGCAGCTGACAGCAGACCTTGCCCCAGAGTCGTTCCTGTCCTCGGCAGCAGATTTGTTGTGCAGTGGGGCCAGCTGGCAGTGCAGAAGTGCTGCTGGAGGCACGAGCTGGGAAGTCAAAGGCATCAGTCAGGGAGCCCTTTGGGTGCTATGTCAGCTCCAATTGCAGAATGTTCCCAGCCAGCTGGGGAGAGAGCGAGAACCACTGCAAGCCTGAACCAGCAGAGCAGAGCATCAGTTTCAACAATTGCGCCATCTGAAAGCATCCCAGTCAAGCAGAACCACTGTCTCCATTGAGCAGCAGCAACCCTCACCATGCATATCATTAGGCTTAAATAGGTTCCTTACTAATTAAGCACAGTTGCTGATAACCTGTATCCTAATTTCTTGGAGAGTGCAGAATAAATACAATCGAATTGGACTGCTCCACTGTTTTAATTTTCATAGGGTATTTTCAGTTAATCTTTTAAATTGTAATAGCAATGAAAGAGATAAAAGCACTGTAAACAGTTGCAAAGAATATAATAAAAAATTCTGTAAGAGAAATGCTTCAAAACAATGTATCTTTGTAGTGAATTCTGTTGTTTTAGATTTATCATCATTTTCATGGCCTATTTGCTATATGTACATAAACCTCCCCCACCCTTGTGCAGGAATTGCTCAAAAGAGCTAGTAATTTCTGAGTATGAAAAGCAGTGTGAGCAAAAGTAGTGTATGAAAAGAAATAATCAAGCTAATAATGATCCATGCAGTTTCCTACCTTCCCAGCTGCTACTGAAGTCCCAAATATAACAAGCAGAAGGAATGACACCATGAAGAAGAGCAGCAGAGCAAATGTAGTTTGTATGGAAAGTGCTGTAAACAGTATTAAGGTTTTCTCCTGAGTTTAAGATTACATTTCCAAGATTACTTTTCCCCGTAAGCATTTATTTTTCATGGTAGTTAAAAAAATCAAAAGAATCTCTGTCCTGTCTCACAGCAGAAAAGCTGCATTAGTGACCAGGGCAGTTTTGAGGAGGGGCTGGTGGCATTCCCCAGTTGCAGCCAGGATTCCCAGATTAATTTATTCCTTTGGTTCACTTTATAAACAGCTTGCCAGTGGTGGAAGGAGAAGAAAGGTGGGTGATACCAAACTTTTAAAAACAGGGGCCTGTATTTAAATTTCCAGCTCTTACTTGGGAATTGTGGGTTAACTTTGTGGCTTAAGACCCCACATTGGGTCTGGATGAGATGGAGCTCAGCCCTGTGCACAGCACTGTGCTTTGCACTGGGAGCTGGAGAGAAGCTGATAGCACTGCAGAGTTTTGGCTGCTGCTGAGCAGCGCTGGCACAGCCTCAGCTCTCTCTCTCCGACATTCTGCCCCCACACCAGTAGGCTGGGAGTGGGCAAGGTCTTGGGAGGGGACACAGCTAGGCCAGCTGACCCAAGCTGACCAAAGGGATATTCCATACCATATGACGTCTGCTCGGATATAAAAGCTAGGAAAAGGAGGAGGAAGTGGGGAACATTTGTTTTTTGCAACATTTGCCGTCAGAGGAACTGCTCCATTTCCTGAAGCCCTGCTTCCCAGGAAGTGGCCGGACATCACTTGCTGATGGGAAGTAGAAAATAAAATCTTTGGGTTTTTTCCTTTGCTTGTGCATGCGCAACCTTTTGCTTTTGCTTTGCTGACCTGCCTTATCTCAACCTACGTGTTGTTTTCCATCTAAATTTCTCTCCCCTGTCCAGCTGAGAAGGGGGGTGTGATCGAGTGGCTTGGTGGGCACCTGGCATCCAGCCTGAGTCAACCCACCACGGTCCTTTTTGGTGCCTGATGTGGGGTGGGACAGTGACACCTATTTATATAGATTGCCTGCTGTAGTAGTGTTAATTATCCGGTAGCAAGCTCCTGTGCAGCTTGCCAGCTGCACTGCTTATCTCTTTATTTTGCTGAGTTTGGGAACATGTTAATACAAACAATGGCTCTGTGCTTTTCCCTGGCATTGATGGCCTTGCTGTGCTGGGGGAGCTATCTTGTGGAGACAATGAGGGAATACATCTCTCTCTTCCTACCCGGAATTTATGTCGATTCTTTTATTATGCAGGCTCCTGCAGTCCTTGCTCATCCTTACATGATCTGTTTGATTGGCACTGTAAGCATATCATGGGGTTTGTGGAATCTGATGTCATGGTGGCATATGAGACAACAAATTTTGAGTGAGGAGACATCGAAATGCTCCCTGAAGAAGTCAGTTCCTGGGTGGCAGGGTGCATGGAAGGATTTGGGCAGGTTCCTAGGGCGGTTATCACCTCCCATTGCCTGGGAGTTTACCCATGAGCAGGTAACCAAGCCTGACAAGCTGACCCATCAGCTGATAGAGGGGTGCCTTGCCCAGCCCAACGAAAGCCAGCAGCTTCTCGCCCTGTGCTGGGGCCTGGCCTGCGCCTACAGAGCCACAGTTCTGCACTCTCACAGGACTGTGACTGAGGCAGGGACACAAACTGTGTGTGAGGACATGATGGCTGAGATAGGAACTCAGACCACAACAATTACTGAAACTGTCCCTGTAATGGAAAAAGAAAGGTGGACAGGGAGAGCAACAAGTCCTTGCTGTCAATTAGAAAGGGAGGAAGAAGAAGAAGAAGAGGAAGAAGAAAAAGAGAAGGAAGAAAAAGAAAAGGAAGAAAAAGAAAAAGAAGAAAAAGAAGGAATGGAAGAAAAAGAAGAAAAGGAAGAAGAAGAAAAAGAAGAAAAAGAAGAAAAAGAAGAAAAAGAAAAGGAAGAAAAGGAAGAAAAAGTAAAAGAAGAAAAAGAAAAAGAAGAATCATCAGGAAAGGAAGGGTTTGATCAAGAAATCAGTCCTTCAACAAATAAATCTAAGAAAGGAATGAAAGAATTCAAACAGGAAACGGAAATTTCCCAGTCTCTGACATCATCAGAACTTCAAGACCTGCAGAAAGAGTACAGCCGCCAGCTAGGTGAGCGGATTTCTGCCTGGCTGCTTCGATGCTGGGACTGTGGGGCTGATGGTCACCTGCTGGAAGGTAGGGAAGCCCAACAGCTGGGATCCCTTGCTAGAGATCGGGGAATTGGAAGAGGAATTGGAAAAGAGACAGCAGTTTGCAGTCTCTGGAGGAGACTCGTCTCAAGTGTGAAGGAAAAATATCCCTTTAAGGAAGATCTTGTGAACTACCCAGGGAGGTGGACCACTGCACATGAAGGTATCCAGTACCTGAGAGAATTAGCAGTGCTAGAAGTCATCTACAGTGATGTAAAAAATGATAACATCTCTAAAGATCCAAAGGATGTCCCTTGCGCAATGGCCATGTGGAGGAAGGTAATTCAAAGTGCCCCTGCATCATATTCTAACAGTTTGGCAGCAATGTATTACCCAGAAATGGAGACACCAACAGTAGAGAGAGCATCTTTTTGGCTCCAAAACTTAGAAGAAACTCTTTGTACCCAGGCCAGCACCTCAGCTGTCAAGGGTAGTCCAAGAAATCAGTCTTCTCCTGCCCTGATCAGAGGGAAAG
>NW_005054315.1:2398315-2425435 GCF_000277835.1 Geospiza fortis
AGAGGCCCAGACACATGACACGTGGTGCACTGTGGTTCCTTCTGTGTGATCAGGGGGAAGACATGAGGAAGTGGGACGGTGAACCCACCTTTAAGCTGGAAGCCCGTGTCCGTGAACTGAGAGAGAAGAAAGCTGAGAAAGAAGAGAGCTGTGAGAGAAGAGAGAAGGGGCCATCCCACAGAGCTGTCAGAGTGGTCTCTGCAGACACAAGACAGCAATCAGCAACCTCCCAGACACAGAAGAACTGACATTACCTCTCTTGATCCTGGCGAGGGGATTTCTGGTCTGGCACTGTAAGGGTCAGACAGTGAATGCTCTAACCAGGAAAAAGAATAGAGGGTCCCTCCCTTCTGCCAGGAGGAGGAGAGGGATGACTGGATGTAGTGGATTTGATAGCCTGGCATATCCCACCCAGAGAAGTACACAAGGCTTTGGTAGATACTGCTGCATAGTGTACGCTGGTGCTATTGGAGTACAGGGGCTCAGAACCCATCTGGATCTCTGGATTGACAAGGGGATGCCAAAAATTGTCTGTTTTGGAGGCTGAAGGGAGCTTGACAGGGGACAAGTGGGAAAAGTGCCCCATTGTGACTGTCCCACTTGTATCCTTGCAATTGACTGTCTCAGGAGAGGATACTTCAAGGACGTAAAAGGGTACCCATGGCTTTTTGGTGTAGTTACTGTGAATAGAGAGAAGATCAAGTAGTCATCCACCCTGCCTGTCTTCTTAGAACATCCCTTCCTTGCAGGAGAGCTGCAGGGTGAGGAACAGCAGGTGGCAATTGCTACCAAGACAGTGCATCAGCAGCAGTGTGGCACCAACCAAGATTCCCTGGCTCCCATCCATGAGCTGATTCCTCAGCTGGAGAGCCAAGGAGTTATCAGCAAGGTCCACTCACCTTGTATCTCTCCCATATGGCAATTGCAAAAGTCTGATGAAGAATGGAAGTTAGCATAGGCTATTGTGGCCTAAATGAAGTCACAGCACCCCTGAGTACTGCTGAATCAGATATCAGACATGTTATCCAGTGTGGAGAGCGTCAAATAAACCTGGAATTGATGGCCCCAGGGGGCGGAAACACAGCCCTATGATCTTCAGTGGTTGTATCACATCCCTTATCACCCACAAGCCTCTGGAAAGATTGGGAGGTATAATGCACTGCTGAGGACTATGTTGAGAGTTGTTGGGCAATGGGGCATGGAAGCTTTGGGATGCAAATTTAGCAGAAGCACTTGGCTGGTTAACACTTGGGGATCTGCTAACCGCCCTGGTCCTGCCCAAGGTCTGGGAGGAGACTAGGTCCCTGTGCTACACATGGGGAAGCAGCTGGGGGAGTCAGTGGGGATTTCTCCTCCCATGGGAAAGGGCAAACCCATTTGTGGGATTGTCTTTGCCCAGGGACCTGGGTGTACTTGGTGGGTAATGTGGAAGGATGGGGAGACCTGGTGTGTGCCTCAAGGAGATTTGACCTTGGGGGAAAAATAATCTGTGGTGTGAGTTTTATGTTGCAGGAAGTAAAGAAGCAGGAGCGACATGGACTGGTGAAGAGTGAATTTTGTGGGGAGCAAGGCGAGTGCGACGACCACCCGAGCCAGGCTGGTCAAGTGTGCTGCTTCTCCTGTCCTGAGCACCCATCCTGATGGAATGGAATCCAAGTCATGGACTGTTTCTGAACATCTGGAGGGGCAGAGGAAGCCCATGGAATGGGAAAATGATATCTACCTGTGAAAGGACTGGGGATAATTAATGAAAATGTGTGGATCTGTATGTATGGTATAAAGATGGTTTAAGGGTGTAGTTTAAGGTATAAGTGCTGGTAAAAAGGGATTTCAGCAATGAGAAGTAAATACAGTGCAATAGTTAGAAGATTAAATTTTGTGAGATCTGAGTATGGCACAAATGGTATGGAATAAGAGGTAGAGATTGTATTTGGTCTGGCTGAGGTGGAGTTGTTTTCCCCCTTGCATTGGGGGCTGGAGAGGAGCTGATAGCACTGCAGAGTTTTGGCTGCTCTGAGCAGCGCTGGCACAGCCTCAGCTCTGTCTTCTGCCCCCACCTCGGTAGGCTGGGAGTGGGCAAGGTCTTGGGAGGGGACACAGCTAGGCCAGCTGAACTGAATTAACCAAAGGGATGTTCCATACCATATGATGTCTGCTCAGATATAAAAGCTAGGAAAAGGAGGAGGAAGTGGGGAATATTTGTTATTTACAATGTTTGCCTTCCAGAGGAACTGCTATGTGTCCTGCAGCCCTGCTTCCCAGAGAGTGGCTGGACATCACTTGCTGATGGGAAGTAAAATCTTTGGAGTTTTTGCATTTGCCTGTGTGCACACAGCCTTTTATTTGGTTTTAGTAAACTGCCTTATCTCAACCTATGAGTTGTTTTCCGTCTTATTTTCTCTCCCCTGTTCAGCTGAGAAGGGGATGTGATCGAGTGGCTTGGTGGGCACCTGGCATCCAGCCAGGGTCACCCCCTTACACACCCTTGAGAAGGTCTGCTGGCTCTGCTGTCCTCTCCTTGGTAGTTCAGGGCAACCATTTTTAAAGACCTTGCATACTATACCTGTAGTCACAGTAGATGACTACCACAGATACTGCAGTAACAAAGAGTATAAAATTAATTCCATCCAGGTGGATGGACACTGGACACACAGAAGTAAAAATTCTTTTCAGTTGTTGGGGTGAAAATCTAACCTCCATCAAAATTTTAGGAAACTAGTGATGTAGGGAGCAAAAGATGTGTCTGAAATTCCTTTACTGCAGAATTACTGTACTGCAGAATTTCTTGCAGTACAGTCATTTTGTGTAATGTGTGAGTGTGCTGTAAGTACCATGTGCCTGTGCACTGAGTCTGTCTCACTCAAAAAATGTTTCAAGGTGATTCCTCCATGTAGCCCTATGGACAGTAACATTAATTTTTAAGATGCTTTAAGTTATTAGTTTTATTTTATGTAGTTTAATAAGTCAGCTGCCTCCTGTGGCCATCAGGTGAGAGGGAGGGTTGGAACACATCTGTGGGATCTGCAGAGGATGCAGGCTGTAGGTGACTTCATGGTGCTGGTACATCAGTTGTCCAACACTGATGCTGGCTGAACTGGACCTGAACTTCTGTTTGTGCTTCTTGCTCTGGGAGAAGGATCCTGATGCAAAGAATATGGAGTTGTCTCTTGCATTTGGCTGGCTGACAAATGGGGCCCCAAAAGGTTAATATATCCCAGGCTCATAGCTCAGCATTATGGGGAAAACCCCAAAACCAAAAAACCTCAAAAACCTTAAAATAAATTTGGATCCATTAAGTGAATAATGCAAAACTTGGGTAAGACAGATAGAGTCACCTTTATGCTCTCGCTTTGTAGAAGAATTAATGCAATTTAAATACCCTCAGTGGTATACATCCTGAATTCTCTCATCATACAATACACTTTGCTAGTTCGACTTTTTTTCAAAATAAATCAAACTTGGAAGAAAAAAAAAAGTATTTAGTGATAAGGATTAGAAATACAAGTGAATTGTGTGTAAATTATTCACCTGCATACAGAAAAGAATGTTTTGCAATGTTAATTAAAAGATTTATATCAGGGGACTTTTCTTTCTGCCAGCCTCCTCTCTCCTTGAGATTTGTGTGGTTGCATCTGAAATAAAATGCTCTGCTCTCATAATAGCTTCTTCAGTCTTATGACTTTGGGAACAGACAATTTAGCGAGAGCCCTATCAGTAAAAGATGAATTGTTAGATTCATGTTCCACACAGTGATTTTATTCAACAACTAAAAGATTAAGGGCAATTCTTTCAGGAAAGTCCCCTGAGTTTGAATGCTTTCATTTGGAGGTGCCTCTGGAGGACATTGGAAGTAGAAGGAAATAAATGTAACATGTCTTAAACTTTAATCAAGTCTAATGTATGGTCAGAGGTACTCTAAAACTTTGTTAATAATCATATCCTTTTGGTATAGTGCCACTGCAGAAAAGTAATATGATTTTGGGATGCCCTGATTTTTCATTTCCATGCTTTATGAGGATTTTATGTATTTTACGTTTTGTCTCAGTTTTTTGTCTGCTGACCCTATTCTGCTTGGATTGGAGACAGCTTCAAGAAGACAAAAGTAGTATTTTTAAAGTAAAATTACTGATACTGTTCTCTGTCTTTGTTATCCACACTAATTTCTTTTTCTGGGAATGTAGAAGGTGTGGTGAGAGCTCCTTTATGCTGAGCCCTTAGATTCAGCACAAAGGAACTTTTACAAAAGGGAGAGAATTGCAAAGAGGGGAAGAAAGGCTACGATACTGAGGTAAACAGTGGGACTTCACTTTCAAAAGTAATCCTCCCTGGGCTGTAATAGATTTAAAGGAATTCTATCTAAATGGGCTCAAGGGAAATAGAGCATCAAATTTCCAAAAAAAGATAAACACAAATTACATGACACTCCTACTAGCTTTGATGAAAGGACTGGAGGCTGTTATGTGTCAGGGCAGTGGTGACATTTTGCAAAGCCAGAATTGTGTCATGCTGTACAAGAGAATACAGAAGAACTGTTGGAAGTGGATTTCCAGGGTGTCCTGCATCCACAGTTGTTATTCTATGGAAGGCACCACTGGCCAGAAGGTAGCACTCATGTCCATGGAGATTTCAAGGGAAGACGAAGAACCTTCATTGTTCAAGTCAGAGGCCAAGGGTTGCCTTAATGTGTCCGACAGAGCAGAAACAGCCAAAATTATATTTGACAACTCACTGTCAAGCCATGGCTAAGCAAGGTTCTTAAAAACCACAAATATTAATTTCCATGAATAAACTGTTCATATTTTCCATAGGTGACTGAGGCAAAAGTCAGATATTTGTA
This sequence comes from Geospiza fortis, assembly GCF_000277835.1. Classification (NCBI taxonomy): domain Eukaryota; kingdom Metazoa; phylum Chordata; class Aves; order Passeriformes; family Thraupidae; genus Geospiza; species Geospiza fortis. Next base: position 2,403,153 of record NW_005054315.1, read on the forward strand.
TTTCTGGAAATATTAAGTGAAGAGGTCTGTTATCTAGTGCTATTAATGATAAAAGATGAAAACAAAGGAACTTCTGAAGGACAAGTGGAATAGGTTTGTACGTAAGCTCAGAAAGAACAGGTGTATCTTTATTTGTAAAACTGATGTAAATATTATTTCAACAGTTTCATCTAACTTTAGGAGGGTTCATTGCCCCATCCTTTCAAACACTGGGCCTTTTAGATCAATTTATTGCTTGAAGGAAGAAGTACAGCCACAGACTCAGATATGCTATCAGTGCAGGTGGCTCCTTTCTATGCTGGACCTTCACCTGTGTCTTTTTGGGCAGCAGAGATTTCCCCCAGAGAAAATACAGGTAAGGCATCTCTACTCTGTAGCAAGCAGCTGCTGGAGGCTGTTTCATTAGCACCTTGAAAACCCTGGTCAACAAAGTTTTTTGTTTCTGTTGTCTCTATTTTAGTAGAAACCACTTAGGACACATCCTCCTGGTAGGAAGACAAGGACACACACACTCTATTTTTCACTCTTTCTTTGTGTGTGGGTGTGTGTTTCAGAAGGGTGTAGTAGACAAGATGAGTGGATGTGTTTCATTTTCTGCAATATACTGAATGAACTTTTGAAAGCTTATCTTTCTCCTTACCTGTCCATTGCTTCTGGTGGACAGTCAGTCTGTGGTAGTGGGTGCACACTGGATTGGCAACTTCTGTACATGCTTGCAGCACGAGGTGACAGTAACAGCAGAGCCTCTTCTCCTTGTCCAGCACTGCTAAACTTGCTTTAGGCAACAGAGTTGGGTTTCTGCAGTAGGAGCAGAAAGGATTGTTATAGGATTGGATTCCCAGCTGTCTGAAGGAGAATTTCCCTTCAAAGGGACATGAGCATTTCTCATTCCACCCTTCCACTCCCCCCAAATAATTTTAGGTAAACTGGGATGATCAAAAAGATGGCCACAGGAGAGATGTGAAAAGACTTTCCATAAATTATGCCAGGTATGATGGCCTTTTGTATGTAGCAGCATGTGGAAAAGGTTGTTATATGTGATTGTCTTCAAAAGAATCAGAAGCAAAATTTGGGGAATGATTGGCAAATCAACCTTGTTTCAGTCTCTGGGAAAATCAGGGAGTCTATTTCTGGGCACATGAAGAATGAGAGCCCTCACACAACTTTACACAGGCAAATCATACCTGCCCAGCCTGTTTGCCTTCTGTGATAAAATGACCACAGCTGTGAATGCAGGGAGAGTGCTGGATCTCATTTAATTCAGCTTTAATGGTGTGGGTGCAGTTCACGTAAACTTTAGCAAGGCTTTTAAACATTGTCTCCCATAATATTAGTGCATCTAGATTTGGAATTTGTAGTCTGAATGGATGGAGATCTAGATGGGCAAGCAGCTCTTTGGATGGCTGGGCTCAGAGGATCACAGTTACTGGGTCATACACCTTCTTCCTGGGAGCTGGTCCTGAGTGGAGGTCTGTCCTGTGACCTGTCCTGTGTGACACCAATGCCCTGCAGGAAGTGATGCAGAGCCCTTTTCCTAGACAAGGCTGTCAGTGTCACTGAGCTGGAATGGTGGCACCATCCATGCTGCCCTCCAGAGGGACCTGGACAGGCTGGTGTGGGCATGGGGCAGGAAGCTGTGCAGTTCAACAAGGACAGCTGAATTCATGCAGCTCTCCAGAAGTCTGCAGGAAACACCCACTAACTCCTGTTTCAGAGATAAGAATCCATTGAAGCACTGGGGACAAGTTTGTTGTTTCATCCATGGCGATCAACACCAGAAAGAAAAAGCAAATAAGCAGAGTAACCAATTAGCCCATGCTGAAATGGTCCTGACACAAGTTTACAGCTCTGCAAAGTGTCTTCTTTGGTTTTTCTCCTTGGACAAAGATATTCCTTGGTGGTTTCTCTCAGAGAAATGGATGAAAATACATCACCATACTTTTCTGTAATTGGGATGAAGGAGAAGGGAATCCCTGGATTATGTAATTTTTTTATGCAATTATTTGTGTTTTAGTTTTGCTGCGCCTCAGGCAACTTCACAGCTTCCCACATCTTGTTTATGATAAATTTTTGACAGATTCAAACCTTGACAGCTATTTTGGGCTGCTGTATTTTTATTACTGCTTCAGCACCTGGAAGTGAACAGAACTGTTTGAAATGCTCACAGTGGTAGCAAGAAGTTTCATGCTAGAGCACTACTTCTGAGTTTCTCAAATAAACTTCCACAGCAATGGGATTTTCAGATCTTAGCCATCCATATGACTGGAGCAACTTGGAGGGACTTGTCTGGTGTTGGAGTGGTGTTTTCATTATTGCAATTTTCTTTCTGTATATCCTGTAACTCAGGAAAAAAGAGATTTCCAGTGAAGATACCAAATTTATCGGAACGGAAGGTGAAATTTTTCATGAAAAGGGTGAGAGAAAATGGCCTAGAATTGCACACAGGCCTCTACTGTGTGTTGTGAGCTGGTGCCTCTGTCACCTTGTCCTCTGTGCAAGGTGCGAGCTCCCACTGGAATGGCTGTGTTTGCTGCTGCTGTGAGGTCTGGAGGGGTGGGCACAGCTGCACTACCACACCTACCCAAACTACAGTGATGTTATAGGCTCTGGGAAGCAATGAAATGTTTCCAGTGGAGCTGAACCTGATCCAAGAGACATCTGTGGGATGCCACTTGCTTAAGTGCACAAGGCTGCATATCCTGGGACATGGGCATGAAAGACTCAAGACCTACTGAGGATGTAGGTCCACTTCTGCGCTCCAAAGTGTGTCTGAGGAGCTGGGGAGAGGGTCCCACACAGCAGGTTTATTTAGGCACACCGTCATGTTCAGGACTGTTTTGGGAAACAGCTCTCTGCAGCAGCAAGGTGTTGCTGGATATTTTGTGTCATTTTTTCTTTAGGAGGCCAGAAGAGAGGTGCAAGTGTGTGGCAAAGTCATGAAGCAGGAGAAGGGCGCTTTAATCCTGTTGGAAAAGATCAGCTTTGAGCCTTGTGGAGGGTTGGCATGGGACAAGGATGAACTGAGCAAGTCCCTGTCCCTTTGTGAGCCCTGGAGGACATGGGGCAAGGTGCTCCAGAGGGCCATGGGGTCATGCCCAGCCCTAGAGAACACACAGACCTTCAAGAGGTGTTTTCCTTGTGGTAGTGTGCCTGTGAAGCCACAGTTTATTGGTTTGCTGTCATTTATTTGCTTTATGCTAATAGAGAGCTGTTTCTGCAACTTTTGAATTTATGTAGCCCAAAGCAAGACCGGCCAGCTCTCTTGTGTGTGCTGGAAGCCTACTGTGAGAATCAGGAGTGAAGGTGAACATGAATGAACCCAAAGAACAGGTGCTGCTGTAGAAGACTGGGAGCTGGGACTAAATTGCCATTCACATGCACAAGCACAACTCCTACTGATCTCATATCTCACATCTCTGCTATCTACATGCACAGTGTCTTGTCACCCTGTCCTTGCCATCCTTTCCATCTTCTGTGACCAAATTTACCAGCAAATGAATTCCTACAGCTTTTACCCAAGCCACATGGAATTTCAAATATGTTTTACATTAGATTTTAAGAAGTCCTGTTTTCACAAGGATCAATACAACTGGGAATTTATTTTGTTGTATTAGCAAGGCTTGATTTTTCACAATGCAAACATTAGCGGGCTTTTCTGAGATTGGACACATTAAATTGCTCCTTATGAATCCCCTGTCATCATGAAATGTCTTGCTCACAATACTTGGGTAAGAGTAGATTTGCTAATCATACCATGGGGAAAGTAAAAGAAATTTACTAAACAGACCAACAAGGAAAATAATTTGGTATCTGTAAGCTGAAATTGCTTACTAAAATGTTAAAAATATTAATGTAATAGGATGGTAGCACTTAAAATGTGACTCTTTAGACGAGGACAGAAGCAAAGATTGAATTCAATATGGATAGAAACCTTGAGACACTCATACCAAAACACGTTTCTGCTCCTGTGTCCTGTTACCCACTCGAGCAAAGACCTGATTGCATTCACCTACCTCACATCAGATTCACTTCCAGCATCAGCATCAGCACCTCTCCAGTTACCACTGTGTTGTGATCCAAGACCTGAATTTCCACCATGCAAGACCAGACACTGACCTGACCTGACCTGAGCTGTGCTGCTCAGGCAGCCCCACTCCTTGTCCCATGATGCCATCCAGGGAATGGAATCTGTCCCCCCTCCTGCAGCTTGCAGCTCAAAGCCAGACCTCTGCCAAAGCAGATTTGCCTGCAGTCCATACTGGGCCAGTGGAATTCCCCATTCACACACACACACACAGTTTGGAGACTCCCAAAAGGAAAAGCTTTTGGCCTCCCCCTGTCCCCTCCGGCGGGGCCAGGGCCACCCACGCCCTGCTGGCAGGAGCCAGGGGAGGGAGCGTGGGTGAGGCACGGGGAGTGCCAGCCCTGCCACACATTTCTTGTCACTTCCCCAGCAGACCTGGCTGTGCTTATTTGGTGTTCATTTTGCAGATGATGGGCTGATCCTTTTAGCAGGAGGGTGAAGGAATGGCTTCAGGAGCTGGGGCAGTAGCACTGGCATTGCCTCTCCTCCCCATTGTGCAGGAACGAGATCTGCAAGGGTTATGGCACACTCAGCCTTAAGGAAGACAGGAAATAACAGAGACAGCTGGCAGCTAGTGGCAGAGAAAGAGAAGGAAAGAAAGGGAGATTTAAAAAAGGACTCTGTGAGTGGAAAGTTGGCCCTGGGATCTCTGTAACCTGGGATAACCATTGCTCCAAATGAGCACAGGTACTGACTGGAGCCTGGGTCAGCTGGGCAGTGCAACTGGTAAGCTCTTTAATTGCAGGCCAGCTTTCCATATGTAGTTGTTGGCTACTGTTGTAGACCCATAAATTGTTTTTACGTGGTTTGTTTGGTTTTTTCTTTGTCTGAACTAGGTATTAAATAAGTTTTTTTCTCTCTTGGAAATAAGCAAATCATCAAACATGCGGTATTAGAAGGGGTGCTTTAATGGAATGTGAATAGGCTGAGGTTGGAATGGCCAGGTCCCCCTTTGAGCACTGATGTTCTCAGTCCATCAGTGCTCAAGCAGCTTCTCAAAAACCTTTAACTCCTCTTGGTTTCTCAAATGTTGCCCTCCCTGAAGAAAAGTGTGAGGAAAATAAAATTTGAAAAATAGCAGCAGCGCTAGAACAAATGAAATCCATATTTTTGAAAGAGTTGAAAAATATCAATACTTGCTTTTAAAGGCCAGCAAATTGTTGCTTGAGAATGTCCATGTGGTCTGCAAAAATAAGTTTATCACACCATCCCTATGTGGAAGTGAAGGCTGAAGGAGACAGGAGGTATCAATATGTTCAAGTGGCACAGCAAGCTGATGGGAAGCATGGATGGAACAAGCTGGGAGCTTGCAGCATGTTCTGAGGAGGGCAGAACATGCTACAAGCCCCAGTTTTAAATGGGGCTGTGGTTACTATTTCCCTTTACCTTAAGATTTGGCTAAATTTTAACTCTATTTTTTATTATTTAAAACGCTGTTTAGCCGTCAGGGCACTCGTGGAAAGGGGTGGCTGGCAGCCCTAGGGAGCAGCACCCTGTCCCTCAGTGTGGGGACAGTTTCTCCATGCACATTGCCCAGCCTTCCCTGTCCAGGCAGCCACCACCTCACCTGCCCTCCTGCCGTGGCTGTGGGCAGCCTCTCCTGCAAGGAGTGATGCTGCAGCAGGAGGCACCTGGGAGAAACCACACTCTGCTGGGCTCTGGGTCTTGGGTTGTTTGCCTTCATCCTGCCTGAAGCCTGAGCTGACAGTCCCTTCTCAGACACCTCTGTACCTTCACTGTTGTTTCTGCTCCTGTGAAACCTTTTATTTGCCTCATTCATATTCTTGGGAAAGTGGCTAAATTAAAATAGATTCTGTAAATTGCATGGATAATACACAGCTCCAGTGACATGGCCTGAAGCTTTGATTGGTAACTGTAACATCTTACTGCAAAGTCGTTTTTGCACACAATTCCTCCCCACTAGGTTATGGACAGGTCATTGCTGAGGCAATAATTTTCTCATATGCTTGTTTGTGATTTTGTTCTTTCAGCTCACAGGAGAGAGAAAATCACTGTCCAAAAACAGCATGCAGAGCCAGGTGCCCAGCTTGAAAGTGTGATGCAATTTTGGTATGGGGAGAGTGTGAAGCAGGAATTTCTGGATGAAATTTCCCAATTTGTGCTGTGCAGAATTCATAGCCTGAGAGATTCCCCTTGGCATTGCCTTCAATCAATGAGAATCTTTCAATCACTTGCTTTCTGCCTTAGCAGCACATGGACAGGTGGTTGGTGTTTGATCATGACCCCAAACTGTGACCACTAGGTGCAGTCCTGCTGTTTGCTCCTGCTGGGGAGGATGACAGCCTGATTCCTGCTTCCACCTCTTCCTGCTTCTTGTCTCTGACCACACTGGGGGCACTGCCAGCAGCAGGCAAGAAAAAAGTACTGTCAGGCCAAGGTATACATGCATCCCAGTTCTTATATGGTAATGGAAAAAAGACCTTCGCCTGGAGATCTGTGTTTTCAAGAGTCACTACAAGCTCGGGGATGTAGTTTTGCAGGATGGTCAGACCAGAGCTGGGTGTCTCAGAGCTGGGATCACACCTGCTAGCAACCAAAGCAGCACAAGTCTCTGCTCACGTTTAAAGTTCTTGTACTACATCAAAAGACATCCAGAAATTTTGCCTCAGCTGTGCCAAAGCTGCCAGTGCCTTCACTGGACTCAGTCTCCTGGTCCACCTTGCACCTCCTTGGTGGACTTCATCTCCAGGGGCTTTCCAGCCTTAATGATTCTGTAATTCTTATTTTCTCCTCAGTTTACTGAGCTCTGGCTTCCTTCCAGTGTGACAATCCTGGCTACTCAACAACTGCATTTGCTTTGGACACCTGGTGAAGAGGGTCTGTGTGTGTGTGTGTGTGTGTGTCTGCTCAGGGCAGGAGGAAAACAATGCCCTCAAGGATGGTATGGCAGATGCTTCCTTGAATTGCCAATTACAATACTATGTAATGCTTATTAATGTTCTAGGTACAACGAAATAAACTGACTGATCTATTCATCCATTCTCTGATGAAAAGCCACTCGTTTGGGCTGGCCTCATTTCCTTTGTCTGCAGCTCTCCTGTTTAATTTCCTCTTCCATCGAGACACCACACATCCAAATGTGAGTGTTGTTACCATGTTCTGCCTAATTAGCTATAATCATCCTTGTTGAGGGAGGCCAGATTCAGAAAAGTCCAGTAAAAATTGATTCTTTTCCCCCTCCCCCACCATTAGCCTTGACTATCAGGCTGGTTTTTTGTTGTTACAGTGCTAACCACAGCTGGTACAATTTCCATAGCTCAAAGGCCATTAGTAGGGACAACTGGCATGGAAAGCATCTGGCATCTTCTGAAGGAGGATGCAGGCAGGCTGGAGCACCATCCTCCAGCTGCAGGCAGCCAGCAGGGACCTTGGATCAAAGGTGTAATCCTTACAGAGGGGGTTATGGCATTTTATTTACAATACCTGGAGGGCTGGGAAACCATGTCAGCAGGGATTTTAGGAGCCTCCAGACAAGGAGATGCCTGGGCTGGATGTTCTCACAGCTCTTACTTTCATGTGGAATTTACTTGCACTGATATATTCCTTACTTGATTCCTCAGTTGTTGCCCTCCCTGAAAGTACTTTTTGGAGAGGTTTACACCCTGGTCTTGATGGAGCTTTTCCACACCTATGGAACCAGTCCTCCCCATGAGGAGGGAGGAGCCCATACCAGGCTGGCATGGAGCTGCTGGCCCTGCAGGTGGACACACCATGGATTTGTCACCTTGTTGATAGCCAGGCATCCTACTGAAAGATGTTTTCTTGCAGGAACAGCACATGGTCTGATGCATAACTGCGTTGCTTGACCCTATGTGTGCAATGTGTGATGGTGCCCTGGGGTGAGCCAGCGGCTGATGCAGCTCTGGGTGGATCCAGTGCCACTCCTCAGGAGGGCAGGCTGGAGCCAGTGTCCCCCACTTAATGCTCTCAGGCACATGGTGACATTCTTCATGCTGTCCTGTGTAAGGACAGGATTCAGACTTGATGATCCTTGTGGGCCCCTTCCAGCTCAGGGTATTCTGTGATTCTGTGATTCCCTTCTGAGGCTTTGGACACTCAAGAAGCATTGGAGTTACAGGTCAGGGCAGCAGCAGCTCTGCTGGCTGTGCAAGGCAATGATAGGCATGCAAGCTGAGGGTCACACTGGAAGGGCTTTTCCTGGGATTCAAGAAAGCTTTGTAAATGAACCATAGAGAAAAATGGCTGTAATTTTTCAGAGCTCACTGTATATAAAGATGACATTTACCCAGAGGAGAACTGTTTCCACAGCATACAGACATCTGGAATACACTGTTAGATTGATCCCTTGTAGCTGAAAATTACCACTACTGTTCAATTGCACAGACATCTTAAATTATTAATGGAATTCCTGCCTGAGGGTAAACATTGTAGATTCACATTCTGAGATTTTCTGAGAGCTCTTTGATTGCTCACAACTAGGGCTGTTAAATACAGTTATTTGCTTTATACATCTTAAATGGATCAATACCAACTGAAGAAATATAAGGGGGAATGGAGAGTGAGAGCAAAGGAGCAGGAGTAAAGCTACCATCAGTATCCCTTGCACCTTAAGGGATTTTTGAATCTGGCTTGAGGTCCTGTCCCTTAACCTCTGTGGAGCAGTTGGGAACCAGCCCCAGACCTGCACGCTGCCCTTATAGCCATGGATTCAGGGCTGTTTTCTGGGGTACCAAAAGTCTGCAGTTTATGAAGGGGGAAGGAGAAGACCACATGGCCCTTGCTGTCCTGGGCAGCCCCACGAGCTCTTGGTTATCCAGAGAACTCATCTTTGTGCTTTCCTTTCCTTAAGAGAAGTTCTATTTTACTCCTGGATAAGAATGGCTTCTTGCTAAAGACACACCAGTGGAGATGGCACACGGGATTTCAATCTGCCCTTGGCTGTGTCCTGCACCTTTACTGGGCACCTGTGTCCACTACTGTTCTTTCTACTCCTGTCCCCTCACCAGCTTCTTAAAGCCAATTGCCACAGAAGAAAAGCCAGGCTGAGATAGAAGAAGCTGCTTTGCCTCCTTTCCAGGCTGCTGTTTGTGCTGTTCCTCCTTTTTCAGCTGTCTTGGGGTAAGGTTTCCTGAGATGGTGTGAGCCAACAGAACATCTCCCTGCTGCCAGAAGGGGGTGGTTCCCATCCCAGCCCCTGGCCAAAGCTCCCACCACCACCTCTGCCAGGGATGGCATGCACCGGGCTCCTCTCTGAGCAAAAGCAGCGGCCAGGTTTGGCATTTTGGTGGGTGAATGGGAACAGGAGAGGGTCTAAGGAGGTGCTAACTATGCAAGGTGGGGAGGTAGTGGGGTCAGCAGCAGCAGAAGTGGGACCAGCTCCCTTTTCTCAGCTGTGGGCAGCTCTGCAGGCTCAGCTGGGCACTCAGCTTCAGCTGCCAGCAGCAGCTCAGCTGTCTTTGTGCCAGTGCTTCCCAGGTGCCATGTCTGTCCAGGCAGAAGGGAAGAGCCCTCAGGTTCAGGCAGGCACCTGCTGGGTGCTGTGGGAGGGTGCCAGGAGCCCATGCTCTCAGCAGAAATGCAACAGAGAATTTCAAGCCCTCCCCTTTGGCAGGATGGTGCTGCTTGCTATTACAAACTCAGGCATGCAAAAAGAGGAAAGCTTCTCTAGACAAAACTGGCACATAAGCAGAGTGCTAAAACTTTTGAAAAATACTTATGTCTGGGCTCTAAAGTATGTTTCTTTTTAATTCTTGTGAGCAAAATTACTTCCTCGTCAGGGAAAAGAGAGACCAACCCAGCTATTTTCTTTTTGACTCAACCTAAACCTGTGAAGGCATTGGCATATCCTTTCTTATATCAAGATTCACCCTCACTCATACCATGTCTATCTATTCCATTAAATCTACACATTTCTTCACACAATCCTGCTGCCCTCTGACTTCCCAACAATGTCAGAAAACTTCAGCACTGAGGTGAGGAAAATGGTGATTTAGTATGCCCTGTAGGACAAAGAGAAAAGATTCTTCTAACACTGTGGAGAGAACAGTTGTTATATTTGATGCCCCATTTGCCACAAACAATATCCTAATACAAACATGTTTCACAATATGTTAATCTTAAATCAAGCATGTAATTATTGAGACTGCTGTAACACACCTAGAATCACAGCACAGTAATTAGTCCTTACAGTGCCATCAGTTTAGAGCATTTTAAAATGAATGGTGACATTCAGAGATATTGTAGGGTATGTTCACAATGTCCAAACAGTGAATCAGATCATTTCATTCATCCCAATGTCAGCAGACATGTGGTCTGCTATAATACACACACATGTACTTGGGATTTGAAAATGAGAATTAATTAACAAGCTATGTGGGTCTGGAAAGATTGCATGGAGTTTCAAAGCCAGGATTTGAGCCATATATTAAGTGGATTCTGTGTCACACCACACACAGTGAACAAGCACAGTGTAAGGCTCAGAAGTAAGCAAACAAAAAAAAAAATTAAACCTCCCCAACAGCAACAACATTGGTTTTGATGGAATCACCTCTTAAAAAACTTTTAGGAGGTAAAATACCACACAGGCAAAGCATGATCATTCCAAATGCCCCAGGAAGAAAAAGCAGAAAGGATATTGATACTACAACATGTTTTTGAAGACTGAAAACTCAAATCTAACCCCTGAAGACATATTTAGCTGGACTTGACATTCAGGCCCAGAAGGCCATGCCAAGTCATTTGAAAGTCCAGGACCTCATTTCTAGCTGGCTGTTCCTCCCTTACAAATGCACAAATGCCATTCAAAGTTGACCTAGAAAGAATTACATGACACTAACATTGCAACATGAGCCCACCTTCAGGAGATGTTGCACACTGTGATTTTCTCTAATACATTCTAGTAGCAAAGCTGAGGTTCAGAAGGGCCAGTGCAGTAATTTGTTAGCACTGGAGTGCAAAAGCCATCTGACATGAGACAGGAAAATCCAAAACTGTGAGATTTCAACTATCTACCAGGGCTTCTGAAAAAACTACCGCAAATTCCCCAGAGTACTTGAGCACTTTGAATGTATCACAGTCCACAGTGTGGATATCAGGCCAGCAGGTCAGGCTAACAACCATCAGAGGTACTGCAAACACTTTTCAGACATGTGCGTGGTCCAAATCCTTCAGTGGTATAAATCAACCTGATTAGAGCCGAGGAGGTAATAAATGGTCCCCTTAAATCACAAAGCCCTCCACTCTCCATCAGAGGCATTTGCAAGGGCCATGGGCTGGCTGCCAGGGCCCCTTTGCTGGGCAGTGCCTGAACAGAGGCATTTGTGGGTGAAGGCACTGCACACCCAGGTTCAGGCATTGAACTCTCCCATTTCATGTGCCCTCAGCTTATTTATTACTCACTGCACACTGAACAAATTCTTCTCAGCTGTGGAAAAGCTGCAGATTTTTTGCCAAAGACGTTGTTAGAGAAAATATTTCTCCTTTAGCTATCACTTGGTATCACTAGCTCTTACACTTGCCAGATGACTTATGACAGAAACCTCTCTGTGTCTGGCCTCCTCCAGCACACCTGCTGAACTGTCTGCACTGTCACTTTGTCCCAAGGCATCCTGTTCAGCAGCTCTCTGTTTCTGTAAGGAACATCACCACCTCCTGGCTTACTTTGAGATCATCTTATTGCTAGACAAGGCTCAAAATGGAAATAAACCAGGTTTATTTGATCAAAGTAAAGTGTTAAACAAGTGTAAAGTGTTAGCCTGCTTACAAAGGACTGTACCTGCTGCCCATCCTGTGTTTTAGCTGTTCTTTTCTCTTTGACTCTTCTCCCTGCTTGGCACAGCTTTACTTCAAGCAACATATTTTTAGCAAGGAATCTTTTTCTTAACTGTTTTATTCCTGTTTGCGTGTGGACATTTTATGTTTGTGCTCTTGAAGTGCCAAAGCATGTGGCTTTACAAGAGTGGAGTACCTCCATGTTGTGTTGATATGTTTATACTAATGAAGTATCTTTTAAATGTGAGCTGTTTGACTAGAGAGTCCTTGATCTCCAGTTTCCCTCATCTATTTACCCCTTCTCTCAAGTGTCAAGCAATTTGCAACCATCAGATGACTTCCTAACATTTTACAAATCACACATACAGAAGGAGCCCTGGGGGACAGCACTTTTTTGTCTTCTCGGAGATGATGGGAACCCTTTCGTGAGCTGCATGAAAATTTGCCACTTACAGAGTCTAAAATGCCTGACTTTGACACATTTCTATTTGTGTGGTTCATGTGGTGCCCTCAGTGTCTGCAGGGGCTGCACATGCCTGGGCTATCACAGTCTGACCCAGCAGGCCAGGGGATTCTCTGGCAGGGCATTGGTGTTTAAGTTTTGTGAGAGAAGTGCACTTCAGGAGAAAGCTGAAAAACTAATAAAGTCACCAACACAATGAGCCTCATTGTTGCATTTCAGCTTTTTTGTCACCAGCCTGATCTCAATCTCCCTGGGCAATTTTTTCAGCTTTCTCCCTCTGAAATTGGTGTAATAATAGGCTAGTGAAGACCTAACTGGTGGGTTGTATTACTCCAGCCCCGACCTTTAAAATTCAATGCTAACATGGTTTGAGGCTAGTGAACAAAAAAAAATACCAAAACCTTTTTTTATTTAAAGGGATTTTTGTCTCTCTTGCACAGTAATCATTCCCACTAAAGTAATAAAAATTGAAGGGTCTTCAGACCTCTGTCTTATATTGAGTACTGAGTTCAGAATTAAGTTCTGTAATGCTTAGATTAGGCTGTAGGACAAACAGCAGGCAAAAAAACCCCAAACAACACAACCAAGGAGTGGGTGAGCTGGTCTGTCTGTGCTGTGACAAACACAGTGTTAACAGCAGTTTTCTTACTCACCTGTTAGCTTCATCCAAGTAGAGAGTAGCTCATGAGATCCCTCGTGCTTCAAGTGCTCCCCCAGCAGTGGACATGCAGGACCAGGGCTGGGCCCCAGAGAGCTTTTCTGCCCCAGTGCTGCACACCAGCCCTCCCCAGGAGCGAGCTGTGTGATGTGTGCAGGATGGGGGTGCCAGATAGGTGTGGAAAAGCTCCATCAAGACCAGGGTGTAAACCTCTCCAAAAAGTACTTTCAGGGAGGGCAACAACTGAGGAATCAAGTAAGGAATATATCAGTGCAAGTAAATTCCACATGAAAGTAAGAGCTGTGAGAACATCCAGCCCAGGCATCTCCTTGTCTGGAGGCTCCTAAAATCCCTGCTGACATGGTTTCCCAGCCCTCCAGGTATTGTAAATAAAATGCCATAACCCCCTCTGTAAGGATTACACCTTTGATCCAAGGTCCCTGCTGGCTGCCTGCAGCTGGAGGATGGTGCTCCAGCCTGCCTGCATCCTCCTTCAGAAGATGCCAGATGCTTTCCATGCCAGTTGGGTTGGAAACATCTGGAGGTCTTGCCTAAAGGGGAGCTGCTCTCCATGCCCTGTGGTGAGAGAAGAGCTGTGTCCTGCACACTCTGCCTGAAGAAGCAAGGGGTCCTCCCTCTATCCTGACAGCCCAGGAGGTGTATGAGGGAGGTGGGCTGGCAGCAGGGTCCCTTTAGTGGGAGTGTGCTTCTTCAGGATCCACCCACCTCAGACCACACTGCCCTTGCACCGATGGCACTGTGCAGCTGTGGCAGGCGTTCCTGAGCAGTCCTCTCCCAGGTCCCCATCTCAGCTCTCTCACATGCCTTTTGTAGGCTACAGGAGCCAGGATGGTGTAGGGGGATAGAACATAAGTAAATAAAGGTAGTATAGAAAGTAATCTTACCCCCTAAAGAGTTACAGCTGGGCCAATTATTAAGGATTAGGAGCAGGCCTGATGTTAACAGGCCACATCTGTAGCCAATAAGAAGAGTGTTATAAAAGAGTGGATTGGTTGGTTGAGAGGAACTGGAGTCAGTTGGCTACAGCAAGGTCAAGGAAGAGTTGGTGCCTAGAGGAGCTGCCTACGAGAAACATCAGGGAGGTATGAAACTCTAGCAATGTGGAACCCTTGCAATGTAATGACACTAGAGCTTTTGCAATATAATGACAGCAGGATGGGGGTCTGGCTGATGCTGTGTGTGCACAAACACGAGCTCCTGCAGCGTGTCTGCACAGAGTGCATGGTGCTGCTGTGGAACCAAGGCATGCTCCTCCCTCAGGTGCCACCTTTGGGGTTTCAGGGCAGAAGATTGGCAAGGCCACCACAGGTTCTTGGGGCTGACAATGTAGAGGTCTTGTGGCTCTAATAGGGATGCCCTCAGCTCCAGCATTCCCAGCTTTCCATCTCCCTTGACTCCCTCAGTCCACCTGCTCTGCTCATAAAGAGGAATCACTGTCAGGCTGGTGACCCACAGGGGGACAACCACACAGTCCTAGCCCATGTCAGTGAGCAGCTGCCTGCTACCTTCTTCAGGCTTTCAGGGCTTTTCTGGGTGGCTTTCCATTAAAACATGCACCTTCTCCCTGGTAAGAGAGTGTCCCCAGGTGTAAAAGCATTTCACAATGTTACAGTAGAAGGCATGCAGGTGGCACATGTACACTGGGTCCACCTGGGTTTCAGGAAGGTGATAGAAAAATGCAGGGTTTGCTCCAGGCAGAGGCTACTCTTCCCCTTCCCTAACAAAGCCATGACTCTGATGGCTTGCAAAGAGGCAAAAAGTGCTGAGCCTGGCTGTGCTGCCTCCCAGCACAGAAGCGGGCAGCCCCAAAGCAGTAGGAATGTCCTCCTGTCTCAGGGATGAGACTGTTTCTCCTTGCAGAGCCAGTGAGCAGGACCCTTCCCCTTCTGTGCTGCGATAACCCTGTGGCAGAACAGCCTGTAGCTCACCCAAGCACAGCTTTCTCAGAGGAGGCTTTGTCCTGCCAAAGGGAAATGCCCAGGTCTCTTCCTGCTGGGCTTGCACTGATGTGATGCCCCTTCCCTGCCCTGGTAAAAGTCACTTTGTACTAAACACTCCTTTAGAGCCTGCATTATTTGAGAAAGGCCGGTTCCATGCAGTTTCTAACAAGTGATGCAGATTTTAGGTTGTGGACGCCTTCTGCTGCAGACTGAGCATTCTCCGAAAAGTCAGGCCAGGCCAGTGTCCAGTGCTGGCCTTTGGTTCCTCCCCCAGCTCGCTTTATCCAAGATCTTTAAAGAAACAAGGATACAGAAAAGCTTTAACATTAGCTTTAGGAGTAGGGATATAAAAGTGGAGATAAATTAGCAGCTGAAAGGAGGATATGGGTGAAGTCTGAGAGAAATTTATGTTGTGATCTACATTATTCAAAATACTTGTAAGTGATGTAGGAAGAAAAGCAACCATCGTGAGGTGGGAGGGTTTGTTGGTCAGAGAATCATAGGATTGTTTAGGTTGGAAAAGACCTTTCAGATCATTGAGCCCACCTGTTAAAGCAGCATGCCATGTCCACCACTAAACCACGTTCCTAAGCCCACATCTGCAAAATTATCCCAAGGTCTTGAACTGTGACCAGCTGAGACAGTTGGAGAAGATCTCATGGTACACAGTAACTGTGAATAAAGGCAGAGGTGAAAGCTGGTGTTACAGCATTCACCCCAGGTCATGCGAGGAAAACACTTTTAACTACATGCGCACAAGTATTGATGGGCTCTCCATTTCCTCTAATGCACAAGAAATATCTGATAGTGCTTTGAGAACACCATTTCAGTGTTAAGGAGTAAAGAGACTCTTGGTAATTACTTGGAAGAGAAGGGAGCACAAAACAGCATGCATCATTACACTGTAAATTTATGATGCATCCTCTTTTCATATACTGTCATTTCATCTCAAAAGGTTATCATGGAAATGGAAAAGAGGCACAGGAAATAACAAGAATATGCTCTATAGATCCACTTCAAAAAAGCACTGAACAGAATGTGATTCTTCTGCTTGGGAAACAGATGATTGAGGAGAAATATGATGTAGCTCTACAAAATTGTGTGCTGCATAAGAAAATTTATTCACTGCTGCTCACAGAACTCTGGGTCACCAAATGAAACCACCAGAGACAGCATATGAAAAGGAGCTCTTTTCAACAAAAATTGAATTTTCACAAAATACTGATTTTTTTGAGCTCATTGGCAAAGGATGTTGTAGTAGTCAAAATTACGGGCAGCTTCAAAAGTAATGAGACAAACTGATGGAGAGGAGGCAGTCAAGGGATATGGGAAACTGGTGTGCAGATACACACTCTGACTGGGGCAGGAGCTGGAGGCAGCCACAGGCAGCAGCACCTGGGCTGCAGCAGCAGGAGCACGGTGAGGAGCTGGGGCAGGGCCCCGTGCCCAGCCCTCGCTGTCAGAGCCCATCTGGGCAGCCCCAGGTTGGTGCCCCAGGACAGACAGGCGCCGATAACCGGAGCGAGTTCAGCCCTGCAGGGCTCAGGGCTGGAGCCTGGCCAGGAGAAGAGGCTGGGGCTGCTCCAGCCTGGGCAGAGACAGCTTTGGGGGCACCTCACAGCCACCCCAGAGCCCCTGGGGAGGGGAGGGACAGGAGGCAGCCGAGCCCTGGGCAGCAGGAACTGAAATGGGAGGGCTCAGGCTGGGCACTGAAACATTTCCATGAGGACAGACAGGTCCTGCACAGGGAGGCTGGGCAGGCTCCATCCCTGGGGGATTGTGAAACCTGGCTGGGCAAAGCCCTGAGCAACCTGGTCTGATCTCACTGCTGGCCCTGCTGTGGTGCAGGAGGCACCTCCTGTGGTCCCCTCCAGCCTGAGCTTCTCAGTGTCCTCTTATCCTCTGATTTCTCTGAATTTCTCCTATCCTCTTATCCTCTGATTCTCTAATCCTAATTCCTTTAGGGACAAATTTTCAGAGGTCAGAAATGGGGAAAATGTATGGGGGGAAATATTATATTGAACAAGACCGCCCCTGATTTGAATTCAATGCATCTGTTTATTTTTAATGTGTTCTTACAAAGAAATAAATGTAGACAGTAACAAAAAAAAGTGA
This sequence comes from Geospiza fortis, assembly GCF_000277835.1. NCBI lineage: Eukaryota > Metazoa > Chordata > Aves > Passeriformes > Thraupidae > Geospiza > Geospiza fortis. The sequence goes on from NW_005054315.1 coordinate 2,420,186, forward strand.
ATTTTATAAAATTGGAGCACAGTTCTGGGGATAACAGAGCATGTGAGGAGAAACCCTGAAGCCTGAGAATGACCTGAGCCTTATGACAGTGTAAAACTGTAAGTGCAGTTGATTCATGTCTATCCTGAGGAGCTATTTCAATGAAGAGAAAGTAGTTTAAGGCATCCATTATGTCTTGTACATCTTCAGCTGGTTCCTTTTGCAAGTTCCTATTACTCAGCCAATCAATCACTCCTGCCCTGTGGCTGTAGGGGTGTCAATGAAAGCCTTCAGTATCCTGCACAGTCCTGAATGCACTCTGTGGTGTGTCAGGCAGAGGAAAAAAACCAGCTCAGACCTGTGTTCCTAGGCTGAGTTTGTAGGTTTTGTGGCTAAGAAGACCTAGCACAGGTGTTTTCCAGAGCAACCTGAGCTATTGGATCTGTAGTGTAGAAAATGCAAATGTGTTTTTCACCTAATTTCACACAAGGCCATTTTCCACATAATTTCAGCCCAAGTTTTGGTACTGAGTGAATTTGGAAAGGGTTGCAAGTGGAAACTACACTTAAAGAGCTGTTGGTCTCTTGGAAGTCCCAGGGTGATGTTTCACAAATGTCCATGGTGTGAGGAGGCTGCAGCTCGCCCACTGGTGCAGAGCAGATGCTGTATGGGAACAGTGTGAGAGACATTCCCAACCATTTCTTGGTTGCAGAGAAATCTCTGTGCTGTTCAGCAGTATTCATACTTTTCTCTTTTTATCTTTATAGCTTTTTGTAAGAAGGACAAACCAGCTCCTCCATCAAGTGCTAGACAGATGCTGGCAAACGTTTTTCTCATGCCATGGGACTCTCTGAGATAGTTGTGTGTTCATGAGTCATTTCATGATATGCACATTCATTTTACCCTCAGGTAAATTTTAGGCACAAGTGGGCTTTCCTGGCAGAGAAGAAGACCTTGGTGACATTGCATCTGAAATCTAGACCTAGCACTGCCATCACAGAACCACAGAGTCACAGAATGGGTCTGGTTAGAAGGGATCACAGTGGTTATCTCATCCAATCACCCTGCTCAAGAGGAACCATCCCAGGGCACAGGGCACAGGATTGTGTCCAGGCAGCTCTTGAATATCTCCACACCCTCTCTGGGCAACCTGTTCCAGTGCATGGTCACCCACACAGTAAGGAAGTTCTTCCTCGTGTTCAGGTGGGACTTCCTGTGCCTCAGCTTCTGCCCATGGCCTCTTGTCCCATTGCTTGGCACCACTGAGCAGAGCCTGGCTCCATCCTCTGACACCTCCCTTCAGACACTGACAGAGTCCCCTCTCAGTCACCTCCTCTCAAGGCTGAACAGGCCCAGCTCCCTCAGCCTTTCCTCACAAGAGAGATGCTCCAGTCCCTTAAACACCTTTGCAGCCCTCCAGGAGCCCAGTGTCTCCTTTGGTGTCTCCAGACTGGGACGCCATTGTGTCTTAATCAATGCCTTGTTCCACTTTGTGTAAGAGCTGGGGAGCAGGCTCAGAGCATCATGTTTCCCTGTCCCTGAACAGCCATGCCTGATTTCCTAGGGCAAGGCATCACACTTCCACATTAATCCATATAGATGTTTCCAAAGTTTGATACTACAAATCAAGCAAGAAATTCATTTCAGAGTGCAGGAGCCCTGCACTTTCTTTTCCTCTCAAATCAGTTCCAAATGCTTCACTCAACAAGTTTCTCCTCTTTTCAATTACAGTTCTCCAGTGGTAGCAAATAAATTTATTTCAAACACACACTTTTCTCCTCTTTTCAATTATAGTATCCTCTCAAGTAATTTAATTTCTTTCAAGTCTTCAATTCACATCCAACTCTCTCTCCAGCAAATGTATACCGTGTAACAGAAATGCATTCCAGGCTCTATTTTTCCATGGAGGTTTTGTAAGGTGCTTTTTTTTCTCCATTGCCTCTGAATTGACTGAAGCAGTTCCACAAGAGATACTCACTCATAACACATGAAAGCTGCACCAAACAAAAGTGGCCTTTTGTTTGGGCCATCTCCTTTGGTTCCAGCAGCTGCCCTAGTCCAGCCACAGGAGGGACTAGAGTGCTGAATGTCAGAGCCCAAAACCTTATTGAAATAAACATTTATTCACTATGATTTGCAGCACTAGCTGATGGGAGAGTGAAACCCAAGAAGGCCCTGTCATTAGCTGCTGTAGGCTGATATGGATTTCCACCTGGTCTTCACTGAGTAAGAGCAGATGTGGAGAAGGACAAGGACAGGGCTTACGAGGCATGTGAGGTATGGACAGAGGGGTGAAGGAGCTGGAGGTCAGTGACTTCCTTGGAGCTGAGGCTGGGATGATCAGTACAGTGTCTGGCTGCTCTGGGAGGGGTGTCCTGAAAGACTGGAGGACAAGGGAATCCTTGGAAGGGTGTCATGAAAACTAGAGGACAAGGCAATCCTAGGAGGGGTGTCCTGAAAGACTGGAGGACAAGGGAATCCTTGGAAGGGTGTCATGAAAACTGGAGGACAAGGGAATCTGCCAGTACGTGCACTCGATCCCTCCTGAGAATAAACCCAGGACTGAGGTGACCATTTGTGTTCCACATATGCAACACTCTATGTTCAAAAGGGGAAAGGTGGTGAAAAATGCACAAAAATTCATTACAACAAGCCCTAATTTAAACTGCTCACATGACAGTAAGGGGTTCAGGGAGTGAGGCTGAGCATGGTGCTCACTTGGCGTAGCAGAGATAGGTGGTTGGACTCTGGGATATTTGTTAATTCAGCCACTTGAGTCAGTAGCTTACTGAACAGGCATGAGCATTTCTCTGATGCTTTACTACAGCCACCTGTCAGAGGATGGGTAGAGCAGTCAGTAATCCCCAGAGATCCCCAAGGAGTCTTCTGCTGCCTTTGTTGGCTTAATCAGGGCCGCAAGCAGCCATGATTCGGGCTCTCCTTAGAGCCATGTGAGGGTCATGAGAGTGAGGGACAGCCCTCCTGAGTCAGCTCTCTGAGCTCCAGTGACCTGATCTCCACAGCTGGCACTGAGGGACCGAGGTGCTGTGGTGTTTTCCCTGTTCCCACCTGCTCCATCCCCTGGCAGGTCACCAAGCAGGCAGGATGGCTCCTCCCATGGCACTGGGCAGATGGACCTCAGTGCCTGGGGTGGGCAGCCCCAAGCAGCTCCTGGTGGCCATGGCAAACAGAGGCTCACACTTGCTCTCATTCTGGACATTAAAATAGAAAGCACGTTTCTGTCTTCAGACTCCTCAGCTAATAGTGGTTTATTTCTCTCTGGATTTGCCTTTTATTGTGCACCCCAGCTGACACCCACTGTTCTTTTTTTGAATCTGTTTTGATGAGTCTTTTTTTTCCCCCTTTTCTTTGATTTTTTTGTTGTTGTTTCATTTTTTGTTTGTTTGCTTGGGTTTTTATTGATAATTCTCTCTCCCCATTTCACTGTGCTTTCAGTTCATTCTGTAGCTTCCTAGTTCTACAGCCCTGACCCAGGATCTGGCACAGGACTCAGTCTGTCTCTCTGCCTGTACAATGCCATTTCTTTCCTTACAAAGGCTTGTTTTCCTAACATCTAAATTGTGCAGAGAGGCCCATATGTTTCCATAGCCCATGTGCTCTAAAGCATAGCAAACCACTATTTAGAAAGAGTGCTGTGCAGCCCCCTGTGCAAGCCCAAACGCACTCCTTGGCACAGTGCCACTCCCGTTTACAGAGCAAAGCAGTCTCAGGGAGAAAGTTCTCAAGAGGGCACCAGAGCTGATGTGCACAGCAGAAATATAGGTGCAACCAGAGACCAACTCAGCCAGTACACTCAACATGTAATAATCTGCAAGACAGAAACCTCCCACATCTTAAATGCCACACAAGGCACATGCTGAGCTCCCCTTCCTGCAGGGTGCAACGATTAAACTCCTTCAGAGGTTCCCAAGTACACTGAAAGCCACCTCTAGCCATTTGGAGCAGACAAGGGATTGTGTGGGAGTGCACAAAAAGTTTGCTGGGGCTTCATTAAATGCCCTCCCCACTTTGCTTTTGTCCTTCCTCATTTTTCCTGTGTGTCAAACATCTGTTTTCACAACTGTCTCCCAATTTACTTCCCTCACTATTTGAGAGGGATTTTTTGTTTTCACTGCACCAGCACACATCCTTGAAAGCCTTGGTAGTGGAAGTGATGGGAATGACTGGAGCTTGCTTGTGATCTGCCCCAAAAAGCACCTGCTGTCTCCTGGCAGCTGTGTCGTGTGCTGAGCAGGGGAACTGCCCCTTGCAGGATGGGGAGCATCTGCTTGCTGCAGGCAACAGGGACAAAGGAGCTGTGTGCATCCTGCTAGGAACAGCCAGTGGCTCTGCACACCTTTGGGTTCTGGCAAGGGACAGAGGGACAAAGTAGCTGCTGGAAGGGTTCTTCCCACCTCTTGGCTGGTTGTCCTCCATGTCAGTCCTGTTTGACCCAGTTAATTGATTCCATGGGGGAAATTGGATGTGGAATTTCTTCTCACTCCAGAGTCTTCCACAAAGCAAGGAAGCCCTCTCCAGGACTGGGACCTCCTTCCCATCCTCCCTCCTCCTGTGAGCTATGCACCTCCATTGCTGCAGTTTGATATCCTAAGTATTGTTTCTCCTTGTTTTGGTTTCTTTTTCCTAGCAGATTTGGAATATTCAGTTCTGGCTTCTTTCTGTCTCTCTTTGCCGGTGTCTCTTCACTTTCAGTTTTAGGGTATTGCCCAAGCTCTGCACACCCTCAGGGAGCAGCAGAGAATCCAGGGTGGGGTGAGAGCAGAGCTGCACTCAGGCCTGCAGACAATAAATAGTGTAAGGATGGATGGGGAGTCCTACACATTTGTGTTGCCTGAGAAGTCAGAAGGGGGTCTTAAAATGAAATCTGAGGTAAAGAAAGGGGTTTTTTTCAGACTGACATATTACAGGAGCAGGATGTGGAGGAAGACTGTCCTTAAATGTATAATAAATCAAACTTTTCTTGCACATAACCACAGTGGGACACAATCTGTAACATTCAGAGTATTTGATATTTTCAAATAGGTTCCTATGGGAGAAGAGGAGAAAAGACAACATCTCAGTGTTATTGCCATTCCATGTTGGAGCTGCTGTTTTCTGAACTTCTTTTAGGATGAAAAGAGGCAATCGTGCTCATGTTTGCTGTCTTTAGTCTCACAGTACCCAGCTGACCTGTCCAAGAGGTCCCCTGTGCATGATTTGGTTCCTCCACTCTGCAAATGGAGTCCAAGGGATGATCCTGTTCTCCAGTCT
>NW_005054315.1:2425470-2427063 GCF_000277835.1 Geospiza fortis
ATGGCAGGCTTAACCTCAGCAGAGTACCAAAGACCTAACAAATGGAGCTTGTTATTCTGGGCTTGGTGCCACACTAACCTGGTTACAGAGCACGCAGCTGGCACACATCTGGCTGGGGCTGGGCAGGGCTGCTCAGGGCAGCTCATCAACAGCTTGAGGAACACAGGGCTGCTGCAGCCACCAAGCCTGTGCCACTCCCAGCAGGGGATGCCTGGCACCAGGGACTGGGAGCTGCTGGTCCTGCTGTGCAGAGGGTTCTGCCAGGGGTGAGGCCCATGCTGCCGCTGCTGCTTTCCTTCCCTCTGGAACCTTCCATCCTGCAGCCCTTTGCCCCTGCAGGCCACACAGCAGATCCAGCACAACCCCACCCTGCCAGGAGAAGCTGGCTTTGCAGGCACCTTGGAAATGTGGAGGCGGGTGCTGCCACTGTGGTTCAGATCCTTGCTCCTTTTCACACCAGCATGGATAATGGTGATTCTTTAGCTCCAGAAGAGCAGTTGGAATACTCTTGCCTCCTGTAAAACTGCCATCTACCAGATGTGACAGGACAGCTGCCCCTATTGATGGAGGGAGGACTGCTCATGTAGAGAATTGCTGTGCATTCAAAAAAGGGGTGATCAACGATGTTTTACTTCATATCAATGCCAGTCTGTACCTGCAGGATGGTGCTCTGAGATGAAGAGTGAAGATCTATCCAGGAAATGGTGACAGTTTCAGTGAAACAGTATCCAGCCCATCAGCTAATGGAAAACACCTCTGTGATTTATCAATACTAGAATTTCAGCTGAAAATGTAGATTTGAAATATTAATTATGAATATAGTTCAATAAATAAATCCCTAGGCATTTTATTAGATGTACTGTATATTTAAAAGTCCTAAGGATTTTGCACTTCCTAGAATTTACAGGATTTTCTGGTTGGACATCTTATAGTAGGAAGAACTGCTTGATCTCAGGAACTACCATTTAAGTAAGAGCTTTTCTACATCATGCATATATTTTTGCTTGGTTCTTCTTACATTGTGTACCTGCCTGATTTTCATAATTTGTCTTTTTGGTACTGATTTTTAGAAAATATTTGTATTTTACTGTGTCTCAAATATGAAGCAGAATAAATTCAGTTCTAAGCTAGGTAGCTAAAGTTACTGTCACGGGATGCAACTCACAACACCTTTTAGAAACAAAGAGAATAAAGGGAACAAACCTCAACTTCTCCTCCCCTATACAAAACCTGCAGGCACTATGAAGTTTGTGGCTGAAAAGCACGAGTGTCTTTGGTGAGACTGAGCTGCCAGCTAGCACTTACAAACAGCACTTGACCCTTCAGTAACATCAAAAGGAGAACTCTTCCAATACGTGGTATTTCCTCTGCAGTAAGATTACATTGTACCTTTGCAGCAAAAGAAACTCAGACAAACTTATTTTTCTCCTTCAACTTACAGTTTTAGCTGGCAAGAAGAAATATAATTAAGACTATGCAACTTAATTTTGTGTTCAGCTTCAAGTACTTGGTTATTTCCCTTGTGGAAGCCTGCTCAGATTAGTGATAGAGCCAGGGCACTTGTGTTCAGTGACTGCACAGCAGCCAGCTAAG
>NW_005054315.1:2427106-2468134 GCF_000277835.1 Geospiza fortis
CTCAAGGAAACAAAGAGAAGTTACTCATCAACACTTAGGCTTTTTGGTGAGAAGAGATGATGCCCAGCTTTCATTCTCATAGCACAGGTAACATTCATTATGCTTTTTGGGGAATGGGATATGATTTTGAGAGTGATAAAGCTTTTAAATTGGATATTAATAATTCCCATTCCCAGAACTGAAGTAGATGGCTCTTTTATAAATTATTCCACTGTATTAAAAAAAAATTAAAGCCAGATATGCTTTAAAAATAAACCATCTGCCTTAAACCAGAGTTCTTTTGATCCTTGCCTGTGAACAACCAGGCACCAATATGAGACAGGAAACTCTGGGAAAGGAAGGAGAGGTGTGAAATGTCTGGGAGTCATTAAGCAGTGCAGCAGAAATGTAGTTACCAGTTGCCAGGAATAGTAAATCCTGCTTACACAAGACTCTTTTTTTTTTTTTTTTTTTTCAGATGTTCTGTGCACCAAAATGGAAATACTCAAGGAGCTTATTTTGATGGCATGTTATTTCTGACCCCCCAGTAACTTGTCACGTGACTGACACCAGAATTGTTTTAGATAAATGCATCAACCACTTACATTTATATAGATGGATCTGTAAAGAACCTTTTTATATGGCCTGTTCTAAATGCAATGGGGCTTTTTTTTTTTTTTTTTTCTTTTTTCCCTGATTCAGCTGGGTCTCAAGGATTTTGGCTCTGTGAATCTGTGCTCCCCAGTCCTGCAGCAGCAGCAGAATGGATGTTCCCAGGGTACCATCTTCCACTCCTGCCTCAGATGCTTCAGCCTAATTGCTGCGCAGCACTGTCCAGCATAGGAAGGTGCCACTTCTACTCCTTTTTGTCTCTGTAGGACATCCACAACACTGCTATTCAGCTGGGTCTCAAGGATTTTGGCTCTGTGAATCTGTGCTCCCCAGTCCTGCAGCAGCAGCAGAATGGATGTTCCCAGGGTACCATCTTCCACTCCTGCCTCAGATGCTTCAGCCTAATTGCTGCGCAGCACTGTCCAGCATAGGAAGGTGCCACTTCTACTCCTTTTTGTCTCTGTAGGACATCCACAACACTGCTCCATCCCCAGGTTATCTGACCCCAAAAATGGCATCCAGGACTTCCACCCTGGAGCATCAAGAAATTAATTTTAGCAGCACCTTGACACAAACCCATACTTGGATTTTTAGGGGCAAATAACAGAAAAAGAACCGCAAAACACCCCAAACCCAAAAAATCACTTATTAGAGTGCCAGAGAAGGTGTGGGGTTTTTGTCACAAAGGCCCCTAAAGGCACAATTAAAAAGATTTTCACTGGATTAGTTACCAGCCTGGAGAAAATGTATCAGGGTTTGAATATATCAGTGGGAAGCTGCAGTGTGTGTCACAGGTAATGGCACCAGCAAGGGAGGAGTGCTCCAGCCCCCTCACCCTCTGCTGCCGCTGCTGTCCTGCATTCCCAGATCAGGGCACCCAGAGGATGCACTGCCCTGGCTGTGCCAGCCTGGAAACACAACCCGGGCAGCTCTGGGCTGGGGAAGGTGGCTTGTCACAGGCTGGGAGAAAGTGGCAGTGGACAGAAGAGGTGGAGGGAGATGTGTGCAAGGCTGCAGCTGGGAAAGTGTGTGTGTAGCAGCTGTACTGGAGGCGTCCCTTGTGGGACAGCAAGGAATCCTTCTCTGTCTAGGTGTGTTTTCTGCTCAGGACTTATTCCCATGGTTGTGAGGCAGCTCTTTTGGATGTATTACATTTGTAACTGGAATGACAGAAGCTCGGTAGTGATTTGTAACTTGGCTATAAACAGAAAGGTGGGGTTCAGTTTCAGACTGCAGGAGGACAAGAGTTTGTTGAAGCAGTGAAATACACTGCATTACAGAGTGTCTTTTGCTGGCTTACTGAATGAGAGCCAGAGCAAGGATCAGGATTTGATCAGTAAGATGCAAGACCAGCAACCAGGAAAGTTCACAGGGTGTCAAAGTTATTTGCACCTGCTCTTGAAGCCAAGCAACATCTCATCTTAATCTAATATCTATCTCAAATGAAAGCCTTCCTTCATCACTGTTAGAAGTTTAGACTAGATTTTATTTGGAATCCGGGGATTGTTAAAAATGTTAAGGACTGTAACTACGTAAGAAGTAGTGTAACACTTCCCTCTTCTCTCTTCCAATGCTGCTAATTTTAACTACTCAGTCAGAAATATTCTGTATCAAAATACTGCCTGAATCTGTACTGGCTTGTATTTCTGCCAAAACTCTGCAAATGGTTTTGAAAAACAAAATAGGAAAGGAGCTAATTAGGGCAAAAACATCTGTATCAGCCAGAAAGAAATAAACTGAAATTTCACACAAAATTGAGAGTCAAAGAGATTATAAGGAAGATGGTGAGAAAAACCAGTCACTGAAGTCCATATGACTTTTGCAGTGGTGCTATTGAGTTACATTTGGCTGATGAAAAGAAAACTTTGCTTTTGGACAGCCACTTCCAGAACCAAGGTAAGAGTAAGACAAAGCAATACCTAAAAAAAAAGGTTGCTTGATGCAAGTATTGAGAATTCGAGACTTGGACACAAGGCCCAAGTGTTACAATACTACTGCCCTTGGCAGGCAAAGAGCTGGTGAGACTTTAGCTCCAGGTGTTTAAACCCCAGCAGCCTCTTCAGAACTGCAAAGCACAGCTTCATTCAAACAGCTCAGCACTGCTGTCAGCAGAATCTGAGACTCAGGAACTCAGGCCTGAGGAGGGTTTGGGAGCTCTGACAGCCTTCTCAGACTGCCTCAGCTGGTCTGGCACAGCAAACCCAGAAGTCTTCTGCATTTTTACAGCAAGATACTTAAAAACAAGGCCTCTGCATCATCAATAATTGCATGTACCTGCCCACTGCAGGAGATTTGGAAGTAGATGATTTTTAAGGTCATTTCTAACCCAGGCCATCTCATGATTCTGTGGTATGGGATGACACAGCTGCACCTGGCAGAACTCATTCTGTGCTTGACAATCCTTTACCTGCCAGTTCAGCACAGAAGTGCAGCTGGATCTGCTGAGCTCATTACTTTTATAAATTATTGCTCACATGTATCTCAAATTACAAGGAAAGTGAAATCCAGAAAATTCCAAGGAAGCATGAGAAATTTTTTTTCCTGTGAGTGCGGTATGGGCTCACAACAGCAGCATACACTTGGGTATGTACTCACCAACCTCAGCCACGCTGGGATTCTGTGATTCCCTATTTCACGTTTCATTGGAGATTTATGGGATAATTTAAAAACAAGACTTTAGATGGCCTTTGCAGTAAATAAATATATTGTCTCAAAGAGCACCTGCAAAAATGCCATCTTTGAATTCTCATCCTTATTTGATGTTTTAAAATTTATCCATCTCAGCTCTTGCCTGAGTCATCCTCTGTCACAGAGCTCTACCTGTGCAACATTAACTGTAGACAAAGAAACTGGGGGGACACACATAGTGCACCTACATCACATGGCCCTCACTGGTCTTCTCCACGTAATCCTAATTTAACAATTGGCTTCAATGGGGCCTGACAACAGATACAGACCTCCAAATCTGTCTCTGTATCAGCATGTGGCTGAACACACAGGCACAGAAGTGCTTTTTAAAATAATTTGAAGTACAATGTCTTCCAAGGTATTTTTAGGTGAAAATGTGTGAAGAGCAAGTGAATGAAAACCAAATGTACACAGATTTTAAAAATCTTGCCTTATGAGCAGAGTATAAATCTTATCTTGCTAAAATTATCTACCTAACATTACATTCTCATATGCCAACTTACCAAAGCTGTACCCAAAGCAAGCTCTCTAGGGATCGGTTTACAGCCTGGTAAGATGGAGTAAGGTAAGATGGCAGTGCTTATTATGAGCTGCTTTCATTGATTTGAAGAAGTACCAGAAAGCATGTGGAGCAAACCTGGCAAAAACGAAGAAGATCCCCAAGCCCAAATGCTATAGCAAACGAGAACCACCATCTCCTGTCAGTACAAGGGCAATGGCCCGTGCTCCTTTAAATTGATTAAATTAAACCATCTAAAACAGGGCCCAGGTACAGCTGCCCAAGCACAAGCAAGTGGTTAACGTGCATGCCAGAGCAGCACATCTCAGGTGACACTCAGCTTTCACTAATGGGCTTTTTTTCTTTTTTTCAGAAGGCACTGAGGAGTTCTGCTGGTCTGCAAAAGAATTGGTCAATTTTCCTGTCAGTCCTACTCTTAATCTGAATACACTGTGAGCATCTTGTGCCTAGTGAACCCTGTAGAGTGTAAAGGCTAATTCAAACACTGACTTCTCTGCAATGAGTAGCACTTGGCTTAAAAATGTTTGAATGAGACTATATTTTTTTTTATTTACAGACAGGCAATATTTTAACCCAGTATTTTTTAAGCTGAAAGCTGATGTGACTTGTCATACACCAGGTATTCAGTTTGTTTTTGTAATTCAGTCAAGACAACTTGTTGGGCTGTTCCCATTTGCTTTCATACACTGACAAGAAGAAATTCACCAGCAGCACTGAGCAAGATTATGAGAATTGTGACTTATAAACTATTGACCAGTTTCTCAACTTGCCACTAAAATAATAACATCTAAACAAAATATTCAGATACAATGTAATATGTTTCTTTATTTTTTTAAATCCAATTTGTAAAGGTCCCTTTTTAAACAAAACAAGAACAAAAAAATCAACACAATTCAGAGGGCTTATCTCATTTACCATATTCTTCCCCACTCTTCACTTATAACACAAGCAGCAACTTATAGTATTAGTGCTCATATAGTGCACTTATATGAATTTTGATTTGTGTATTAAGCATTAAATACAATGTATTTTCTGTGAGCATAGCCCAAAGAGTACACAACGTTACATTTTCAAAGCATATGTTAAAAAAAAAGACAATTAATGTATACCCAGGACAGTCAAACTCAAATATTTTGACTTGGCAAATTCTATAACGAGTAACAGCAATTTTAAACTGCGTACAAAGCAGAACAGTGCCAACATGCCTCCAGTCTGTGAGCTATGGTAAAACATCAAGCACACATACAAAGGAGAGAAGCCAAAGAAACCCACCACAGAGCTAACCTGAGGCACACCCAACTGCAACCGAACAAAGGCAGCCCACGTTCCCACTCTGTAATGCAAAGAGCCCAACAACAACAGAAAGCATTTCTACGCTACAGAAAGTGAACAGCAACTTCTTCCAAATTTGTCTCCGCTTTTTAAACAACTCGTTCAAAAAATTTAAAGATTAACATCTAATTATACCAAACAAATGTACAAACTATAAAGTCAGAGAAGCTCCAGAAGATTGCCACTTTCAACCTTGCATAGTGAGAGCTGGCATTGATATTGCTACCATAGCTTCAGCAGAAGATACAGAAAAGAAAAAAAAAATACCTCTAAGGGATGCACATATGTAGCATTTTCTTCACAAAAATCAGTTAAACATTGTTTTAATAAAAGGGAAAACAGCTCTAAAAAGGGAAAGATAGTGTTCACAAGCTTAGAAAAAAAAATACAAAACCAGAACATTCCATAATAAAAAAATAAAAACAATAAACATTCCATCATAACATCACCTATTTTCACTAAATAAGCCCCATACATGCAACAAACTACAACTATTGTATAAGGCCATCAAATTAAAGGTTTACTTTTCATATAAACAAAGTGTAAAAATAGCAACAAGTTGCGATCTTCAAATTTAATGCTATGTGAGGATTCTGTCCCCCCCCAGTTTCATTTGGTAGCAATTTCAATATGGTTTGATATAAATGTCATTCATCTAGGAACCGTGGTACAAATACATTGTGCCTAGGACAGTATTGTCATATCTCTGTTCGACCTTGACAGAATTGGAATGCTCAACAACACTACTGAGTTCGGGGATGCTTTCAGCAGTATCCCCAAAACCATGATAGTGTCCATAGTGCAAAGTGTCCCCAGGGTCTTCCACCCAGGAGGGCCGGTTAGAGACACAGCTACTGGGGCTCCCATTGAGGTGCAGGGATCCACACATATCCGTGGAATTGCTCATGGCTTTCTCGGGCTCCTCGGTGCCATTAGCGGTGTGCACGCGGTGCCTGCTGGGAGAGGCGACCCCAGGAATGACGCTGTTGGGTGCGAATGCCAAGCACTCCTCACGCCTGGCATCCATCCCACCGAGCTGCTGTGCGGCGCTGAAATCCAAATGTCCATTGATGGCACATCCATTTGTCAGTGCATTCAATATGGAGCTACTGCTATTCATATCTGCATTAAGAAATACACCTGTCACCAACAATTAACAGTAAATTGAAATACATCAAAACGTCTCCACTATACTTCACTTACTTAAAAATGTTTCCATACACAGCTTTGAAAGTAAATCTATCCTTTCTTTATAACAATGTAGGTAGTTCCAAGTAATGAGATCTGACCAGTAAATTTGTGGCATGGAATCTTATGTTGAAAATGCAACTATCTATCCACATTTGTTCTGAAAATATGCCTATATTAATCTTTGCAAAGACCACGTGAACTTCTCAGATTTTTTTCTTTTAACTTTAAGAAGTAAGTGCAGCTGACAACATTCTAGGCAGTTTTCAAAGGAGGAATAAAAGTGATCTTTCCACCTTAACTGTAATGCCCTCTTGGGATGGAAGATTATGTACATACAATAACTGAGTATCTGTGAGATGGTGAAGGGTGGTTTTTTTTCCATTTTTCAGCTGCAATTTAACTGTAGCTTTTTTTTTCTTTTTATTTGTAACTCTCAGAGTACAGTATGCACTGAAGTAAGCCACATAAAGAAATGTTACATTAGAGTGCTAATATAAAATGTTTCCAAGTTCCTTTGTTCAGAAAGTACTTCAATGTACCTAATAGCCTGCTAAATAACATACTGGGCAGGTTTATATTTAATGCTATGTTTATAACAGCATGTGTACAATCCACATGCAAAATGCCATACACCAGCAACAGCAGAGTGCACAGAAGACTAAAAAATGGTAGTAGGAAACAAAATTCTAAAAATGTGCATGCAAAAATCACTGACAACTGTTTTGAAGCAATTTCCCCTTTGAAGTTAGTAATTAGTACAGTAGGTTTTGTTTCCATGAACAGACTTCATCAGTCTGTCTGAACTGCATGTTTTTGCAGTGGTACTCAAAAGTACTAGCACAAAAAATGCATGATACATTCTCTCTTTAAAATACAATTTATGTCTATATTGGTAAAGATGAGCAAGACAAACATAGCAACTACAGAGCTATGTGGTGACATTTTAAGATTTTACATTCTGTAATTATCCTTGGATACATGCACATATGTTTATGTCTCCATGAACGCATAAACCCATGTGCAAAACAGGACTGCATTTATTGCGTGTATGCAAATTAATTCAGTTAATTTAGCTGTGGGCAACTTCCCACATTTGTAAAACACTGGGTTCCCATTTAAGTGACACATAATGAGTACCACTGTCTGACAAGAAGAATCTGGAGTTTTGGTTCTCTCTGGTTTTTGCATGGCTATTATTTGAAGCACGAATTACAATACTGATACTTCACAGACACCAGTATGTTACACAAGAAATGTGTCCAATTTGTAACTCCCTGGATGTACTAACTGGAGTTTCCCATTTAGTCCCTACATCAGTTAAAATAACCACATCAGCCAACCTCACTAACCATGAATTCTCATTAAAAGTGGAAAAAAACCCCCATAAACCAATCACGACCATCACAGTTAATACTTCAGTGATAAAAACGCACAGAAGGAGTTTCATATAGTGTTTATTAACTGAAAAGTGCAAACTTTTAACTGTTTAAAAATAAACCATTATAGGCTGGTTTGCCAAATCAAATTTGATAAATCTGGCACTTCTATTAGGTCATATGCAAAAGTAGCTAATTAATAGTTTTAGTGATAATTATAGAATGCTATTATTGGTTAAAAACGAGCACCTGTAGCAATACAGCAATAGTATATATTTATGAAATAAAATAATTTTTTCCATAAATAAGAACACTTAGTAATTATCACTGGAAAATACCAGTCTACTTTTAAAGTATTGATTATATATATGTATATCTATTTATTCCTAATATATTAAAATATCTATTATTATCATTCCCTTTGTTGACCTGGATCTGTGGTACAAAGCATAAACGTATTTCTGGCAGAAAAAATTGATAAATAAGAAATTGATTTCTGAATGTAATAATGCACGACTGTAGTAACTCCATGTCTTAAACTACTAAGTGCAAAAAAGGCTGACCCAAGACAGTTTTAATCAACCTCTATATACATCCCATCACCAAAAGCATCTTGATTAAGCAGCCCTTAAAAAATCTAGAGCATTAATACAGACCAATCCTAGTAGCATTCTGACTGTTTCATTATGATTGGTACAAAACACAAAATCTGTTTTCCCAGGTACACTAGTTCTAAATAGTAGATTAGAACTGTGATTTCTGGTCTTCTATTTACATAAAAAACCCCACAGCAGGATCCTGCACTTATGTCATTGTGTCTGAGCAAGTTCTGAACACAGCGTGTATGCCTAGATCATTCTCTATAGTATTTATTGTACTGTTTTGAATATAGTTCTGTCATAACATTATTTTCAAAGCTAGAATATGCTTCCCTATCAAGTCTTCTTACTATCTACTCAATCAAAATTAAACAAATAATTTAACTTATTTCTGAATTTCCTTTAACTCAAAATTATAGCAACTAGAAGCAAGGCACAACGTAATACAAGCCTCAGGTTAAAAGTGAAACAGCCATTGTGGACTTGTTTACTTGAAATGTTAAGAAATTACTAATAAACCTTCTCTTTCACCATTACAATACATTGCATGAAACAGCTAATTTTTGATACCTACTAAACTCCCAATATAATGGGTGTTGCAGCAATACAATAGTTTTCAAGACTCCAGACAACAATGTGCAAAAATAAAGGACTAAGTTTTATACTTAAATTAAAAATAAAACGCATATTGATTCTTGCAACGACAAGGAGTTTGCATTGCAGAAACAGTGTATATTTCAATTTCTTTTGGTCCAACAGAAGTACTCTCCTGTTGTTTGGTGTCTTCAACCATTTGAATGTTGTTGTAGTTAACAGGAAACTGTCCACTCCCACCTGATACAACAGCAAACTCTCTATCAACGTGCATATTGTCAGCATCGTCCTCAGCTCCTCCATTCAGCATTGGTATTAAGCCATCAAAGCTGTAAGCTGACAGAAAAAGTCATGTTTAGTCATAAGTGCCCACTTGAAAACTCAGCCAACAAAAAGATGGGTACTTTGATTATTAAAGCAAACCAGAAAACTACCATGGTACCTCTATCAGACTTTGCACCTACATATTAAAGTTACTAGTATGATGTACAAATAGGTTCAATAAGGAGAAATTTAAGTTACTCAGGCTTTACAGGGGTTGTGGCAAAACCAGCACATTGCCCAACTCACATTTGTCTACTGTCAGTTCAGACTGCTCCCTTTTTCACTCTCAAGGGCCAGGTCCCAAAACCCCACCCTTATCCACATCAGACTGCTCCCAGGGATCTCTTCAGGAGCTGAACAAGCAGAACTGTCTTCTGAAAGAAACTGCCAAGCAGTGAGACTGCTGGGGGGAGTACTTTGATAAGCAATGAGCTTGATTGCACTACTACTTCTTGTACCTATGCAAAGCACTGCTCCACTACTATCCTAGCAGGCCCTGCCCTGCTCTCACACTGACATTGACACACTTTTCTACACACACTGAACACACTCTCAATGTTATGTTGTAAATGTCTGCTTTGGTGGACTGCAATTCAGCTCCCATTATCTTGGGCACAACCAAAATTTTCATAAGCTATTCATTTTTAAAGAACCTTAAGTCCTGAAGTGTTCCAGGGCCAAAGAGATCACTGAGGGCTTAAATGACTTCAGGGACCTTGGATCAGCAGGCTTCAAATTACCCCAAACCAGGAAGGGCTTGGCTTTTGGTTTTAGTTCACTAGAGGAATATGTAAGTGCAATTTCATGTTGGCCAATTCCAAGGCCTCCATCACACCTCACACAGAACACCCAAAGCATCTGTGCTGACGCTTGTGACACCCAGACACTGGCTATAAGCAGCACACACATCACAGAGCACAAGTCAACCTGCTGAGGGCTGCACTAGAGGGGTCAGGATTATGACTGACACAAACACAGCTGAGTGACCAGTTGGCCCAGTGTGCATCATCATTATCATCACTGAACCTGTGCACCCTTTGCTGATCTTCCCAGCAAACAGGATGAAATTTCTGGAACTGATTTCAGGAAGAGGGATATAAAATTCAGTTTATGTTTCTAAATAAAAATTAAAAACTGTTTGGCATATATCCTGAAAGTGGTCACCAATTTACTTCTGTTAATTACACTTGAGTAATTAGTTTCCGATACAGCGTATCATGTATCAGCATTGCCTAATTTTGAGGTTTAAGGCTTTTTTTAATACTATGCACCCGTGAGCAGATACACCGGTGTGTATATAAATAATTACAAGTAATGCCCATCCACTGCCCAGTTTAGTTATCCCAGGGCAAAGCACACCTTAAGCATTGATCTTCTCTCAACTCTAGTGCTTACAGCTTCTTGTAAGGGACTTACGCTGTTGCAGCAAGTCGTTCCAAAGCAGTGATTGTTCCAATTTAGGGTATGGCTATCAAAACCTGACTTTTCCCTGCAAATATAGGTTGGCTTCACTGTCTGAACATCTGGAATCTCCTGTGCAAATAGTCTTTAAAAGGATGACAGTGTGGTTTTAGTAAGGGTTTAAAAATAATACAAGATTGGGCTTGTTCTGTAAAAAGGCCAGCTAAGCACAAAGATGTACTGATAACTCATTACTCAGCTCTATTATTGTACCTATTTGTTGTTTACCAAAATGCCTCAGAACAGTGACTCATTCTCAGTGCAAGAGACTTCTTACATCGATGCAATAGTTATTACTGGTGCTGATGTCTTTGAGGGGAAACACGTCAGATTAGAAACTCCCACAGCTGGGATGCATCTCTTAGTTACTCCAGAAACCTTCAAGCAAAAGCAGCAAACCTTTTGCATTTGTTTATGAAGGTATTTCCAACAACTTCAAAAATAAACTACTCCAATTGCTTTTCCAACATTTCTGTAATTGTTCAGGAGCACTTGTTCACTTCAAGCACTGTCTGTTCATTTGATCAATCTAACTGAGGTGCTGGACCAAGTCTGAACAGTGAAAGGAAATGCAGATACAGACACAGCGCCACTCCCCTGATTGTGGGGAAACGCTGCCCACTGAATAGCCTAGAGCACATTCTCAAAGAGACAGCTGCTTAGGAACACTCAGATGGATCAGCTCTTCAAAATGTAAGATAAGTTAACTTGACTTTAAGCAGTGCCTCCTGGTAGATCAATGGACTGAAAACATCTTACTGCAGTTGTTACGGACACTTGTGTACTGGGCAAGTTTTCTTATTCTATGTAGCTACTTAGGAAATACTTATTCCTGAAGTCTTGTATTTAATTGCCCAGAGACTCTTCTCCACAATGAAATTTATCATTTAGGCCAGTTACATGAAGCACATATCCTGTTTATGATTGGCCATGGAGTACCCAGTTAAGGTCCCTGATCCTGGTATAGGTGAAGCGGTGTTTGGATAGCAAGTACTGAACAAACAGTAGTGTTGATATTGATGTGATTTATGTTGCCCATGTTATATTTAGAAATGTGGTTTAGGTCTCAATTACCCCCTTGCTACCTGGAAGGAAACACTGTTTAAGCCCATTCTACTTGGTTCACTCAAAGTAACTTATGTTAGAACGCCAACTTTAACTGAACAGAGTGCCTTCAATGAAGACCTATGAAGTCCCTTTCCTGATGCTAAAGAACAGCATCCTTTAGCATTATCAGGAAAAAGGAGGTTTGAGTGCAGAATTACTCCCTTGTTTTTAGTAAGAATTTAGTGGGATGACCAATAGAAACGAAGAAGATAACTCTCCTCTATCATGTTACTCAAGGTGTTTCTAAAAACACCTAAAATCTAAAAAGATTTCTACACAGAGCTACCAAAAAGTATCTTTAGGTTGTATTATTTCATCATCACTGGCAAAGCAGTATGCTTAACATACAAGGCTGGACAGGAAACCTTAAGGTTCATTCTGTTCTTACACCCTTGTGTAAGACAGCAGCTCCCCTTGGAAAGCAATCCTTGGAAACTTAGGGTATGTTAATTTACAGACATAACCCCTCTTGATCTGGGAAACCCTTGTGCATTCAATTTCTTCCATCTGCCTTATGCAGCAGTTTCTGAACTGTGAATTAATCTCTGAATGGGAAATTATCACCAGAACATCCAAGCATCTCTGTGAATCAATGGAACATTACTTGGCCCTCCTGAAGCTGAAGAAACTGAGGAAGGAGTAGAAGCTAATTTCAGCTGCTACTCCTCTGCATAATTATTCTCACCATCATGCAGCTTTAGCACTCTCTGGAAAGAGAAATTTCTGAACATGCCAAGATGATGACAGGGAGAACTGGGATCTTGTGGCATGCAGTAATTGTATTAATCTGCTTCTTGTATTAATATGTAATTCAGATATATGAGTTTGTCAAAAATACTCAACATCCACTCCAAAAGACTTTAAAACGTTTATTTTCCTTTCTCAGCACCAGTATCAACCCATCCCTTTTACCTCTGGGGTCTCACCTTCTGTTCTAGCCTTCTTCACTCCAGCAGACTCCGTATCTTCAAAGGATCTCTTTCGACTTGTCCCACCACTGAATGGATTGGGACCTGCATTCTGATGAACCCCATTTAAGGTGCCATTGCTATAGAAATGATTCAGGTGACAGTTCTGGAGGTTCAAGAGAAACTGGGCACATTCTTGGAAGCCCTGGGTATGTGCAAGGTCTGCTGCTGTCAGGCCACTGGCATTTCTCAAGCTGTACAATACAAAGAAACTGGATTACACTCATTCATCAGGCTAGCTGGCTGCTGCTGCTGCCCTTACTGACTATCTATCTGCTGGTGATGAGAGAAAACATACACTTAGCAAATTTTCCATTAAGAAATTAGTTATCAATCTCAGTTTTATAACTATCTTAACTTTTTGCACATATATCTCACTTCTAGGCAAAATTTGGGAGACAATACACTTTTAAATAAAATCAATATACTATGTGCCTTAAACCATCTTCCTATTTAAACTTCTCAAAATGCTTTATTCTAAAATAGTCTGAAGTAGCTGATCTTTACATAAACTTCAGACTAATTTAATGTTGAATTTTACCATCTTCTGCAGTTTATTCTGCAATCTATTGCTTTAACTTGAGCAAAAGATCAAATACTCAAAACAAACTTAACATGACTCGGCAATTGTCCATGGCATTCTGGTTTCTAAAGTAACAACAACATCACTATTTTTCCTAACAACAAAATACATACATATATAGTAAAAGATAGGTAAAGATGCTATACTTAGCTGTGCTTTGCTTATATTTTTGTTTCAGGTTTGTTTCTCATTTCAAAGTGTGTGACATCATAAGTACTGGGACTTGCTTTGGTAATTTCAACCAAGACTTTTCTGCGCACAAGAGAATGGCACTAGATTTTGCATATTCTAGTGCATCAAGGAGGTTAGGAATGAAATCAGGGAGGACATGTAGATACGCAGAGGTTTAATTTGAAAAAGTGTTGAATCATGTGCATTTACACAAACACACAGGATGCCTTGTGCTCAGCAATTTAGGCTAACTTCATCAGGAAGAGCATTAAAAGTGGAGGCAAGAAGGCCAGGAATGACAAAACTAGATGGTGATGCAAAAGATGTCCATTACTCTTTCCTAATATTTTTCCAGAGAGATGTAACTAGTCAGAGAAGTGGAATTCTTTTTCTTGGCTTCAGTCATTTAGACAAGTCCCTTACTTAGAAATCCAGAAACAGACTAGCTAACAGAACAAGAATTTAGAAGATTAATAGACCTGATTCTCTTGAAACTCCAGCTCAAGAGAAGAGATCAAAGAACAAAGCCCAGATTTGCTTCCTAGATCATAGTAACTTACTTGCTATAAATAAGAAAACCTTTAGAAACTGACTGTTACAGAATCACAAAACCCATAATCTAATCCAGGATTAATTTCATTCCATACTGTACTATTCATTCTTTACTTGGACTACAAGTGAAAATCCACAGAACAGCAGTCAAGAGTGCTCTAGAAAGTAAGACTTCAGAATACTGGAAAACCTAGTTAATCAAAAGAAATGAGACTTCGAGGTGGGATTAGTTTTGAATACCTACAGAAGAACTGCAAAGTGGTGAGCATCCAGTGTAGGCAGTATGTGAATGGGATTAATATGAACAAAGGAGAATTAAAGCTAGCATCAGGAGAAAGTTTTAGAGTATAAAGGTTGCGGAATCTTGAGAGGAGTCTCTTCTTCTCATTGTAAGAGCTGCCTATGATATCAGAAATTCTACTGTCAATTCTTTCCCCTGCTGAACTAGATGACCTGTTGAAGCTGCTGCTAAGGAGAAATATTTGACACTCCTTTAGCAATTCTGATTTACTTGTGCAGCATAAGGATGTAGAACAATGAATCTACAGCTTAGGAAACAGAAATTTTAACAGATCTGTTCTATTCAAGAAGAAAAGCTCAGTTCTCTGACTTTTTTAGACTTCTGAGCCTGAAAAAAAAAATAAAAGAAATCTAAGCAAGAGCAAAATAAACAAAGTTATGCAAAGATAAAAATGACAAAACCAAAATGGTATTGAATGGCCATCTAATTTAAGAGAAGTTCAAGTAATTCTATTACTTAGCAAGTACTACTGAACACTAACTCTGCTTTTCAAAATTGACTGTTCAGTCACCATTTTCCAAAGGATCGTCACTGTAAGATGCCAGAGGCATTTGGAGATTTATAAACGAAGATCAAAGTGTGTAAAGCTACACAACCAAACTTGGGGAAGAAAAACTAAATTTCCCAGAAAAAAATAAGCAGGAGTTAGAGGCTGAAAAACTTTAAAATGTAACGATCTGTGATATTTAAAGATCTGTCCATTCCTACCTCTTCCTGAACTATTTATTACTCTTAACAGGTAGACAGAGATGTGCTTGTTTCACAGAAATATCCTCGAAGTACTGCATAGATTTCAAGGGACTCAAGCCTACTGGATTTAACATTCTTGCTTCTGAAGTTTAGAAACACCTTTTAAAGGTGTGAATCTGAATTTAGCCTATCAAGTTAGTAATGAAAAGAAAAAAAAGTTCAATGAAATAAGAGATTATAAGTTCTAGACGACTCTGAAAACTCTCTGAACAAATGTTATGGAAGACAACACAGATGCTCTCTCTGCTCACTTACAGTGGGAACACTAATTTGAATCTTTTTCTTATATCCAGTTGTCCACGAGCATGATTTTAATCAAAGTCTGGTTATTCTTGGACTTTCATATACTTTCAAATTTCTGTTAGACTGCCTTGCATTCCAATATTAACAGGATGCAGTAGAGGAAAAGCTGACAAATTTTGCAGAAACCTTCCATCACTTTCTCAGAAATAGGCTAGAAAGATAAAAAAAAGACCTACTTCTTTAGCTGATTTCTCTAGCATTCTCTAGGAGGAAAAAAAATCTGTCAATGGGAACACAAAAGGCAGCAAGAGGTAGCTGTCTATATTAGCCTATCATAACCAAATGCAAGTAATCAAAAAAAAATTGCTAATGTAAATAGGAACAAAATAGGAAAGAAAACGCTCTTAACAAATATCACAGAGTTTTACCAGACTGGAATAGTTTATGTATTTTCAAAACAGAAATAATGTCAATGACTGTAAGGATTCTGAGTCTGTAACAGAAAAACAGTGTAATACAGTCCTTCCAGAAAGCCTGGAGTACTTGAATGAATTAAAAAGCCAGGATACCTACTAGACCATTCTTTATAAGTGTTAATCTGAACTTGAGTGGAACCACCCTGTTACAGCTGTAATTACAAGGAACTAGGAACACATCTAATACTAAATCTGCTGCCCATGTCTGGCAGGAAGTGTCTGCCTCAGCTTATCCCAGGAGCTAAGAATTTAAGTGTCATTACTGTAGACAGACTAGATTATATGGATGAAAATAGAAATGGTTCACAGTCCCAGCCACACATAAGAGGAGTTCAACCTCTTATGTGCAATCCCTGTCAGCCCTTGGTTATGAACTGCAATTACATGTAAACTGACTATCAAGTGAAAAGGAGGAGGATAGTAAGTGATTCATTTGGCTACAATGTGTAGTAGCACGTGACATAGAATGCCTGGCTAAAAAAGGGAAGAAAAATCAACAAGTAGGAAACTCAGAGATAAACACTATATTCAAGTAAAATTACAGCTCTTTCAGTTATTAGGTATCCCTTGAAAGGTACACCATTTATTGTAGCAGCTGACATAAAGAAAAAGGATTGGTAAAGAATATTATAACTGAAAGTAACTTCAAGACCTGGGCTGCAAAAGAAAAATACTGGAAGAAACAGTGGACAACATGGACAGAACTACCTAAAGGTCACGGGTCTTGAAAAAAGTCTTCTTTTCCACCCATCCTCTGCTTTTTTAATTTAGTTGGAGATAAAAATCTCTCTGGTACCAGCTTTGATCTTTCATCCCAAACACCTTGAAATAGTGGAAGCTCCAAGAAGTTTGGAACACAGTGATATTAAGTCTTCAGGCAAACTGTCCTTTTGTTACTGCTAATCATACAGCAAATATGAGAGGTCTATTTCTGCAACTGCATTACTCAGAATTAAAAAATGGGGATGGAAATTACTAGCAGGTTTTACACTTTGTTCTGCAGGGGTTTTTGTTGTCATTGGCTTTTTTAAAAAACTTCTTGTTTTGTGACAAAGATGCCAAACTTCAGGACAAGTTTATGTTTCTTTTCAAGGTTTGTCTCTCAGCTAGGCTTCTAGCTGAAACAAGACAAACAGCAGGTCACAACCACTGCATTTTTCCCATGAATTCCTTATGAAGGGAGAAGCCAGCAGCAAGGAAGGTGTGGAAGGATGGAAGGAAGACGCAAGTAAGAAAATCAGAACAAGTCTTGGAAAGTGACATGTGTTTTATGCTTAGTCAGCAGTATTCATTGACTAGATACAGAATTTTTTAAAGGCTGGCCTAGTACCTATCAAATCAGAGAGCAGTGCTCCAAAAGCTTACTTCCTTCTCTCTCCAGTAGAAAAGTCAAAAACTAAAGACAACTTTGAAGGTCAGTCTAGCTACACGAACAGGTGGAAACAAAAACTGAAGAAGTGACACTGAAAACAAAAGCTCTGAAAATGTCATTCCTTTTTTGGCACCTGCTCCAGACAGGAATATACATGCAGACACGAACTGATAAACAGGAGAAAAATTCCTTACTTAACATTGCCCAGGGCTAAAGGCAGCCATCAGAAAGTCAATTCACTCCATGTTTAGAAAACACATATCTTGCATCCCTTCCAAGGCAATTCAAGTATTTGAAAAATGACTGAGTCTTGTTCAGGATTTTTCACTAAGCAGCATTTTTTTGCTATATACTTTATTCACTGTTCCCATGTAATTCTTATTACTAGAAACAAATTAAAATCATGAAGCACACTATTATTTACCCTCAGCCTTCCTGTAGGCTAAAATCCAGGAGCTGGGAATAAGAACATCTTGTTTTCTTCAAAGTACAGAAGTATAAGATGCTAATTCCAAGCAAAAAAAGAAAGCCAAATGTAAGGAAGGATACATTTTCATATTATAAAGCTATTTTAAATAGAAAAAAAATCCATGAGAAAAGATGATGAAAGTCTGAATATGGATGAGTAGTGATCTTGAAGTTTCTTGACATATGACACTTGCTTATCACACTCTGTTAGTGACAGGTGTTTTCATAAATAAACTCAAAACACACACTGATATATGGAGTTAACGCTCTGACTTCTGCATATGCATTTATTCACAGACCTACAGTCCTTAAAACACTCTTCTAACATGTTTTTCTTCTTCCATCAAGCGATGTCCACAGGCAGTCTTCAAAACTGACTGATCTTGGCATGAAGAGGACCTTTTTTTAGGATCCATTCTTCTCCCTCTGGGTTGACATCATCTGAACTCCCATTCTAAATGCCCAGTTCATCTGAGAGTCCTGGTACCCAATTAAAGCAGCTATAAAGAGGACCCTGATGAAACATGACTTCAGGTACTTCCTTCTTCTGAAGTGCTTTTTCAAAAATGTTGGCTGCGAGTGTAATTCAATTGTTGCTCTAAACCAAGAGACAAGCGCATTATCTGGCCAAACAGGATTGGTGTACAGAAACAAGAATTTAACTTTCAGCTTAGCTTTATTTAGGAGGAAAATTTTATTATTTCAACCTAATTTAAGAAGTTTCCTAAAGGAAGAAAAAATTGAGGCAAGCTTTTAAAAAATATTCAAGATGCTTCCACTATGGCTAAGCAATAGAAAGTAAAAAAAAAAAAAAAAACAAAACAAAAAAAAAACACCAAGAAAACACTCAAAATTTAGAATTGTTTAAATATGACTCTGTGCAACGAAGATTTAGTTCAGTGTAATGTACAGAATTTACTCTTTGAAAGATCTGTAGAAGGAAAACAAAGACTTGTGCTTCTCATATTGAATTATAAATGCTATTCAATTTACTTCAAAAAAATGCTTCTAAGTTGCTTCAACTGTTCATTTTCCATATTCATTGGCAGAAAAAAACAGGTAGATTCCTTTTTAACATAGAAATATCTTAGAAATACACTATCTTCAACTTATAATGTCACATACCTTGAAAAACAAAACAAACATTTGCTACACAAAAAGTCAACAATAAGTATTTTTGAAAATCGTTAATGTAAAAAAAATCTCCTGAATGTTTAATTTGAAATAGTGATTACAGCACCTACAGCTTACTGTGTTTTTGTTAATGCCATGCGACAATCTAAGAAAATAAACCACAGTTTTCGTATATCAATGTAATATCTGTTAAAAATTACTGATCTCAACTTATCTATTGTTAGTTTACAAATAAAAATGTAGATAATTGTAAATTAGGGTAAGCAAAGCATGCAAATCTATAGATTCTATATCTGAATTCCTAGATTAGCATTAAAACCAATCACCGCAACAAATACCTCAACAGTATGCCTTGTGTGCAGAAAGGAAGCGATACTGAACATTCAATGCCACAACTGTAAGGTTTTCGGAGAAGCACCTGTGGCAGTTTCAGCAGTTTCTATATGGAATGCTCCCCCTTTCTAGGATTACTTGAAAAAATCAAGTCAATTCGAATTACGTAGCTGTAAAACATTGACATGTGTAGTTTTTACAGTTTCAGAATCTTCTGTTTGATTTAAACGGGCAATGGTGCATAAACAGGAAACTTATATCATAAGGGATCACATATTTGCAGGCAACATTAAGATTAAAAGTACATTAACATACATAAAGTGCTGTAGCACATTATTCAATATGTAAGCCATTATCATGTGACCACCTTAACAACAAGATACTAAGCCTTTTTATGCCTTTAAAAGCATTATAACTTTCATCCTGAAACCAATTTTTCAGTTCTCCACTGAAATTTACATAGAATGGATTAAAGTTACCGGTCAACTCATGGCTTCAATAACTTTAAATTTAGTAGGCTGTATCTCAAAAGAATTAGTAGCTATTCCTATATACAAAAATTAGCAGATACAAGGATTAAAACAAAACAAAAGAAGAAAGAGAAAAAAAGATCAGAACACTAAAACGCCCACAGTGAGAAAAATTGTTTCCTATACAAACAGTAGTATACTAGTGCAAAATTTCTAAAGCAAAATTATTTAAAAATACTAAACTTTAAGTGTTTTAACCCTTTGGTGTCCAAATACAGAAGTTATAAAATTGTTTCAAACTATTTTTTTCCAGATACCAAGAGAAAAATAATCTTAACTAAACAGATGTGTGTCACTGCTGGGGCAGCTATACAAATTCATGCTAGAATTACACACTGGGCATCTACAAAAGCACAAGTTGGTGCCAAGTTTTTATTTCACAACAAAGCATCTGGCAGCTGAAATTATTTTACACTTTAAAAACCAGTGCTAGAGTTCCTGTGAACATCATCCAAAATCATAACAAGAGGAATATACTGAACAGAAGGACTCTGCTTTGTGAAGCCACTTTCTCCACAGGAAAATCAAAGATCACTATGAATTATGCAGCTATAATTAGTTCCTAGATACTTCAACTCCTGACTGAGCAAACATTGGCAGAAGAAAGAATTCATTAACCATGGTAGGCAATGTTGCAGTTACCACAAACATCATCATCAGGATTTTTTGTTCTATCTGTATTCCCATCTATATGCTTTACTAAAGACCTCAAACAGTGTACTTCATTTTCAGTACCTTTTGTACAAAATATTCACATTTCCAAGTAAACGTTCCCCTTATCAATATAGGCTTGACTTGGCCTAGCTCTAGCAACAGTGTTTTTAAATTCATATTTCATTATTTAAGAAGTGATTCCTAACAACAATTCATAATGGGAAGGTAGGAAAGTCTATGGTAATTCTTGAAACAAGAGTCTGATTGCAATACAGCTTAACAGAAAAGACCTTTCCTAGTAAAATGAAAGTATTTCCTAGATCACTAGTGAAATTTAATTCCAAATAATAATAGTACTGCAGCCACTTAAAGAGAATGTAAGAATTACTTAGCCAAAATTATGACAATGAGAACTACCACTGCTGTTAACTTCATGTTTCTAGAAACAGAGCAAGAATTGCAAATGAAGCTGCTAACAATGAAGAAAGTGTAATGGAAAACTACTGAGAACACATTCAGAGCAAACTCTAAATTGAAAAGATAAAACAACCTTACAATACAGATATCCACCAAGATGACTCTAGTAGCAAATAAAATGACATTATTTCTCCTCAACATAGCAAATGAAATCCAAAGGTAGCTTAGAATTAGAGAAATGAAGGAAGCAAGCTTCTCTCAAATGTGCCAAACTTGAAAGAAAGTTCAAGCTGTTCAGTACAAACAGCATGGACAGTGCAAGTTTGGAAATAAAAATGAAGAGATGAATTAATGTCAAGGTACTTTTGTATCAAAAGCAGAGCAAAAATAAGAAAGAAAGGACTATAGGTAGTAGATGGTTTCATTATTTTCCTGTAATAGGGACACTATCAAACTACATAATCTTGTTGGAGTTTTTTTTGGTGTCAAAAATAATTTGGTGTGTTTAATCAAGCAGACATAAAATCTTCTGGATTAAGGAACTGCTGAAGTGCACAAAACCAGCTTAAATGAGCTTCACGAAGAAAAGTTTTTCAAACTTATGTTTTTCTCCCTTTATAAGAAAATTTATCCATCGTATATAAGCCAAATCAAGCAAAACAGAATGAAGCTGAATAGTAATATTTTCCCTAGGCTATGATTACCAAAGGTCTTCCGTGGTTTGTTAAGTCTCCATGCCATTGGATACATCTTGTAATCAGTAGGGCATGACACATAAGAAAACTTTTCTGACCAACCTGAACATGTTCTGGGCCACACCACAACTACCTCCTGGGTTTTTTTGTCCAGAGGCTACTAAGTACTAGTTGGTCTATGAACAACTTTACTGCAAAGATAGAAACCAGATCAGCAAACAAAACCCAAATCAACACGGCAGGCTAGAGCAGACATTGCAATAAACAATCCTCTCACCATGTATCTAGTCAAAAACTATTGCCAGATCAAGCATAGCACCCTTCCAGATCACCACCACTGACATCTAGACTAATCATCAGAACTAGTAAGATTACTATATTTGGGATATAATTGTTTTTTCACTGTATTTAACTCTGGCAAAGCTCCACTTTGTAACACTGGTTTCTCCACTTGACTTAACTGTACCCAGGTTTCTGTAGCCAGAACAGCAACAGAATAGCTTATCTTGCAGGAAAAAAAAGAAAATCTATCTTAAGGGAAACTGCACACATTAATGTGAGCATCAGCACAATATCTTACACGAAGGCAGATCAATCCCAACAAAAAACCCCAAACATTCCTGTCAGAAATCTGAACTATCCGCAAATAAAAGTCTTGGTAACACTTCCATATTCTTTATCCAGCTCTCTTGGACTGAAGAAAAGTCAAGAAACCAGTGCTATAAGGCTTCCTCACTAATGAATAAGCTAAAGTATCAAGCTCACATGTATCTAGTGAATTTCCTCTCTGTTTCAGAAAGGTCATAAGTATCATTGCTTTAATGATGGATTTTACTTTATTCATAAAAAGCACAGCCTCTCATATTCTGTGCTATTTTTCCAGCTGATGCTAGTAATCACTGTTGTCATTCCACCCCCACTAAGAATAATCTGCATTCAAACTGAACAGGAATTCAGTGGTACGAGTTTGCCTCAGCTTCCTGCCATTATTAGGAATGTCAGTAACTCAGAAAACTACATTCTTCCAGACTGGTTTACTCTAAGACTGAGCCTCTCTCATTTTTTATCAGTCACCCATGCATATACATTCTCCTTTGGTATTTCCAAATCTTTTCTTCAGACTAAATCCAAATTACTGCCCTACTTCATAATCACAAGCTCCTACAAACCACCTCAAGTACTGCTACAACCATAGCAACCAAACAGGAAACCAAACATTGAAGAAATGACTAAGCTTTAACTGCAGTTTTTTTAAAGGAGAATTAGTGTTTCACCACTGAAATGTACATGCCACTTTGAATTTCCCTTCCCATAATAATTTATATAAAATGGGAAAGGTAGAATAAATTCCAACATGTGTACCCTCTACACTGAAAAATGGTCACTACAAGAATACTACAGTGATGGCCCTTAAAATGCTTGTTACATACAATTAAAAAGAATTGCCACATATTCTTCCTTAATTATACAGCAGTGTTTAACAGCGCAACAAGAGCAATTAATCCAGCAGTTTAACTAGTATCTGGAGGCAATCAGGTTTATAAAAAGAATGTGTATGAAGTGGTCTGAGTTTGGAAAATACCAAACAGATTATACAAGCACTAATATACTAATTAACAGATAAGAACCTCTCAGTTGAAAAAGCACCTAAATCCAAATGATCAGTAAGATCCTGAAGCATTACTCTCAAGATGAGGTTAATTTAATGACTGTAAGAAAGCAGAATGTTGCTTCTTCTACACTGAATCTATGCTGTAATACAGCTTCTGAAGTAAAGAGGTGACATAGTTGTGGCCTTTCACAAGCACGTTAACACCAGAAATGGACTGCAGTTCAATATTAGAAGTTTGGTAGTTAAGTTAGCTAGGCAAGAAAAACAAGCTCACAGTAAAAACCTGCAAATAGCTCCTAAGATTTTAAGAAATCAAGAAGATACCCATTAACTAAGGAGATTTCTGAACCCTTAGACCCTTCAAGAAAAGAGGCCATGTAAGCTTCCCCTCCAGACTGAAAGGAACTGAGGGTTTGCATCAGGAAGGAATGGCCGACTTCTGCACTGTCACGAAAACAACACATCACTGTCTCTTCACTAGAGTCGACTGATTTTCAGGAAGTCAAGAAATCTCAAAAGTACAAATGAGAAGAATAAAAGCTGAGGTATCATAAAAGTGCTCACGTGGAACAGAAATACAAGAATTTCACAAAGGACTAATCCAGCACTAAAAATTCACAGCAGACAGATTTCTGTTATGGAAGATGGATAGCAGTTGTGAAGAAGAAAAAAGATAATAATATTGCCTTTTTTTGCAGTTTGCGACACACAAGCTTGACAAGAAGAAATAAAATTAAGTAAATCCCTGTCAAAGAATGAGAATAAAGATCTTGCTGAAAAACTTAGTATCAGTGATAGGACATTTCTGGCGTTGAATTTACACACACACAGATGAATGCCAGACAGCTTTAACAAGAAAGTGGTTGAAGTGTCTGCCTAAACCAGATCAACATCACAGTATGAATCTGTCATCTGGTGGAAACAGATGTACTGGTTTATTTATCTCAGCATGTCACTGCTTCTACTCAAACCTTGAGACTAGTCTATCTAAACTAGAAGGGAAATTATCTCTTTAGGGTCTCATAACATGCCATCATGGTATACGACCCAAATTTACCCAAACCTGAAGATTTCTGGCAGGCAAATAAAAAGCTTTTCTATAATAGTATTCAAATATCATGATCAGTAAAACTTTTAAGCAAGCAAGAATTTGTGTTCAATTGGATGGGTACATACCGAGCCACAGTCCATTCCACAAGTTACACCTCTCTCTATCCCAGGATAATATAGTGTTTGAAACTTCTCTCTTAGTTCTAAATCAAGACACTAAGGAATACACAACTGCTTAAATGACAGCTGCAGAAGAATTTTTGTTCAGAGATAAGTGGACACAATGCACAAGTGCACCACATGTAAGTGGACATGAAGCAAGTCAGGATAATCAATAATTGCATCTGCTTCTTTTTGATTCAAGAGTGTCCTGTGTTTACAGCTGAATTTTGTATTTTTATATATGCTGTGATACAATTGTATAACTACATTAAAACACAGCATTTACATAAGAGCGCAAAAGAGCAAAACAAAACATGGCACCAAGAAGGCTTTTCCTCTATAAAGAGCTGTGGACACTTGTCTGTCACCATGATAAATAATACACAATTAACCATACATAAATTGCATCAATATGCCTTTTAGTGAAAATCCAGCAGTAATTATGGATACTATAAAAGGTACTATCCACATTAAAAAGTCAGTTACACAGCAAACCTTTTCACTCATATGAGGACATTGTGACCACCTGCTTCCCCCTCTTCAAGGGTCCATGAATACCATAGTTAGTGGAGCAACCATTTTTATGGCTGTAGGACATACTGTGCACAGAATATGCTTCAGCTAAAATGAGAAGGTAAATACCACAAAAAAATCAAAATATTTTCACTAGGGTACAATTATTATTTTTTATTATTATTAAAAATTTACACAGGAATAGAGACCCAAATTCTCTCTCATCAATTAGGAAAACAATGCAACAAGCTTAATGAGATTTATACTGCAACATCCTGTCTTTCTCTGCAAAAGCAATACACTAGCAAGCCTGAAATATAGTAAACTAGAAAAATTCAAGTGAGGCTATTTTATTAAAACTAAAATTCTTACTTTTATCCTTGACTATTACCAATACTCTTTGTCTTCCAATATAACCAAAGGAGGATATAAATTAGAAATGTGGTAAACACTGATAATAAGATTTCTCTTGTCCAAGTTACTTCATTTTAACAGCAATAATCACTAATTAACAAAAAATACGTTTCTTGCAATAGTACATTAGTGGTTACTAGTGTTTGTGTAATAATGAAATCTTAGCATCCCTGTTCTACTTGCTATAAAAAACTAGGGATGATGGCATTTTGGACATATATTATAAATATCATGTAAAGGTGCTTGACTATTTGGAGTCCCAAGGGGTATACTAAGAAATAAAGAAAAAACTGGATTAGAGGATCTAATCCCAGTAAAAATAGAAAGTACTTATTCATCATCAGAACAGATCAGTAGTTTAATTCTAGTTAGTGCTTAGTTCTGTATTTCATAAAATTCTTGCCTTGGTTTTATCAATCAATTATCAGCCAATTATCATTTCAGTTAATATATACAAATTAAAACTCAAATATATGGCTAAAACCCCTCTCCTTTTCTTCTAACTGGAGTAATAAAATAAAGGAGTCAGAACTTCCAGAGCATTTATATTTTCATGTTTTTACAAAAACAAGGAAATCTACATAACCATTAATCAGGGCCAGCTTTCAAAACCAGATGACCCAAAATGAATCAGTGTCAAAAATATATACATGGATTTGGCCTAATTTAACATACTGAACCTGGAAACTAAGGAAAAAAATCCTCCCCCCTATCAGTCAATAGCTAACTCCCTCAGGTGACAGGGCCAAGTCCTTATTCTCTAAATGATTAAACTTGGGTTGCTCCACAAGCCTTTTGTATTGCATCCCTGATTTTACCACTACCATGACAGGACCTGATGTTTAATTACCTATCTGAAACATAGATGGAATTCAAAGTTAGGAAACTGAGAATTCATGTTATTTCCTGTTCATTAAAATTGCTATAAACCTACACTGCTTCTGCTGCAAATAGCTTTGGTCAAAGACAGGTATCACCCACTTCACATTGTTTATGTAGTTCCACAACTTTTCTTTTGGTTGGCTACTTTGTTAAAACCACAAGATTACATACTAATTGATGATGATAATTAAGGTTTGCTCAATTCCACAGTAAATTTAATTCCAAGTTTATCTTAAAAATATCCAAAAGTGAGTGAAAAATGGGAAATTATACATTCAAGACTGATTTAATGTGCTTGTCAATAACTGAGACAGCTTATTTCGTTTTTCTACAAAGAAATCTCTTCATACAAAGCAATTAGTTCACTACTATTAACTTAAAGGTAATATATTCCCTGAACACTCTATGACACAGCTAAAAGAGTTAAATTTTATGGTAGATTTATCAAGGCAGCATTACAAAAACAGTAAGATGGAAACCAAAGGGTAAAACAAGAAATTAACTACATGATTCTTATTTCACTTACAACTTCAAAGTTTCGTAGTGCAGGTTAAAATACAGTAACTAGTTACCATTTAAGATAATAAAGCTAGTTCTAATTAAAACATATTGCTAAAGTACTGATATTATTTATAAGCCATAGAGCTTATACTCAACATTTCTAGGTGAAAACTGCATCCATTTTGTCCATGCTGTAAGTTGCAAAAGTTTGTGAGCTTTTCTGAATGTTTTTGCAGTACATAAACCTTTAAAGAAAAAAGTTAACAGGGCAAATACACAATACACTAACAAACAGTAATAAACTAATGGTGAAGTGTGTGAATTGCTGTTTTGCACATAATGCTGCTTTTGCATTGTTTTCTATATTTATTCACCAGTGCAAGGTGTAGATTTCTCATAAAAAGTAACTACATGCTGAATAAAGTGTACAGTTTGGGGTCATCTGACAGAAGCACAATAAATATTTTACTATATCAGATGTATGTGCAACACTAATGTAGCACAATGGTATCATTTAATTAAAATTAACTTTATTACTAGACATGCAAAATATCTTAGGCTTCATTACAGTTGGACATGTCTAGCTGTCATGATTATTTGGATCATGTGTCTGCTATTTTGACTTTTCTTTCTGAAATTAGTATCTATGTTTACCAATCTAAGTTAGTCAGCTACACACACAACAATCAACAACAAGAAAAAATACCTCACTTACTCTATTTGTGCACCATGAGCCACAAGGGCACTTATGGAATCCATACTACCAGACCGTGCTGCTTTATGAATAGGAGTTTCACCAACATAATCCTGTAAAGACAAACTACATTTTGTCAAGCATAATCTTTCTAAAAATTAAAATACTATTATTACATTACTTTAATCAAGATAGCAGATATATAAAAGCAGCATTTATTATTAGCTAGCAAATACATCAGGTACTTCATCATTACTTTGAAGTCTGCAGTTGGCTGTCAAGTACATTAGACTTTTAGCAAGAAGTAACATTAAAGGCATTTAACTCACAAGATAAGCCTTATCCAATAGCTCAACAATCAGCAGACTCAGATTCAGAAAACTGGTCAACCCTCCCAACATCCACCACCGCAACACGTTATTCTAACACCTTCATTTCCTGGCACTCCTTTCCCAATACACTGGGCTGCACAAGCCCTCTTGAGCTCGGGAGCAGCAAGGCTGAGTCTGTGGGACTGTGCTGCTTTCAGATCTTGCTGGCACACTGACTCAGTCCTTGAGGCTTGCACCATCAGTACTCGGCAGGAGAGGAGCCCATACACAGAGTTTACTGCAACAGAGGTATGCCCAGTGTTCACAGGACAGGCCAGATCTCTCCCAACACAAACACATTAATTCACATTCTATATATTTGCCTTCTCTGATTTTCTGTCAATTCATATTCCATTAGTATTAACCAGCACATCCAATAATTTAATTCTTTTGCATAATGTGCAGACATACTGGGGGTAGAGTATTGCTTTTCAGGCAACTCCCCTCCCCTCAACTGTCTTACAGGTAACAGGGAGGATCTACAACAATTTTACAAATCCAAGCAAGCAGCAAGTAAATTAATGCATCATGATCTACAGGCTGCAGAGGAAATTCAGTACTTGCAATTAACCATCAGTATTAAGAACCACAGCAAAGAATCTGTAATGAAACATTGCCTTGGAATAGCAAGTAAATGTTTTTACTGGTCTGTTAATGTGATTCATCCTCAACACTTCCACAGTGTAGCAAGGGTTTTTTGGTTGCTTTTTTTTTTTTGCTTTGTTTTCTTCCCCTTTCTCTTTGTCTCCAAACTTTTGACAGACTTCACTAGTCTGTTCCAGATATTAAACATGTTCTAACTGTATGTGCCTCGGTTTAGCTTCCCTGTTCCTTTTATTAAAATATCAACATTAGCTATTGAATTAACACAGCACCTTTACTGATTCACCAGTGTTTACACACAACAGCGTTGATGCCTAACTCCACAGTACTGGCTAGACTTTAGCTCTACTTGAAATGTGAATATATGCAAAATATGATTGTACTACCTAGAAGCTACTAAGTGTCTAAAATTGTCTGCCAAGCTTTTGAGAAATTTAATCCTGTCTTTTGGGCCACGTAAGTATAACTTGAAAATGAATTTTGGATTATAAGGTATGTATTTTCAATTTTCTACTTGACAATTTTATTTCATGGTGAAATATCTTTATAACAAGTTACAAATTTATGGAGGGTAAGCTAGCTTACCAGTGCTTAAGACATATATTCAGCCAAACAGTGAACTACTTAGCACACCCAGCAGGGAACAACAATGCCACCAAAGTTTGCTTTCTTATAAAATAAGGAAGACTGCTGAGGCTGACAAAGTTTGGACATAGGAAAAAGCAGCAATGTCTTAGAGATTAGAAAAAGGCTATAAAGCCCTTCTTCCAAAGTGGATGTCTGCAGCTGATGGATAGAAGACTGCTTTCCAATGAAGTTTATGCAAATTTTTCCTATTTGTAACATCCCCTGAAGTAACACGAAGAGAAAGAAATTTAAGAGAGGACACAAGTTTTAAACTATCATACACTGAAATTTATTCGAGGCTAATTTATCCAGAAAAAATTTCTTTGGGTAATAAATTTTCCAGTCATAAAAGCTGTCTTCAATTCATCATTCTCTTACTGTGTCCTCCCCTCCTCCCTTTTGTTAAAGTGGCCAAAGTATAGAAAGTAAGTGATTTGCTTCTTTTGGTCAGCATTAGTATCTGCAAGCCCAAGCCTAAGTTACAAGAGATTCACTCAATATGAAGTTCAGGTTAGGGTTAGTTTGCCATGCATATGGCAGAGATAACAAAATCTCCCCTAGCCCTAAAAACCTAGCACACTGCCCACAGTAAGATCTAGAGAACTGAATTCCATCATTGCTGTGGGGACACACAAGAAGGATGAGAGAAGACCTTTGCAAAAGGACTCCCCAGCATTGCATTAGAAGAATGAGCTAAGCTTATAGCAGCTACCACTTCCATCACCAAACAGAAAAGATTAGTATTTCAGAAGGGAATATATGTCTTGAGAAGGGCTACTTTTAATCACCGGCCCAGAAAACCATGTGTCTAAAGCTAAGGAATTCAAATAATACTTAAAAAACAACAGAATACACAGACTTAGGTTTTTATAGCATTCCTTTTAATTACAGTACCCAAATTTCAGTTGTCATTACTATTATGTTGCTTTGAAATTCTCATAAGGGGCCAAATATATTTGCACTGAAACACTTTCCTAGCTCTCCTCAGAAATTATCTCTAGATTTCAAGTTTGACTAAATGGAAAAGAAATACACATGGGAAAATATCTACATCCCACTGAAAGATGGCTTTTATATCTTTCAATGCATAGAGAAGAAAACAAAAGTACTCTGTATGAGTCTCAGAACAATTGTTTTGATTCAACAACTGGAATGGATGTGACCTAACAGGAAAACAAAGTAACATTTTTTTTCCAAGAAGTTTCTGAGAGCAGTTCAGGGTATAGCCTGTCAGCACAGTCCCATGTGTAAAATACTTCTTCCCTATCTCTTTTATCTCGCAAAAGAAGTTCTTTCATTTTGAGAAGCTCTATTAATTCCTCATTACCCCTGATAACACCTCATAATCCTTTAAACTGGTCACATTCCCCATCTGTGCTTGAGTCTGAAACAATCCCTTTTGTAATAATATTCCAGGAAGAGAAGCATCAATGACTTGTACTGGCCTTTCACAACTAGAGCAGAACTCGTCCCTCTGTTGCAACACTGCACAAACAGCCCAAACTTGTCTCACAATCTAGAGGATGCATTCTAAATATATTAGTAGAAACTCAAACTAAGTTTCATTAATTTAGCATTCAAGATAATACATTTGATTGGTTCTGTGGTTAGTAAATATTTTGGGCACAGTGCTCTTGGAGAAATGACAAAAAGAATTCATGAACCATCACAGACACATTTAGTTTTTGCAACCCATTGCTGAATGCCTTCCTCCTCTCCCTTGGAAAGAATGGCTACCCTCTCACACAGACAAGGGCAGTTTTCTCTAGCTTGGGGTCATGACTACATTACCTTTGACTTCTATTTCATTTTACTGAATAAACATCTAGCTTCCTTCCTTATTATCTTTTTATTTATGTGGCTGAAGAGTCTTTTGCTTTTTTTGGCTTTAATCAGTAAATCCATCTCAGCTTGACTAATCAGTTTCCAGTTCCTCACTATGCTCTTAACCTCAAAAGACACTTCCTCTACTGATTAAATACTTTTCTCAAACTCTCTTCCCAGGCCTCTTTCATGTATGGGTATTTTTTTCAATTCAGTCTGAAGTCATTTTGAAAAGCAACTTACTTGCAGGAATTTATTTTTAAAGTAAAAAGCTCCCACACACATTTACACTGAAAACTTCCAACTATGAATACTGTTTTGGATGGGACAGAGTTAAATTTCTTCATACTACTTAGTAAGATGTTTTGGGTTTGTGATCAGCTAAGTGTTTTTAGTACACCAATGTTCTAGCTGGGAGTACGCTGGGATGTGCCCCAGCTGGGACCACTGACTCAAAGGACCAGAGGATTATCCCACATCATGTGACACCATGCTCAGCAAGTAGAACTGGGGCTGTCATTGCTCCAGCACTGGCTGGCATCACTGAGGTAGTAGTGAGCAACAAAGCTTTTTGTTGCTGCACTGTGAGGTTTTTAAAAATGTTTTATCACTTGATTTTCTTGGATTTCTTTTTCTTTGTTTCCTTTTTTTACCTGTTAACCTGTCTTTATTTCAACCCATGAGTTCTCACACCTCCCTGCTCATCCTCCCCCTCACCTCACTGGGTGGGGGAACAAGGAAGCAGCTGTGTGGTGCTTAAGTATCTACTGGGGTTAAACCTCAGCACTGCAAGCACTTCTAAAATACTTCTAGTAGTGATACCTGACTAAGACACAGACGCCCTTACCTGAAAAGAAATACAAACTAACTCCATTCCTTAACTGAACTGACTGAATTTCAATCATTTATCAGATGACCACATTTCCAAACACTACTCATTTCTTAGAACCCGTATCCTATCCTTTCTGAAGCTAGGAAGCAGAAACTAGAGAACACTGAGTACCTTTCCTGCTTTGCTAAAAAGGCTTTTGTGTGCAAGTGAGAACTTATGGAATCTTTTTATCTGGATTCAGACCTAATTGTTGTTTAAAATAAAAACTGTAATATACCCAAAGAAGGTTTTCTTCCTCCCCACCAAGGATATCAGCCTATGTACAGTTCTTGCTCCTATGGGTAGTCTAACCCTCCTAAAACTATCTGCCACCACTGCCATGCGATGTTAACTGACTGCATGAATAGTAAGTTGCACCCCCTGTAAGGGTGCAGTATTTCTTTTCCATTCCCTTTATGACAGGCCACACAACACTTTTTTTGGCCAATCAACAAAAGGCAACATACAAAAGAAATGTTTAATAGGCTGAGGCTAGAGGGAAAATATATTTAAATGAAGTTAATGGTTTTTTAAATCAGAAGTACTTATTATCTGATGTATCTAACATATACAACAGCACAGAACCAATCTGTGTTGTGACAAGGATAAATCAGAAAAAAATCCTCAGGAAAACTAGCAGGATAATTGCTTTGCACTGTTACAGTGAACTAGAGCAGGCAGGCAGCCAAACGCAGGTCCTGAGTCACACTACTAACAACTATTAGCAGGCACAGCCCATTGAGGGGAAAGAAAAAGAAAAATCAGAAACAGTAGGACATTGTCTTGAATACACTGATGGGTAGAAACAGACCATTGCTTGGCACTTCAGCTTTCCTCTTGTGTATTTTTATATGGTGATCCTGGGGGTAAGGAGCTGCCCACTGATGAGAGACATGTGATTCTAGCCAGCACATACAGTTACATAAGAGGGCTGGGCATCACAGGATATACTCACATAATTTATTTGGGGAACAAAGTGAAGCTGGGACAAGCAGTTTTCAGCATTTGTCCTTCATTGCTGCTGCCTGAGAAGTGTCCTGGGCAACTCTCACCAGCAACAAGATAAAACATGTTCAAGTTTTCCTAAACTTCAGGGCAGGCAGCATGAGCTACAATACAATACCTCAGGGCAGATATGAAAGCATGCATGCAAACTCTACTGAGTACCGGAGGTTTACGGTAAAACTGAGAGACTCGAGTGGATTCCTTTTCAGAAGCTATCCTTTTCTTTTTCCAGAAGTGAAGGGTTAGTCTGTAGCCAATGACCAGAAGTCAGTTTGGAAGGAAAAGTTTACTAGTTTAAATATCAAGCATTCCCAGATCTTTCTCAGCATGTGTTTTGTATCCAGTGTCCATGGAACACTTGTCCTCACACAAGCATTAGCCAGTGACTATGTCTGTTTGGAGTACAGCATCAGTCAGCGAGCTGGAAGGAATAAACAAAATACACATCAGGAAATAGTGCTCCAAAAGCTCAAAAGTGTGGGTGGAAGCCCTAGATGATCACCTAAAAGTGCCTGCAAATTAAATAAGGAACAGAGATCATTTAAGGAGTTCAAATCAAACAAGAATAGTAGAATTTGACTGCAATTCAATAAACAGCTGAGGAAACTGGGGATAGCAAAGCATGCACTGTGCTTTACGTAGCCATGTATGAAACATTCCAACTATCTGTGGGATGAGCTTTCTGCTTTAGTTATCACCAAGGCACACTGCCTAGCTTTCAGTGCTTGTGCATGAGAAAACAGCATGACTGACCAGTTGTATCCTACAAACTTCAGAGATTTTTTTGTTTCTACTACCATTTAATTAACCAGAGGTATCTTATATTGTCACTAAACTGAGTCTGAAATACCTCCGGTCACACGTTCAATTAGTATCTTCTGGGTGCAAAAAGAAGTTACTACATTGAAGTGTAACTTGAGCCTCCCATTAATGACATACAAGGCACCCACCATGTCAGCTCTCAGCACCCACCTCTGTTGTGTCCGTGGTCTGTCACTGCCTCAGACTGACCTCAGTCTGTCCATGGTCTGTCACTGCCTTGGTCTGCCCCTGGAAGTCTATAGGATGCTATCACTATCTAAGAACCTGACAATGTGGAGGGCCATTTGCTCTGGCAACAAGCCAGCAATATACAGACTGAGTCACTGGCTTGCCTTAGTAACTTCTTTAAGCTGGAATGAGTCTCCTGCCCATTTTTAACTGCATATTACACTGACTTCTGCTTTCTTTTACAGTCATCTGCATGTTGCCCTCAGCCCATGGAGAGATCTCTCCACACTCTTCTCTTCTTCTGGGAGCTAGCTGCTACTTTCTTCTTTGCTACAACCTCACTCACTACATGTGACTTTTTTTCCCCCTCATCATGTTCCAGGACATCAAGCTTGTTCTTCAACTCCATTTCAACCTCACTGGTCAGTTCTTCTCTTTATCCTCATAGCTGGAAACTTTCATTCTTCTCATTCATTCACTTTCATTCATTCTTCTCTTCTCATTTAGCAGTTATTTGTATATCTTTATTCTGTGCATGCCACGCTTCCTCTCTAATCACCATTTCTTTACATTCTTACCTGGTCTCCAGATGCATTTACAGTTCTTGTATTTTCTCTTCTGAAGATTCTACCACTATGCAGCAATAACTTTTTGCATAAGTTATTTTTGTCAGGTATCAAGGAGAAGATGCCATCTATAGCCTCTGCATCCAGTCACCTTCATTGTTTCTACAATTCTCCTGATGTCTCACAGCTGTTCTCAATGCACCAGACTTCTTTTCTGAAAACTCAACACAAACTTCCCCATTTCTTATTTTTGCACAGCTTAAAAAAAAAAAAGAACCAAACTCTAGAAATGCAAATGTTTTAGTTCTTCAGCAGACTTAGCTTAACTCTACTGCATATAAAACGCAGTCTGGCCCTTAAATATTTTAAGAAAAGTATGACGCAAGATTTAACAGGCCAGACATTTTATGGATGCTGTGCTATACCACAGCTTTGAACAACAGCATATGCTGTAGTATTAATTACTCTCCGAATATTATTAAAAATACTTTTGATTATCATTAAAAAGGATGTTATGTATGACCAGCATACATAACAGATTCATTCAGTACTTCAAACATTTTCTTCAAAAACATGATGATAGTTTTTAGTATTGATTCTGTTACTGTACCAGAGAGTACAACACTCCTTTGCAGGAATTTTGCTATATTAATGCACTCCCTGCTACCAAATAAATTACATACTCACCTAAAACTAATGACAGTTATAGTAAAAACAAGGGCGAAAGAAATTTTTTAAATCACCTGTTCATTCTTTGTTAGTCAAGTACATGTTTCCAATCTCTTTTCAGAAAGCTACTAGAAAAGCTTTAGAAATAATCTAAAAGAAAAACAACATAAAACCAGATGCACCTTAAAATAAATCAAGGCAGCTCTTACTAATTAGATGTATCAGTAAATCATGAAGTACCACAAAGGCCTCATGCTTCTGTAGGCAATAGTAAATTTTTCTATTATTAGCATATTTATGAAGTATTATGTTCCTCACTAGTCTTTTTCTTGCCCCTACAGCAGCACTACAATATCAGAGTATTTGCTAATGCTGCCAATAGAAGGCAACATTACCACTTTGTTCAAGAAGCAGCAAGATGTCAATTCCTAAAACAAATATCCTCCAAACCCCTAGAAGGCTTAAAGGACATTTATCAGTCCTACCTCTACCTCAATGTAAAATGTCTATAAATGATAATTAAGTCACTTAACTTCAGCTGATGTCAAAAATGAAGCATCTGTATGTTAATGTAAGGCTCATACATGTCATA
Organism: Geospiza fortis; assembly: GCF_000277835.1. Taxonomy (NCBI): domain Eukaryota; kingdom Metazoa; phylum Chordata; class Aves; order Passeriformes; family Thraupidae; genus Geospiza; species Geospiza fortis. The sequence goes on from NW_005054315.1 coordinate 2,462,483, forward strand.
AAAAGGGATCAAGACACTCCTTGCAGAACTATATGCACACATGAAATACACATTAATCCGTACCTGTTTGTTTATGTTGGCCCCCACTTGAATCAACCAATTCAGGCACTGTGGATGTCCTCCAAAAGCAGCAATGTGGGCTGGTGTTTGAGCAAAACGTGTCGTACTGGCATTTACAGAAGCTCCAGCTCTTACTAACTGCATTAGGCACTCCAGCTTTAAAGACATGAGGGAAAATAGAACCAAAAACGTTACACAGATGTGCTACAACAATTAGCACGTGGTAATGAATACACAAAGCCCAGAAGAGCTAAACTTACTAGTAAGACTACATGAATGAAAAGCAAGACGGAACATGAAATGTAGGACTTCCTCCTTTCTCCTTCACTCCTTCCCCATTTGGCCATAGACAATACCTGAGAAGTACTTAATTCTCACCTCCAAAACTGAGTTTCACCTTCAATTTCAGAAAAGAGGAAAAGAGGACAAACACTTCAATCCTAACTACAAGAGATATTCAGTTCACTTTTGTTAAGAGAGTGGAAAAGGAAAAAAGAAAAGGAAGGAAAAAAGGGGGGAGAGTTCTGATCCAGCAGACATGATACTAACCAGATATTATTAGATAACATTTGCCAAAACAAAAGTGTTGTTAGGGGATACACAGATGCTGGACTCATACTCTCAGCAGAGTTTATATAAAGCTAGATCAGAAAAACAAAAGATTCTTCATTTCTTTAATGTATTTCTGGAGTGACAGAAGATTAGTCAAGAAAACTAATACTTAAGAATATACATAATGTGTTAACTCTATAAAAGGAATCAATTCCACCATTTTCTTGTTATTTCAGATAAGAAACTGTTTAAAACAAAACAGGCTGCTTGTTTGTGACACCACAAAGGTAATAAAAGCCTTTTTTCTTTTAAAAAATTGCAGTAATGGTCAAGTTATATTCTGCCCTTTTTCCTAACATACTAACCAGAAGTGTCAGATAACCAGATACTATTTTTAAAGGTTCATAACTTCTCTTTGTAGAAACTAGGCAAAACCACAGCTACGATGATCTCAACTTTCAAAAATAGTCAAAACAACAGTCCTCTCCTGTCACACAGTAACATTGTATTGTTGATAGGAAAAGAAACTCTCTACGCTGAAATAAACAGTTTAGTCTAGGCATCCATTTACTGTGGGTAGAAAACAAATACCACTGCACACAAATGCAGCAGCAAAACAAAGACCCTTACACCAGCTCAGGCATTGGTTCATATAAAACAAATCTGTGGTTGTCTCAGTGTATCACAATTAAAGCAAACATCAGCCACACCACAGCTGTGGAATAGTCTGTCCATAAAGGAGCAATTAAAAATCATCTGAATGTGGGCTAGCAGCTTGACTCAGATAGAAACATCAACACCAGGATTATAACATTCTTCTCTGTTGCTGTATGTCAGCCCTTCTTTCTCCCTCTCTTAACCTGTAAATTCCTAATCTTGCTGAATTACACGAGATAAAAATACCAAACACTGTAATGAAGTATTTTATATTAGTTTTGCAAATACGTTGTCAACTTCATTTGTCTCCTTCCCTCATATAATTCAAACAAACACATGTGAACCCTATCCCTTTGGATATACAGAAGTCATTTTTTGGACTATAATGGAGTTAAGGGTGGACACAGTTGTACCAGCAACTCACTAACTGCATGAAGTAAGGGTGAGGATAACTGGAATATTGCATATTAATGAATCTAGCTCCATAAACATCAACATTGCCAAGGAGAAAGTACCTTTTCAAAAGAAAATAAGCACTTTTGTTGGGGAAAAACCTCAACATATCCAATAACTTAAGAAAATTTATAACTCCCAACACTAGACTACTAAACTATATTTTGTATTTGCCAATATTAGACTTTCCATGATCTTCACACGTTAGCACTCATAATATTGTTGTCAATCTTTAGTAGGTATTAATTAAATTGCAACACTTCAATTATTAAAAAGTCATGAGATGGAAAACACCCCTCCAGCTACACCAAGAGGTTCATCTGTGGTAACTGAAGGCAAAAATAAATTTCAGCCTGTTTTTAGAACAATAGACTTTATTAATAGAGTTCATTTGAAAACACTTCCAGACAAGCATTACAACTTCAGGAAAGAATAATATTTCCTGCACAGGCACCAGGCTGAAAGAATTCCTTAATTAGACAGGCATTATAGCCCATCGACTGAAAAGGAAAAAACACAAACTGATTCACTAGCACTATCCTGCACTGCTTGGATCTAAGAGGGCCACACACCATGATTATCCATACAACTTCACTTTTAAACATTGTTTTTCCTTTTTTTTTTGAATACTCTGACTTTAGAGTCATAGAGCTTTAACTATGAATACATTTCATCCCATTAAAAGCTTGAGTATGGATCTTCTGTGTCATTGGTGTCAGAAAAGCCTGCTTCTTCCAACATGAAATTAGAGAAGAATGAGATTAATTCCATCCATGAACAGAAAAAGTCAAGATGACAAAAAACAATACCTCACTTGATCATTTATGCTTGAGATCAGGACACACAAGTCCACTTGCATTAAATAACCTAAATGTAATACAGTAGATGTTTTCCAACCTGAAGCAGAGGTTAAACTGATTTAGTGAAGAAAGACAGGCCTCCAAACAGGCCACAACACTGGCAAAATACCAAGCAGGAGACAGGCATTTTTATCTCTACCACTTTTGTTCCAAAAGAAACAGAACATATTTACTACTATTTTGCTTCCTATAATGTAAACAGTCAAATGACAAAAAACAAAAGCAGGCAAAGAGCACAAGCAAAGAGATGTGGTCAGAGAAAATAAAAATTCAATTGCAAGTGATTAAAAAGAAAATTAAGGTTAGTCCAGAACAAAGTGAATTAAAATTAAGATCAAAACCAATTTTTTATGCAAGCTCTGTATTTCCTACCTCTCTGGTAGCTTTTTTAGACTATTAACATTATTACATTCTGACCCATCTTCTCAGAAATCTGTGGAATACCAGTGTAATTTAGGGCACCATATAATTAACTCCAATTAAAACACAGAAACTCTGATGGGAATTAATTCACATCTCAGGAGACAAGCACTTGTCTGCAGTCAGGGAATGTCCTGAAATGCAAGCTCCACCACAGGTACTCCACACAGCAACTAAATTTGCACTTGCTGCTATCTCTAAAAGGAGCTCCATACTGTCATTAAATGCCGAGATATTACAACTAGAGACACAAGCTGCAATATCCATCACCTCCAATTGACTTTGCTGGTATTTTAACTATTACCTGCAAACTGTAGAAGTGTGCTTTAGAATAAGTTATTCAAGAACCCTGTTTTCACTTTTAGTCGTAAGAGACTCCGTAAGCCACCTTTTCTCTTTCACGTATTCATTTATAACCAACTTGACTGTTGCTGCTACTTCCTTCCTGAAGCATATCTACAAGTGCATGCAAGAATTTAGCTCTACATAGCTTCACTGTAAAATCCTTCTGTACTGCCCTTTGATGCAGGGAGAGCCATCTTATGTTCAACCTGTGCCACAGGCAGAGGGAAAGAAAACACTCTTTGAAGTTCATCAAATCTGGACTCCTGCTGTGTGTGCAGGCACACATATGTGTACATGTATGAACTGGGTTAGATTTCATCGCTCACAAGTAGTTCCAGAAAAGAACTAAACCAATTTTGTCTTTTCAGCGTCCTAGAGAGCTGCAGCAAGAAGCAATGGTCTGGTGGACCACGTTACTAATTGGCCCTGTATCACAGACAGACATGAAGTTCTGTCATCATATATAATTTTTTCCAGGAAAAAAAAACCCAAACAAGTGAAAATCCCACAAAATCTGGAAAAACCAAGAAGTGAAGAGAAAGAGACCTGTTCAGTAACTGTTAACCAATACTTCAAAAATTAACATTTGAAAACTGTGGTACCTTGAGAAACAGAAGAATTTTCCATTTCCTTTTGATGAATGTGAATTTGGGAAACAAAAATGCCATAAATGTGAATGTAAGACAGGCATCTGAGCAGCTCTTGTCTCACTGCCGGTAACACTCTGTTAACTGGTGAAAGGTACAAGCATAACTGTGCCACACAAACACAAAGCCAGTCGGGTTTGGGATCCAATACACTACTGTAACTTTTTCAAAGTGTTGTGCAGTCTTTGGCTCTGAGAAAGGAACACAATTTAACTAGACTATAAAGTACGTAGACAACTTCCACAAATTGCTGCCTGGATCTGATGGCTTTTAGGACAAAACATATGAACAAAATTCTGTAAAACCTATTTACAGCCTATGTCATCTCTGTAAGTCTCATTTCATCTGCCAGATTTCCCCCCCCATATGTACCACCACCACCCATCAAATTCTGCCCATACCTAAGAATGAAAATAGCAAATACAAGCACAACGCGTTGCAGGCCGACTTGCTTCCTTTGTTTACTCTTTCTGCAAGAGTATCTTCGACAGAAACTGGAATGTACACAAAAGCTCACTCAACCTACGATGGTTAGCAAGCACTTAAGATGCTTAAAGGAAAAAAGAACCAAAACAACACATACACTATCCAAAATCTATATCCAATAATTAAGTAAATACTACCTCGCAAAAGCACGACTGCCAGAAGCTCACACTGAAAAGAAATTCTTACAAGACAGAAAAAAGAAACAGAAGACCGTAAGGCGAATTAGTACTCCTGAGAGTGTACTTCACAAGAAAAATAAAGGCACTCCACTTTTTTTCGGAGTGCAGATTATTAGCTTCTTTCTCAACCAATAAAACCCTATTCTACATTTTGGCATTTGTGGGTTTAGGGTTTTTTGTTTGCCTTTGTTTTAGGACTGGAAGACGACTTAGCTAAAGCTGCTTCTAAAAGCTTCTCAAAGAAGCAACTGCAGCTAAGATCACATAACGTATAGAAACCATCTCCCAATGTCCTTTTATAAACCATGACAACTGCCTAAGTACATCAATCTTCCTGCTCTGGCACACAACCAATAAGCAAATAGAAGTATATGGGAAATGGGAGGGAGAATAAGAACAAAAGCCCCTCGAATTCTAAACTCAGACAAATCAATGAGGGGAAAAAACCAGATCCCAATCCTCTAGGCTAGAATCCTGCATAGTCCGAGATACTCACTGCATCAGAAATAGGAAATGCCTATATTAAAATCCAGGAATTAGAATACCACTCATTTTAAGATGTGAAGTTAGCGGAGCTACTTCGTATGTTTTGGTCTTTTCTGCAATGCAACGACGCCAATGCAGAAAATTCCATACGTATGAACCGCGATTTATTTTCTCCTACCGAAGGCAAAAGGGAAGCGCCTTACAGGCACAAGCAGCACCTTCTGCCCAAACTCCTACGGGCCGGTTGTCATAACACGGGCATCACAACACAGCGGTCTCCAGGTGCGGAGCCCGAGGAGGGCCCGGACCGCCACCAGACCGCGCAAACAAAGCGCCCCGGCATGCAGGGCCGGCACGCAGGGAGGATCAGCCGAGGGCGGGGAAGGGGTCGCGCCACAGCGGTGCCTCCAGCCCGCATGGCTGGCGTCCCCCGAGGGTGTCCGGGGGATATCGACTGCTCCTCGCCATTCGCTCCTGCGCCGGTGGCCCGGGCGAGGCGCGCGGCCG
>NW_005054315.1:2469317-2498251 GCF_000277835.1 Geospiza fortis
GGCTGTCGTGGTTTGTTCCCGTACACCACGGACGTGCTGTCAAGCCGGCTTCAGCACTCGGAGGTCACTATGAGTTTGTACTGCTCAGAGGATTGCAAACCAAAGGATAACCCTGTCAGTGTCTGGTTGAAATGACACTGCCTGATTTTAAATTGTTTGAACCAGAAATCAGTCCTTGGGTAATGGCTCCGCAGAATTTTTGAGGAGCTTCTGTTGGTTGCTCCTAATTGTTTTCTGTCTGAAGTATTTGTGAACGTCTTTTTCTGACACCAGTAAAATTTAATTGATGATAATGAAGAGTACAGTTGTTTAAATATAAGTTTGCTCACCTGTCGCTGAAAATCATGGAATCACAGAAGCATAGAATGGTTTCAATTGGAAGGGATGAATCCACCCCCCCTGCCATAGTCAGGAACACCTTCCACTAGACCAGGTTGCTGAGATCTCCAACCAACCCCCCCTTGAATTCTTTCAGGGGATTCCACAATTTCTCTGGGTGTCAAGGAGTATTCCTTGTTCAGTGTACATTATTAAGCAATGCGAGCCAGGAGTTATATTCTGAGGCAATGAAGGAACAAATACATTTCTGTTAAGTGCCAAGAGACCCAGGCATTTAAGAAGCTTTTCTTTAACATCAGTCTAAATTGATCATTAAGATACTGTGAAATATCTTTTTCCTAATGTAGGACTTTGACTTCTCAGAAATTGTGATTCCGTAGGCATTCCTCACATTTGTTTGGCTTCTTTGCATTTTGGCATGTATAAAGCTGTGTGTGTACAGTATCCAGTGCTCAGAGATAAGGTTCCAGCACAAAGAAAATCACCTGCACACAGAAAGAACTGCACCTTGGCTTATAGCCCAGCACAAAACACCTCTCTGACATATGCATCCTCTGGCAAATACTCTTTTTGTACATATGTAAAAATCTGAGGAAAGGAATTGGACAATCAGCATATGGGGCCATTTTTTAACCTTCAAGAAGGCGATTAAGGAATTCATCATTGTGGAACGGCACTGATAAAGAGTGGGTGTTTGGTTGGATTGTACTGCTCTCATGAAGAGAAGGTCCTTTCCAGAAAGCTGTTGCAACAGCAAACTGGAGATTTGGCTTAAGATTTTCCTTAAAATATCTCATGGATGGCCTGAGCTACAAACCATGGGTTTAGACTGTAAAAGTCATAGCAAAATTAAACACCTTTTTTTTGTTCTCAAAGTTTTGTTTTGATCTGCATGTAATAACATATTGGCTCTCTGTATTTAGGACTAGAAGCACAAGTCTGGTATCAAGATATTTAATTCTAAATTCGTAAAAATAATTAACTTGAAATGTGACTATATTTTATAGCTGTATCAAGTCAGAATATGAAGATGGAAATTTTGCTTTCAGAAACTTATGTTTTAACCTTAACTGTCTTTTCTATTTAAACTGTAAAGGCTTATTTAATTTTTTTAAAATCTGCAAAATGGGAATAATAAAATCCTGTCCTGAGTGGTGGTAAGAAGCTCAATTAATCAAAGTGCTTTGAGGTAAAAAACAGAACACAGTGATATGCATATACAAGGCATTTCAACATGAGGCATTTCTGCAGCTAATATTTATACCCCCTATATATATTATTATATATTCACCAAAATAAAATATCGCTTCAGCTTCAAGAATGCTGCCAAGTTATAGATCTCAGAATAATGTGCAAAGGAGGATGGATTACACATCAGCCCTTTTATAGGTGGTGACACTGAAGCACAGGAAAGGGAAATGCTTTGGCCAGGGGAGGGAGTACTTTCAGCTACAGCAACTTTCAGTTCAGTCCCTTATCCTTAGCCTTACAAAACCAAACATTTTATTGGCCCCTTTTATGTTGGACCTGGCCTTTGTTTTCAAAAGCTCTGAAAGTTCATCATCCTATATGCAGTTCTGATCCTGGGTTATGGGGATTTTTGATCCATGTGCAGCTAGGCAGATGCTAACACTTTTATATCTGCATGCCTGGTTTGGGGATTAAATAATGCAAATGCTATATGATGGAGCAACTGAAAGAAAGAAAAGAAAAAAAAAACAAGCGACACACAAAGCCCAAAACCAAACCACACAAAACCCAAAAACAAACAAGCAAAAAGCCAAACCTAAACAAAAAAACCAAACCTATACCGCAGCTTATGTCATAAAACTGGACCTTACCAAAATCTTTGGAGTTAAAGAACATGGTTTCTCAGGTTGAAAAAGCAATGTTTTTTGCAGTGTAGTGTATAAGCACTGACATTGTTGTTCACATATTGTTTATAACTATCATAAAAAGCAATAAATGTAAAGACCATGGGTTATAGTGAAGAGGAACAAAAAGCTTCCTGGCCTTGAGAAGATTAATATTCAAGATTTGCATGTGTTTTTTATCTCATACAGGGATTTAGAAACTGCCACACCAGACAAAGGCAGTCTGGCTAGTTTCCTTATGGACAGAGACTTATTTACCTGCTAGTAATTCCTACAAGGTAGACAACTACCACTGCATTTCTTTTGGAGAGGGGGAAGAGGCAGAGAGGAAAAGAGGCTTTAACAATTGTGTGCAGGAATTCAGTATGTGGAAATGAACTCTGGTATATCTTGTTTTGTGACTAAATTTTTTGTTATGAGGTCAATCTTGTTTCCATGCTAGTGATCTACATCAAAAGTTCCAAAATAGCAGAGCACAGTGCCCCCTATATGAGACTGATTCCTTAATCCGTCTGTAGTTGGCATATGACTTGTGAAATCGCATTTGTCTCTCTATTTTTTGAAATGTGAATCATTATCCAGATAAATGTAAAAACGTGTATGATTTGATATTTTGCATTTCCTTCAACTTCCTTAAAATATTTTGGCAATGGACTTCATAAGTTAATTAAATTTAATAGAAGTAAAACCTTTAACTACTGTCATACCTTGTGAAACTGAGGACATGGAAATTCTGGGATTTTTAACATTTCAATTACATTATAATTTATTCTTTTGTACTTCTCTATCATTATTGTGGCTTAATTCTGTACAGAACAAGACACATCTTAAAGACATTTTCAACAGTCTTGCTGTGCAAAAGATCAGATACATAAAATATAAATATATTTTGTGATTCTAACTTCTTTCTAGATGATAGATCTGGCTTCCTTGACCTGCTATTATGGTCTGTTTGCACATGGCATAATTCAAGAAATTAAGAGTCATGGGTTAAACTGTGATTTACAAACTTTTATGAAAAAAGGGCACTGTAATATGTAACATTTCAGGTTCTATGCATTTGCTGTTTTATATAAAGACATTTTAGTGTTTAATATGTTTAATCTTTTTTAAGCTGAAGTCTTTATTGGAATGCAGTAATTAGTATTGTAAATAATTACAGTATTATTTATTCAAAAGATACATTCTTGGTTTTTTAAATTACTCAGAGAGTTCGCCTACTAAACTTAGTAGAACACATTTATGTATATTTGAAGTCAAGTGGTTATTTGCAGTCCTATTTGCATTAATTTCATCCTCAGTTCTATTCTTGGTCTTTTAAGGGAAGTGAGAAGCTTTGTTTCTGTTTCTGTCAGATCAAGGAGGTAGACTTCATGTTTTGTTGGGGCGTTTAACAGAATTAAATTTCAAACAGCAGAACACACAGAGGAGCTTATAGGCAAAGTGGAGTGGAAGAGATTGGATCTGTTTTAGTTAAGTTTGCTATTATGTTCTCTTTTGGCTAATGGCACAGAAATAAAATGGTCTATAAATGAAGGCTTCTTGACTATTCACTAGTCTAACAAGTATGTATTTTAAAAGTAAACGTTATTTTAAACGCAAGGTTTGTGGAAAAGGATTTGCTGTGTTACTGAGCTGTGGTGTACTTGTCTTCTCTGTGCCACTGATACAAATAAATTATATTTGCCTGTTTTTCTTTTCAGACAGGCTGAATATGGAGCATGTTATAATAAGTTATACTGGACAAAGTCAGGATTCTGTTGGGGTTTTTCGTTGTTGTTGTTGTTGTTTTTTGGTTTTTTTTTTTTTTTTTGGTAAAAAGTACTCTAGAATTTAATCAAGTACAGAATTCATTCAAATATCTCCATTCTTGCTGTAGCAAGTTTGCACTGGTTAACACTTAGGGCTTTATTTAGTTGCCCATACATACATTTCTAGTGCCATTTGAGATGCCCAAGAGTATTTGTCCCTGTTGCCAGCTGCTGCTGCAGAACAGGATAAGTTTACACAAGTTCTCTGCTGTGCCTGGCCAGAGCTGATAGATATCTTGGGAGTCTGAAGGCTTGTTAGGCTAACACTTCTCCACAAATGTCATTTGAATTGATGTGCCCTGTCACATAAGGAGTTCCTCAAATTTTGTCTGGTCCTGAGTCCCATTAAAGCTCTTGTCTTTGAAGGAGGTTGTCACAGAGTTGCTGTTTACGTCCTACATTATGCCTGAATTTAGTTCTGGGTCTGTGGGTCATTGTAGTAGCTACTTGTGTTTTCTTCTGTTTTCCTGTCTTTGAGGGTGATTTTCCAAAAGGACAAACTTATTAAGATGTTATTCATCTTCCTTTTTTCTTTTTTTTCCTTTTTGTTCCTTTTTTTCCCTAAAACTCTCAGTGAACTGTAATGAAAATGTGACATTTCTTTAGATGCCATGATTTTTTTTAGCAATGGTGGGAACTTTACATCATTTTTCTAGTGTAAATAGAGACTGACTCATAATTTTCAGGGAGCAGTTCAAAGATTAGATTTACTTCCTATTTTTGCTTAAATTAAACCACAGCTGAGTGATGCACCGCTTGAAGTATGTTGTTCTTATGTCGATTTTTAGCTGTCTTCACCTTTCTTCAGTGAAGACCAAGTGTTCTGTTTAAATCACTCCTAAAACAGAATCAGAAATAAACACTTTTTTTTTTCAGATGGAAGTTGTTGGGTAAAAGAGCTGAAACATTTTGTAAAAGCTAATTTCATGAACTTAGAAACATTGGTGTTCAAGTACTAAAACTGAGTGTGCCTAGTATGTGAGGCCTCTGGAGGTACAAAGATCAGAAAAGCAATAGCAGCAGTAGCTGCTAACATGGAAAAAAAAAGTCATGAGTGGAAAAACAGTAAACTGAAAATCCTTTATCCTCCTTTCCACTCCTCAGTTCTCAGAGTTTTGTCTGGCAAGAAAAGCAGGGAATCTGTCTGACTTTCAAATAATTACTGATGTATTACTCTGTTGGAGGCTAGTAGCAAAGAGCAGCTGTGCCCTGTAGACAGAGCCAATTTCTCCCTTTCCCATCCCCCATTTCTGACTGCCTTCCCTGGAGAAAGCAATCTCACTGTTAAATAAACTAGGGTTGGGTTGCAGGACAAACCAAGAGTTCATTGGGAAAATATTTACTCATGCGTAAAGAAGCCCTTTTTTAAAACTTTGCTGCTTAGGAAACGATGCTATTTCATGGGTGATAAATAAAAATGGATTTATTGCACTACAGTTGTAAAGCTGCCATCTTCTATGAGCCTGGGAAGAGTGACCTTTTTCATCATAAGCCTTTGTCAATTCTGCCTCTGTGCAACTCTGCTCTCCTCTTCTTCATATATGTGAATCATCTGGGCTGTGCTCAGCTGAGAGGTCTACTTCCTAAAAGAGAAGGTCTGGAGGTCACTAAAAGATAAGTTAATTATAGTTCTTGGCTTTTTTAAAAATTACCTTTCTTTTTCCCACATTCCTTACCAATTTTAACTGAAAATTAACATTTCTTGAGTGGCAAAATACCAGTATTGTGGTTAAAAACAGTACTGTAAGAAATCAATACCAAACCACTTCCATTTTTGTTGAGCCTGAACCACAGTAACGAGAAGGTTCTTCAATGTCCTCATCTTCAAATTGTGTCCTGACTGTAAAAATAAAAATAAAATAAAATAAAAAAGTTAACATTTAGGGTGAATATAAATCTCACTTGCTGATTACTGGGATTCAGTAAGTAACTCCTATCTGGAAAACTGGATGGGTTAATTGTGTAATAATCTAGAAACCTTCACATGGGAAAGTATTTAATAAAGGTGAAAATGCCATTTCTACTTACAAAGAGAGGAAACAAAAATCCAGAGGAAGGTGAAGAATGTGAAACATCTGTCTCTGAGCCTAGCAAGTGTTCTTGAAACCTGCACCCTATGCAGTGAGATTAGATGTATTTGGGGGATTTAGTTCTTACTTCTCAAAAAGACTATGCTCCTCCCCAAACTGTGGTTTAACAAAGCAATTGTGGCACCACATTTTCAGTGGAGTTTGGTGCCTGGTGTTTCAGGAGAGGGATTAAAAAAACCCCAAAAACTAAACAACCTGTGTTATCAGAAATGGTTTCTATTTCAGCTAGCATCGTATGAAAGGAGCCATCTTGTGGTTGTCTCCTTTGAAAATAAAATGTTGCTGTAAGATTGCCTTGAAAAGCTGAAGTGAAACATGTTTCTACACCTCTGTGATGATTTTTCTTCTGTGGTTTAGAAATGTAACCTTCCAAATAACGCTTGACCTTTCAAATGTTTTTACTCAGAGAAATTTTTTTTTATCAGGTCCCAGTTCTACCAAATCTTCTGAAGTAAAATAGCACATCTGTCTCTTCGTACAGGATTAAACTAGATGTGTTCAGTCTGATTTCACTGCTAGTCAGTTCATCCCAGTAATTGCTAGTCCTCTGAGCTCTGTTCAGACAAACAGAGTAATCTGCACTCTAAATTTTGCTTTAAACTAACAATCAACAGCATGTCCTCTGAAGTACAGCTCTTAGAGGAACTGTTTGTGATGCTAAGTGATCTATATCTATCTATATCTATATCTATATCTATATCTATATCTATATCTATATCTATATCTATATCTATATCTATATCTGTCTATATCTATCTATCTATCCATAGATATGTAATCTTCATTGAAATGTGCTCACCAGGAACTCTGGGCATACCAGGTACAATGCATCCTTACCCTTTGCTCCTGGACTTCTAACTTGTCTTGGGGAGCCAACATTTAGACAATACAGCAGTCACATTTCTTCACCTTCTTGTTGATACACAATAGCACTTACCAGTTTTAGAGTTTGATAAGTTCACAAAGTCTGGAGTAGATAAGCAAATTTATTTTATGTAGATTAGCTCACTGATACTTGTATCAATTTATTTAAATATATTTTTAAAAATCCTCACCAAATAACCTTAGTTAAATCATATAAACACAAGCTTCAGTCGTAATGTCTCATGTTCAGTTTCCCTAATAACTTTGAGTAAGGTTATGTATGATTCAGCTTGGGTAGCCATCTGCCTACTGCAGTTTTTAGTAACTAAATGTAATATCCAGGCCAAGGATCACCATAATTTGCTGAAAATACAGAAAAATGTTACAGATTTGATTTGATTGCTTTTTGATATTGATTGGAAGGCAAAAATGCATGGAATCTATATTTCTGGTAAATTTGTGCACATACACCAACTAACAGATAAGTCTTACTTTAGAATGTGCCATTTGAGTTTTATTGTGTTCCTCAGAGTTGAAGAAAAGATTGTTCTAGGAAAATGAAAATCTGCAATTGGGGTTTGAAGTGAGACTAATAAGGTAGACTTTGAGATCTAGGAGAGACAGGATTACTAATAGTTTTTACTACATATGGAGTGGAAAGACATTGTAAAAATATATTTTGGGAAAGTATTTGAGATATTGGATTAAAATTAAACCTGATAAAATTTTCAATCAGAGAATACTGATCGCTTTTTTACTGAAAAATATGCGTGGGCTCCTTCAGAATATGTTTTCTTTGTTAAGTATAACATTTTTAATGCAAATCTGATTTTAAAAAATTACTTAAATAGTTCAAAACTTCATACTAAAATTGGAATGTTTTTAAGCTGTTAGATGAGATGCTTAAGTTTCTTTTCATTTTTTAAATATCTTACTGATATCTTTACTTTTTCTTTTCAGTTAAAGAAAAGACTTAAAAATTGTATTTTTCTTGAGATGGAAAAATCGTTTTCAGTGTCACTCTAAATAAGATCAAACAGTCAAATGACATCTCACTGTTTGAGAAAATTACTTAATTGAATGAAGCGCCACAGTTGTAGAGAACATAAGCAGGGAAATGACAGGTATCATGCCATGTAGAATTTGGACATAATCTATCAGTAAGATTTTGTTTGCTCTGCTGTAAGCAACAATAATTTTCATGCGTAATCATAGATCTTTACTTTCTATTTTAATTACTGCTCTCTATCTTGCATCTAGTAAAGGAGATACAATCTCTGGAATTAAAGATGTAGGAGAGGATTGTAACCTATTTCTTGGAAATAGGTTAAAAGCAAATGAGTTAAAGTATCTTCCCTCCAAAAGTTTTGCTGGTATGACAGTGATGATTATTCCGAGTGCTGGAATAAGAAAAACAATATATATATATGGGATTATTTTTCACACAAATAATCTGCAGCTATATAGGAAAGTAAGTCTTTCAATGTACAAGATTCTGGAAGATAATGGATTGGAATAACAATTTAAAATAATATTGAATTAACTGCCTAATTTCTGTAGCTGTTAGGATACAGAAAGTCTTCTTTCAAAAACTGAGTCTGTGCATCTCTTAAGACATGCACCAGTTACCTAGAACCACAGCTTGACCCCTATCTCTACCTATTTGAATGGTACTGGAAGCAAAAACTTATTTTTCGTATGTTTCCACAAAAACATGTATTTACTTTGGTGAAACTGAAATCACAGATTCATAGATCCTAGACAGATGTAGTTGTGGAAGTTTTTTTTGAAAAGGCATATAAAAGTCCAGAAATTTGGCAACTATAGCATATTCAGAGGAGAATAAACACACATTCTAAGAAATGTGGAATGTGAAGAAGTTAAAAGAAGACAAATGCAAGAATAGGCTGCTTGGAAGTGAGTACCTTTTTAAAGTATTGCATTCCCTCTAAGTGCTAAACTCTATGAAAGCTGTTGAAACGTACCAGCATATACTCATTTAACAGAACTGATCAGAGTTGATTAGAATTACCTGGATTCAGCTTCCAGAAGTTTCTTGTTGCTAAGTGAATTTGTAGTCATAGATACATTTCTTACCTAGGTCAGCACTTCCATATTAATAAACAAGAAGTCAAGTAAGATTTTCCCTAGGAATAAATCACTGCTATCCACCATTTATGGAAGCTTTTAGCAGATCAGCCTTAGAGTTACCTTTGTCCAGATATTTTTGTTTCTGTTAACTAGGATTACACTGAGTTAGCAATCAGAAACTGTGTTATTCAAAACAGCAAGGAAAGCATTTTTAAACTGTTTTGTGAAATAATTAAATGGCAGAATCTGGAAGAGAATGTTGTAATGCTGCAATCTGGAAGTTGATCCAAAAATGAAGCTATTTGTCTCCCTACTTCTCTTTGCACCTTGACATATTAAATGAATGTGTAATTTACTTGATTGAAATATTTTGCCTCAATAGTAAACTCCTGATTTGCTAAAAATAAAATAATTTTAGCACAGAGAGACATTTCAAACATCTATGGAGGAAAATGAGCTTTATCTGTGCCCTGAAAAATTTACAGATATCATGTACATGGTGCTGAATATCCAGTGTGAGAGTCCAGTGGAAGTTAATCAGTGATATTTCCTGTGAATTCACTTTCAGATGAGTGTCATTTCTTTTTGTCATTTACTATGGTATTATAACAATTGAAGATTTGGTCCTTTTTATAAAACTTTAATATTGAGAAGTATACTGTATTTTTACCACATCCAGTAGATGCTAGACCTCATTTAAATCAGCTAAATGCTGCTAAAACCTTATTGCACACCCTTGGTTCTTGCAGATACCAGCCTGCCTTTTAGCAGTGCCATCTCTTCTGCAATATCTAAGTCCAGGTTCTGATATGATGGGAGTCATGTTAATTTTCACTGAACTTACTAAATTACAGAACAGCTTTGAACTGTTAGCTTTGTTAATTAGATTGGTGATTTTACTGTATAAATCTGTGCCAGTGATTTCCTGGACTGAAGAAATGGTCATGGACCAAGTGCAGCTGTGTAGAAAGTGACTGCGAAGACCTTGTCTTATGCGCAACTTCAGTACGTTTTCCTCAGACTGCTGGGTGTATCAGAATACTTTCTGAAATAACACAGTTCTCAGCAGGAGCTACCAAGAGTAAATGCTGGCCTGAAAGCAAAATTTTTAGGCAGAGCAAACCAACATGGCAGCATGGGAACCTATCCATGGAGTAGTTTTTTTTCTATCAGATGCTGTATAGCTGGCTGTAGTGGCAACATGCTTGTATCAAAATATCCTAACATGCAGATATTCTTTTTATTGACCAATCTTTCTGACAGGTACAGATATTTCAGGGAGAAAAGATATATCTTGTTTAGTCATGGTGTTGCCATTCTGAAGATGTTTCTGAAATTAGACCTAGGAAGTTGTATGGAGCATCTTACAAGGAAGCTTAAACCACAGCCATTATTTATATCAATATAAAGTAGCGGTGTAACCCCAAAGGAATGGCAATGTGTTATTTTAAGCAACCAGACAGGACATGAGAGGCTGTCTGATATCACACGTTGGCATAAAAGTTGATACTGAAGATCTTTAGCTGTACCAAGTTTTGAAATGACGGATAGTACCATGTCTAAAATGTGTTATCTTTTTTGAAACACACGTAATTTTCTCCATGCTTGGGGAATAATTGTCTGCTAATCACAGTAATGAAAGGCCAAACTTGCAAATCTGCCTTGACTTTCAAGCATTAGAGAAGCTGAGGAATATCCAAGAACTTTAGATGGGTTTGTTTCATTCACTGCTTGAGGTTTCTTATGTTGTCCCAGAGAAGACATACCGGTCCAGACCTACAAAGACACTTGCTCCCATTTGTAGCAGCTGAAACCCTCTTTAAATAGCAATTACCTTCTTAAAACCTTCTGTGGGTCTACACCTAGGTCCATTTTCATTGGGAAAATAGTCTGTGAGAGCTGCTGGGCCTCCATTGTTCCACAAGATTTGCAAGGCTAAGTATAATTTATGTAAAGTCCTGAGCCAAGGACACAGAAATAGAAATACATAAAGAAAAGCTTACAAGTTTCTATAATACATCACCCATTAAAACATCTTTGATACTAAAGCTGTACTATATTCATACCACTGGAATAAAGGCATATTACCACTGGAATAAAAAAACAAACCAGACAAAACCCCAAAAGTAGAAGCTATAAAACTTTTGAGAAATGCTTTGGGTTTTTTTCCTCAATGAAATTGTAGGAAAATAAGCCCTTTGTGTGGATAAGAGCCATTTGGCTCAAATAACCCCAACATTTGGTGCTATAAGCAAATTAGTGTTGAAAGAATTCCAGGCTGTTGTGATACATAGTTATGCAGAACAATAGTTCTTTGCTTTCTGTATGTGTATCATTACATGATTTTTTCACACATTTCACACATTTATTAATGTATTTTCTTAGCTTAATACAATGTGTGATTTGCATTCAAGTTACATAAATCATAATCTAAACAATTATTTGTTCCCCTGTACCTCAGAATCAAGCAGGAGTATTTCTCACTTTTAAAAATAGCTGGTGATATCTATCTCACCAGGTGATATCTATTTTCCAAAGGACAGGAAGCACTGGTGTATTTTTGCCTCTTCTAAAAGTATTTCTGCTTTCTTTGGAAGGGAAGCAATGTAGGTGACTAATTACTAGCACTCTCACCTCACTGGAGCCTAGGTTAATGCTCATTAATTTGAGAGGTACATGCATCATGAGATATGTGATGCCCTTTGTCCCAGCATCACCCCTGGCTCATTGAGGCAAATTCAGCATACTCGATCCATCACCATTCTCAGGGGAAGGCAAGCAACAAATCTGCTGTTTTAAGCTGCTCATTCCAACTTGGGTTAGCCCTCCATTCAAAGCTGCAATATATAGGAGCCAAGGCACCTGTTTGGGTATGAAAACATCCAAGGTTAGATGTTGTAGTGCTCCATCTAAATCAGTTTGTAGAACAAGTGTATAAGGTTTTTGATGGTACTAGACTGAGGAATAAATTTCACCCCTTGTAGAACAAGACATGGTAAAGGCAGCAGCAGGACCACATTGTTAAAAATCACTGCCCTGCCAGTCTGTTTCAGCCTTGACCAAAGACCAAGATTTTTATGATTCATTGTCAATGTCTGTTCTACCTTCAGTTTTGACTAGAAGAAGAAGAAAAAAAAAAAGAGAATGCTTGCCACTGTTTATGGTTTTTAATATTCTAGACTAGATGTGCTGAGATGTATGACCTTCAAAATTAAAGTTATGCATGTACCATGTACCATGTGCATTTAGAACCTTATCTTGAAGTCTGCATACTTTTCAAAATGTGTAGTGCTTGGGATGAAAAGAAAGTATATTTAAAATTTTCAGTTTTGAGAAAAAGCCTAACTAAAATAGGAGTATGAGTCTGTAAATTCACTGGGGAATTGTAAGGATGGTTGCTGATCAGGCCTATAGTGAATTTAGGAGGAGAGCTTTTAAAGGGAGATGTAGCTAGCAGATAGTTTGGGAATGGGCTCAGTGCTGGAGTCTCAAACAGATAGGATGGCTCCTGAAAATGAGAATCAGGAAGGAAAATGCTAATGATTTTTTTCAGCCTGACTTTATATTTCTCATCTCTAGCCACCCCTTTGGACTATTTTGACCAAATGCTAAATAGCTCTGCCAGGGTAGGTCTTATGTAATAAGTTCCATTAGTTGAGTTTAATCCAGCAGTTTAGATTTGGGACATACTTAGCTGTTTCTTAGAAGCATTACCTCAATTTTATTCAGATTTTCCATGTTTTTACTGCCAGGCAGTTTAACTGAAAGTAACTCAGTTTTCCCCTGTGTCTTATATTGTGGGAAAGAACCTGTAACTGCCAAGAGTTCCTATGATGCTTTATGATGTTTTTTCTAATACCGATGTAATTCTTGCACAATATAGGTGTTCTAGTGTCACCTAGACTCTATAGTTACTATTACACAGATGACATACTGCTGGGAATGTAAATGGGAAAGCCTGTTGTTCAGAACTACATATTTGTAAGAGCAGTGTGTTAAGAATAGGAGCAGTGAGGGTGCTGAATCAAAAATGGTGAGGCTCATCTAGTGATGGCTGTGACACTTCCTGCTCCCAGCTGTCCTTTCCATCCCATGACATGGGGTTTTCCACCCTCAGTGCAAAGATAGTTCAGCTGTTCAATGCAGCAGCTGCTGAATTTCTTTAATTTGCAGCCAAGCGGATTAAGGTAAGCCCAAATAATTTTTGAGCTACCTTAAACTAAATTAAACTGTTCTGCCAGCAGTAGTACTTCAGTTTTCCAACTGACACAGATGCAACTGAACAAAAATCTTGGGGGAATGGGAGAGATGACTTTTATCAATGACGTCAATGGACTCAGATTGTTGGATGGAAAAGAGGTTATATCCTTATTCTGTGTTGAGAAGCTCAGGAGCATTTCCAGGCTCTTTGGTGTGGGTACATGCCTTAGCCTTAACCCAGCTACATATTCTGATGAAGCAAACATCCAGGACAAGTCATCACTGATCTTGAATGAATTCCTGCTCCTAGAACCCAAATCAGCTCCAGACTCAGTTTAGATGTCTATGGTGTAGATTTCTACATGTGATGTATGTGTTTAATGCACAAAAGATTCAGTGAATGCAGTCAATAGGTCTCTGAGATGAGTTTTGTATCTTGTTGGATTATATCTTCTTTCATTCACCATTCCAGAAACAGTCGCTGTAGCATACTCATCTCTCTGTTTCTGTAAGTGCTAATGACTCCTGGATGATCTCCCTCTTTTCTTCATCTATTTTTCTCTGCTCCATTTGTTGGTAATACTTCTCAAGTCTAGTTGGGATGTAACTGCCAGAGACTTTGTGCTCTCTTGCAGAAATCTCACAAATGTTAGTAGATTGAACAGTGTTTGCTCTGCATTATGGACTCAACTTCTCGATGTGCTGATAAGTCTACAAGCAGAAAACAGACAACCTGCATCATTTGGTGTCCCTCCTCTCACACACAAACTGCCATGTGTCTCACTGAAGCAATAAAATTTGATTAAGGGTACATAATGGCTTGTTCTTTTTTCTTTCTTTCATACATGTGAAAAGGCATTATCTTATTAAACTTCAGTTGTGCCTTTTCCTCCAGTGTTCTCTTTAAGAGCACAGCTGTTGTATTGGGGTAAATTACAGTGAGCCCTTTGTGGTTACTCTTATCCCTTGGTGACTTCATCTGCCATGAGGTTGTCCATATAGCCAGTGCACCTACAATTTTCTTCCAATATTCCCATCATCTTAATACTAAAATAATTCTCCACAGATCTGTGAAATGTACCCTTATGCTGACCATCATTATGTTTCCCTTCCCTTTCAATACTTTCCAGGGTTTTTCATTAGTTTGTCTTTTTAATGCTGTTCTTAACAAGTGTGCCTGAGATTAAAGTGAAACATTGTTCAGGGAGAAAAGGGTTTCTGGTGAAACAGATGTCACTTGAAGGACTAGATATCCCTTTCTTTTGGCAACTGGCACAGATTCTGGCTAACATCAGTGGGCATCCTGCCCTCCAGCAGATGGTGAGAAATGTGGAGAGCCAAAAGCCCATCTATGAATGTGGAATATGTTGAAGAGTTTATGTCTCAACAAATGTTGAACGAGGGCTTTTAGTCTGAACTTCTGTGCCTGCAGCCAGCCTGGAGAAAAGGAGAGATTTTTAACAAAAGAATATTCTATATCAACATATGGCTGCTCCAGTGTTTAGAGCAGATGATTGTTACAGGAGGGTTTGGGAGAGGGAGACCGTGAAGTAATCAGCATATTAGAAGAGTGACTCCATTTATGGCTTCTTTCTATTGGGAATACCTAGTAAGAGACCAAAATGCAATGTTTCTGGTTCAGCTGAGTTTCACAGAATTAGTTCTGAAGTTGGAAAAAACTGTATAGTTGCTCAAATTAAGTTAGGTAGCCTTAGAACAGAATTTCACATGTGTTTTAATAGAAAGTCTAACTTGTTTTCTTATGGCTTAGTCATACTTGCCAACAATTTTGAGAAATAGGGATAGTTTTGATGTCACAAAACCATCTTGCAAAATACAGAATTTATCACATGGATCAATATGAAGTTTGTGTGGCTTCTTATAGTCATGCTTAGGAATCTTACTGGTTCTTAGCTTTTAGGGGAAAGGCAGTGGCCTACATTGTTGTATCTGGGCCAGGAAATGTGTATTGCAACAAATACAGATATACAGATATATAATTAGGTCAAGGCTTTTACCTCACATTTTCCTGTGGCTAGAAACACTAGTATACCGACTGTACTGTACATGTGATTTGTCTTTACTTGTAAGTGTTGAATCTCTACCCATCTAAACTTAAATATTGAGAAGGTTTAAATCAGTTGCCTGGCATGCTAGATGAAGGAATAGCAAACTGTGATAAACACAAGAAATTTACTGGATAATAGGAAGAAATTGATGGAGATTTACCTGAGTCAAAGCAACTCAGCTGCAGAATTTGTATGTTTTGTGCATGATTTTAGGGGAAGAACTGACTTTAGCTTTTAAGGAAAACAGAGGCAGGTATTAAAGAATTGTGAGGGACACAGATGAGAAGCTAAAGGAGCTGGCTTCTTGTTTGCTGTGCCCTGAGAAGAATATTACAGGTGCTTACATGCCTTGGATCATGAACCAGAACAAAGAGAGGCAACAGGCAGTCTGCACTCCTCACCATCAGTGCATCCAGGCTTCTGAAGGTTGCCTTTGTTATAGCAAGAGTTTGTCTTTACGAAGTTCATGCAGAAATGAGACCAAATGCAATAAAAAATTGGTAGTGTGTGTACGTTCCCATGGAGGCTTGTCTAGAGACTGTTGGAATTGTTCACTTAAAAGTCGTAATACACAACTATCAGGTAATAATGATTTTCACTCACTGTCAAGGCTGTTTTGGTGACTGAGGGATAACAAGTCTCATTGTCATTTACCCATACTTTTTGGGTTCAATTGCATCCTGCTTTCACATTGATTCCCTCTTACTCTTTTTCGTTATAATTCATGATATTTTAAATTCTTTCATTTTTAGAGTGGCCAAAATCATATGCTTTGGGTTTTTTAAAAAATTTGATTCTCTATAGATGTGTTATTTCATTTCATACACGTTTCTATAGCTGATGATTATAAGGTCAATCCCCGAGCCAGCTCACTAGCGGTGTGCATTCAGTAGCACTCCTCATTAGTTGGTTCATAAAAGCATAGGGGTTTTTCAGTTCTTTGTACATTGTACTGAAGTGTCCCATGAACTCAGTACCAGCTTTCTTGTATTTACCAGCCTGTTTTCTATTCTTTTAGCTCAGCTAAAAATCACTGTGATTATTGCTGGTGCACAATCTCATGAGCAACATGAGATTTGCTTAGTAATAGCATTTTATTTAAATAATGAAATTTGCAATGGAGTTGAATTACAGTGCTTGCTACAGAATTATTTTCAAGCTTTTTGTCTTTCTAATATTTAAAGCACATGTGGCAGGTGTAAGAGAGGGGAGGACAAAGCCTAACTCGCTGGGTAGAAAAGTGTGTCTTTGTGTTAGCACTGTGAAAAAGGCCCAATCAGGGACCTAATCAAGAGACTGCAGAAGTTAAAGGCTCTCTGTGATGCACAGGCCTGGCATGGGGCTATTGTGTACTGGTTTATAGTTGGGGCATTGTGTTTGCTATTCTTATGGAGCCCTGCACAGGCTATGAATAGGAAAATGGAGGCCAATGCCAGTTCCTGTTAATTTTTTGTTCTGTACAAAAATCTATTAGCGATTTGCCACGCACCCTGAAGTCCTACTGTCATGTGGTTTTGTTTCCTGGCCGTGTCTCTGTCGAGATATTTTCACCATCCTTTGTTCATTATCCTCTCCTGGCCCAGATGCTGCACCTGTGTGCTTTTGAAGTGCTTCATGCATCTGGCCCTGGATGTCAGACTCTGGACAGTAGTTTTTCTCCCACAGGAAATCTGTCTCTCCCTACTGTATGAGGAAATCTGGCTGTGTTCCAGCCTGCTTGGAAGCGTGGCCTTGCAGAATGAAGTGTGTACACATGAATACTGAAGTGAGTGCTTAAGTAAATCTCCAGAATAAATCTATGTGTGTGTTACCTGAGTGAGGGCTGAGTGACAAGTCAGATGATTATGGAGCCATATTTCACAATTCAACAATTACCTGCTAGTGGATCTGAATCCACACAGCTTTTAAGGTGTGTTAAATTTTTTCTTTTTTTGTTATGCCAGAAAGGAAGAGCTTTTCATCCTCATTTACCAATCTAACATAAATACTGCCATCATTAATAGAGAAATTAATAGGTTTAAGTTACAGGAAAATTATTCTGATAGCTCTTCATACTCTTGCCAGGTCAATAGAAGGACTCTATTAATTTTTATTACTTCCAACACACACATCACAAGCTGCAGAGAAGTCCAGTGTCCATCTATTGCCTGTAGGAGTGCTTTAGCCACTGGGCTATAGGTCAAATTGAAGGCGAAAGAATTCATTGCTCTAGTTGAAGCTTGGCCAGTGTATGACATGGGAAACTTAAGGAGATTCTCAAGTGCTATATGTTCAACTTGGGGACAGTAGGAAAAATGGAATATTAGATTCAAATTTACATGACTTCTGTATAGAAAATAAACTGGCCATCTCAGTCTGAATATATAAGAGCAGAGCCCTGCCTTTTTTCCCCACTTAAAAGCTTCTAGCTTATCAAATTATCATGCAGGCATTCAGTGAGCAAATGTGTCGTGTCAGTGAACAAAAATTAATTGAATGTATTTATGCCTGTTACCATGGTTAATTCTACATCCTTATTGCAGAACTGATGGGAAAATTAGAAGATTATTGGCATGGTTGATTTGTATTCCACATCTAATGTGTAATACAGAATTTGCTTTCTTATTTGTGAACAGAACAGTTGGGACTTAGCATGGACTTGATAGAGCCAACAGGCACTGCCATCTCATGTCAGTTTGGTCTCAAGTAAATGCTTGAGTTAGAAGATGCAGGGTTGCTAGCCTTCCTGGTTCTAGTGCAACTTTTGGTGTTTTCCTTAAGATTTCAGCCTTTTGTTGGACTTCAGCAAAGCATTCAACATGGTTTCCTTCAGCCTTCTCCTGCACAAAGTGGCAAGTGACTGCACGGGTGGTCTGTGAAATGGGTATGAAATTGGCTGAGAGGTGGCACTCAGAGGATAGTGATCAATGGTTTGTACTCAGGCTGAAAGCCTGCCACACGTAGAATTCCCCAGGGATGAAAACAGGGCCCCATGCTATTTGACATCTTCATAAATGGTCTGGATGATGGTGTTGAAAGCAGCCTCACCAAGTTTGCTGGTGACACCAACGTGGATGGTTGAGATGGACATGTAAGAAGAGAAAATCCTCTCACACAGGGGCCTGGCCAGGCTGCCAGAGTGGACAGACAAGAGTGGTATGAAATTTAATGAAGTGTGTCTGGGGAGCAGCCTTGCTGAGAGACCCCTGGGGCTGCTGGTGGACACAAGGTGAGCAGGACTTGGCAGTGTGCCACTGCAGCAGCCAAGGCATCCTGGGCTGCATCCGCAGGGCTGTGACTGGCAGAGACAGAGATGTGCTCATCCCACTCCTCTGAGTGCCTGTCTGGCTGCACCTGCAGTGCTGTGTTCAGTTCTCATCCCCACAATTCTAGAAAGTGGCAGATGGACTGGGGAGGGTCCAAAGGAGGACCACAAAGATGATCAAAGGGCTAGAGAACCCACACAGCAAGGAAAGACTGAAGCAGTCAGGTCTCTTCTCCCTGGAGAAAGGAAGGCTTGGGGGCATCATCACAGTATTCCAGTAACAGCTGCACCACGAGAGGTTTCATCTCTGTCTAAGAAATTTTTTACAATGACAACAATCATTCACTGGAACAACTTCCCCAGTGTTGGAACCCCCACCACTGGAGATTTTCAAGATGCCATTGGACAGGGTGCTAGATAATCTCATCAAGGCTCCCTTTCATCATGATGTTGGGTCAGGCAATATTTTGAGGTCACTTCCAATGTGGGATGTTTTGTGATTCTATTATTGTTTAAAAGCCTGCTTTCTTTTAAATAAAAGCAAACTTTTTAGTCTTAGATATGTGAGTGTCTTGAAATGTTAAAAATAATGTGGCAAGAGCCTTGGAAGGCAAATAAAAGGAGCTGAAAATGAATTGTTGTAAAGCATATCTGAAACTTTTTGCAAGCCAACTCTCTATATTTGAGGAATCAGTTCAGAATTTGTAAAGGCATAGAGCATTCAATACTGTGAAAAGCCTCTCTTTGGCACAGTTGGTATTAATGCTTATTGAGTGGATAACTGAACTGGTACCCCCAGTGGCTTGCTAAGCTACCCCCTAAATTCTAGAGTTTGTGTTCCTTGGCACCAGAAGAAATTTTTCTTCCTTTCTTCAGAAATGTTTATACATTTCCAGCCTTCTGCTGTCAGTTTAATTATCTCCTCTTCTATTACATTTCTAATATTCTACTGTAGTACTAATTATGTAATCTTATTAATGTTAAAAAATATTTTTCTAATGTTCAGATTCTTTAAGAAATCACATTTCTCTGTTCTGAATTACTACCTTTATGAATGCATCTCAGCTTTCATTGGACATTAAACATCTACACATTTCAGTTTCTGAGGAAATGCTTGAAAATATGGCTGGAGCACACTCTAGAGGCTCAAAATTTCAATGGCAGATAAATTATCCCAAATTTATTTGTATAGCAGATATCATGATTTTGAAGCAACTCTCATGATTTTTTAAAACTTTTTTTTTCATTTCTAATGAAGATTTGAAGCAAGATTTGTGAATACCAAGGATTTCTTCATCTCCCTTTCTTCCAGAAAAATATATTTTATTACTCTTGACCTGCTGGCAGGGAGCTGCGTTTTCTGTGTTCTGCTAAGTCTTATATCTAGGTTAAAGATATTCTGCCAGTTCATAGAGGTGCTGATATTATTTCTGTCATGTTTTGCAAACTAGGAAAATTTATCTTGGTAGATTTTAAAAAATAATTATGTCCTGAAAAGGACAAATGCTGCACTTTATAGAATTGTTTGGAGGACTGAGATACAAGTATACATAAGTTAAAAAATTCTAAACAGGTCTGTGGATGTAATAAGGTTGTATAGATTTTATTTTGCCACTTGAAAAGGGTCACTACCCTACATGGTAGACTTTGTGTTCTCTGCTATTTTACATCATGTTACATGACTGGAAAGCTTGCATGAAAGCAGAGCAAGCTTCCTAAAAATCCTGATTTATATGTTGTTACAAATAATCCATGTGCGTATGCATCTTCACTTTGCAGTTATTTTTTTATCTGTGTAATATTTCCAATCAAATGTGAAGCTCTTGCAGTGTAGCAAAAGGATTAGTGCATATTTTGGCCTGCTGACACTTCAGGACCATATTTAGTAACCGGTTCATGTTACACTCTTGAAGGATGGTGCTAAATGTCCGGTTGAGTGACCTAGACAGCTGAATGCTGTCACTATATCTGAGCAGCAATTTGTGAAGTCATTCATGATGTTTCTAACCTGTTAAATAGGCAGCTATGAACACTGTCAAATTTTTGTTATTATTTGCAGCTATTTGTTTAACATACCTGTTGCCCGCTTGGATTGTGTTGATTGTATACTATTTTATGCTGACACCCTAGAGCCTCAGTGGTGAATCAAACTCAAACTCAGGCATCCCTGTCTGGGTGTGGAGCCCACATGCAGTAATCACAAGACTTTTCTTTTTTTAACCTGCAGTTGTTGTCTCTGTTCCCACTTCTCTGGCTGGTCATTGCTTCATTACACAGAAAACGTGCCCTCCAGTCCTCTGTCCTACATTGGCCTTGCTGCTTATTTGAAGAATTTGGGGCAGGTTCAGGCATAAGCAGTACTAGCCCTCCTGGGCACAGGTTCCAGGGATGTGCAGCAGAGGAGCTGGCCTGGCATGGAGCCTCTTGGCTCCCTCTTGCTATGAAGACTCTGCAAGTGCTCAGGCCCTGGGGCTGTGGTCAAGGCAGCTGAGGGATGTGCTGATTCACCATGTCCGTGTTGGAGACCGGATTCCCTCTCTGTAGCCCATGAGCTAAGATTTACCTTCTGAACAGGTGGCTGGGGGTTGTTTTCTCTAGTTGGTGGAGAGCCTTTACACTGTGGAAATGGTCTGAATGACTGTTCAGGCCTGTGAACTGCTGTGACTGTAGTTACCAGTCCCTGGCAGAAACCACACAGCTGAAAATCAGGGATAAAAGACAAGGATTAACTGGAAAATTCATCTGAGCAAATCTTGTTCCTAAAAGGTATGGACCACTACAAAAAAATAAAAATTTTGATTCAAAAATGTCCCTAGATTCTGGCTTACAATTTGAGAAAGCCAAAGTATTTTCATTTGAAAACTCAAGGAAAAATTTTAAAACTGCTATTATTTTTTTGTTAAAAAGGAGATTTCAAGGCAAATTTGGACATTGCCAATGTCACACTTTTCCATCAGAAGATAGTTCTACTAATCTTTCTGGACAGTTTTCAAAAGCAGACCAAATAACAAGTTATTCTGCCAACTAAAACATACAATTTCTTTCTAAAAAGAAATTTAAAATGTTTTTAAATTGGCCATGACATTCATTTGCTTTTGATCCTTTTCAGCATTCTGCATCCCTTAAAATCCCGAGTTTGTCTGAACTCTGGTTACAGAAATGGTGCGGGCAGTACAAACTACCATTTTCTATGTGCATGTGTAGTCAAATTCCTCCAGGCAGAAAAGCTTATGTTTCAACAAAACTACCAGAAATGACAAAAGAAAAAGGGGAAAAAACCCACAGAGGATAAGCAAAGTGTATACAGAGGAGGGAGAGAACACCAAGAAAGAAAGTAGGAAATGTACTGTGCCTGGAGTCAGAGTGGGAATGATTATTCTTGGGGTTTGACCCTCAGGCCTGGGATTTGAGCTTGAGCCTTCTCTTCAGTTCCTGATTTTGGTGCCCAGCACTGATGCCAGAAAAGACATCTAAGACAGTTTATATATACCATATATACCATGCTACTTTCCAGCTAAATAAAGTAATTCATAGTGATACATAAGACAGGGTATTCTTAAGGAAGACATCATCCATACATGTTCTTTCAGTGAGTTTGCTATGATTCTATGGCTCTTATATTTTCAAAAATTGTTCCTGACTGTGCAAATACAAATAATGTTTTCTTCTTGCATTACTTTATATGTGCAAACACTACCATATATATGTGTTTAGCTAAAGGCTAGGGAAAAGTCAATGTGGAATGGACTTGTTTTGTATCTGGAAGTTTAAAATGTTTATTTATATACCACTTACAGTAAGTCTTGAGAAAGATTATTATTTTTATCAATCTTATTTTAACAATTACAACACTAGGTTTATTTGATTGTTAGTAATGCTTGGATATTTTTTAAGATCTTCACATAAATAGGTTTTGTTTAATTACTATTTATTTGCTACAGGTTAGCCTTCAAATACACTTATTTTTAACTGCTTGCAAAAATGCCTTTGTCCACTGCTAAAGTAGAGGAGGACAATTACACTACAACAGAATTAAGAGAATCATGCAGTGGGGCTGTATTATTTTGAGCTGCTGTTGCACACATGTATGTGTAAAATCAGTGGGGACAGAATTCATACCGCCTGAACAAAATTTGTATGTACTGAGCAGTGTGAACTCCCCAGTTGGGGAGAGCCTTTCACTGCCAGAACGTGACAGGAAGGAGAAGCCGCTTCTGGCAGAGACACATGATGAAATTAATTCCCCTTCATTGAGCTCATCTTACTGCTAAGGGGAGGCACTGTAAGAGTAACTGTTAAGAGGCACTGCTAAGAACATCAGTGAGCTCAGCATACTATGCTTTTCAGCTTTTGTGATTTTAGTAGATATCTGGATGAGGTAACCTCTTGAAATAGCTGAGAGGAAAAGAAAGGAAAAAAGATGCTGGTTTGCCTAACATCATCCTGCTAAAGAAATTGTATAGTGCCTTACTAACACCTAGAGGTTCATTTTGAGTTGCTGTTTTCTTTATCGGGAAGGATATGTTAAAAAATTGGGATTTTTTGTTTTGTTTTTTTTTCCTTGCACATTCTTGAAGAGTAGATCAGAGACATTTTTGTGAATGCAACTTCTTGTCCTGGAAAATCATATGCAATCACCATAACTGTTTCAGTCTCTCGGGTCTTTGGTGACCAAAAAGAAATCCTGTTTTATGCCTGCATTTTAAGACCAGAAGTGAGAATGATGATTATTTAACCTGACATTCTCCTCAACACAGGTCACATCTCAAGTCAGAGTCACAGAGGTTCTGCTTGATGAGGGGATGCTGTCTCATCTGCTTATTCAATACTGAGTATTAAAATGCCTTGACCTTATTCCTATATATTTTTTTTAATGTAAAGGTGATTACTATGAGTTCCCATAAGCAAATACTATCACAAGGAAAGACTGGCTATTTTTCTCTAAAATTCATTGATTACTGATCTTTAATTTACAGCTGTGTTTCTGGTTCAGATTGTATTCTAGACTGTATTTTAGATTTAGGGAATTTTTTCTGGGTTTTTAAATTGTTTGATATATAGAAGTTTCTATATGAAATCATTTGGCTTGAAAGGACATCAAAGTTCATCTAGTGCATCTTTCTGTTGCCAGGCAGGAACATGTGTAGATATATCCCTTCTGACAGATGCTAGTCTAGTGTTTTCCTAAATGTTGCTAACAATGCTAAGGTTATGGCGCCTCTCCAGAAAACCTGTAAGGACATTTCCCCATGTCAAATCTGAATTTGCCTTGCTGCAGTTCTTTTTCCTTGCATGCACCACAGACATGAAAAACACATTATTTCCATATGATTTGTAATAGCCCTTCTATGTATCTGAAGGTATGTTCCATTTTTTTGCATAGGTCAGATATTTTGTGTACTGTGCTGTTGTTCCTGCCTTGCATTCTCACTTTCCCCTTGCTATCATCAGTAACTTCATTAGCACATGTATCTATTATTATTCTTACTGTTCTTTCATTTTTGACTCAAGTACTTGGAGTTAGAATCTTCACAGTGAGTAGCTTTTGATAGTGAAACATCAATACTTGCTTTTGTATTTTATCTGAATTATTATTATCGCCCTTATTTTGGGAGCTCAACTGGCTGTCATGGAGGGACAGTTTCCATTTCATATGAGCACATCCTGTGTGAGATAACTCAATCATGAACATTTGTTACAGGAAATACAGTTGTAGCACATTGGGGTTTTTAAATTTATTTTTAGACTTATGACTAAAGGGCAGTGTCAAAGTTCATGGTCTAAAAGTGAATATTTTGTGACAGTCATCTTATTTTTAGGTCTCAACTTGAAACAGGATTTCTCTTGGCTTGAATGGTGGTCAAAAAGATATACATCTGTGATTTGCAGTAAACAAATGACTTTTTGGAAGCTAAATTTGCTTGAGTGAGATTTTAGTGTTTACAAACCTAGTAAAAGAACAATATTTGATGACAAAAAGTGGAAATCTTTCAAAGTTTGTTTCCTTAGTTGTTATTTTCATTCTGGAAGAGGAAGCTAAATTATAGCTAGCTATGTAGTCCTGCAGGCATGATGTGCCATAGTTTCTCATTTCATTAGGTTATTTGGCTGTAAATTAAATGTAAAAATATGTGTATTTCAGATAACCTATACTGTTAAATAAATACACCCCTAAAATGTACTTTAAAATGAAGCAAATTGTCTTGTGCTTTGAAAATTAAAAAGTATAAACCAAGTCTTAAATAAAAATGTCTTGGGCTCAAATTTTGATCTATTTGTTTTGTGGAACAGTATCTGCTCCTCAAACAGTCCTGCTGTGTCACTTTGAAGAGTAAAGCCAATCTCCGTGTGAATAAGACTATCCCAGCCTTGTCACACAATATTCAATTATGTTTCATTACTGCTACAGAAGATCTGCTCTTACAGTTGTTAAGGCAAAGATGTCAGTGTGTTTATCTAGTACTGAGTAAAAAATATAGGATCACTTTGTGGCTGCTATTGTTTAAATCAAATACATTACAGTCTGATTTTGTGTAATGTTTAAATAAGTATATATGGTGTTGAACTACTTGATTCATAATTCTCTCCAGTTGGAGTCTTCAAAGGCTTACACCTTTCCTTTGAATGAACTTGGATACTAGCTGGAAGAGCATAGATAATGACCTCGTGTTGTTGTAGAATTCATCACTTCATTACTTTCACTTCTTATTTTTTACATACGCATGATCTTTAGCTATGGTCCAAACACAATGTTGCATTTATTAATTCAAAATTTGCTGCAACTTCTGCATAAAGACCAACCTTTGTTTACATCAGTATTCAAAATCCAGAGAAATTCAGAACAATTTTTCCTGGACGTGAATTATTTCTTCATGCATTAAAGACAACAGGAGAGAGTAAGGAAGGAAAATCCCTATGAAGGTCCTGTCACAGTTCTCTCCGCTGCCTTTAATTTGGCAAAAATGAAACTCAGTATTCAACATAATGAGCTATGAAGCTTGGGAAATGTACAATCTTCCTGTGTCAGTGTTTCTCTCATTCTTGAGCAGTTCTTCTACAGTTCAGGATAGTGCAGTGTTGTTTGGTGATGTATGAGCAGATTTCTGCAGCAGCAGAGGAGCATCCTTCCTGGAGGGATGTTCAGTGCAGATTTAGAGGGGTGTGTCCTCACTGGCACTGGCAAACAGCCCCGTTCCTCTTTCCAGGCAACAGCAGCAGTGAATGGTGTCTCTAACTTCTCATTTGCCATTTCAGAACTGTAGGAATGGCAGGAAACAGCAATGCTTGTCTTTTCCTTTGAAATATTTCATATATGTATGAAAGTTTTTTTTTAAAAAAGGTATTTTTATATTCGTTTGAGCAAAAATAGTACAGCTGTACAGGTGTGACAGTAGCCAAAGGCATTTTTCTCCCTGCTGGTTTAGAAAACAACTCCAAACTTGGAGTTAACTTCTGAACAGCTTTCTTGTCAAGAACAAAATGTTGAAACTGCACAGGGGAGCCCATTTGTGAAAGACCTGCTTTCTGGTGCCTCAGCCTCATCTGTGCCATATATGCTATGTTGTCTGAGCTTGGAATCAAGGTGGAATAGAGCTGGTGAAAGTTTGTGTCTCGTGTCTGCTCATTCCATACAGGTTTATATGATCAAATCCCCAGCCTGGGAAACTGCACCCAAGAAAATGACTTTTTAAATATTATTCAGCTACAGGTTTTATAGAATGGTTTATTCTCATACACTGAAGTTGCCACAGTTGAAATTTGTCTGCTGCAGTGACATCTTTTGAATAAATGATAATATAAGATTTTATACTTCATGTTTAGGACAGTATTTTTCCTTTGTTTTGTACTGAAATTTAGGGTAGAAAAAAGGTCAGAAGTCAGTTTTGAATTCTTTTGTTACTTCTTCTTCTTGTAAAACTCCTATTTACTTTGGGTAAATTTGCTTGAGCATGAACTTTGGTGTTTTGACTTCTGTGTTAATTAATTAAATAATCCTGTTTTCAAGAAGGGCTTGACCAAATCTTTATATTGTAATGTAGTGGTGTAAATATGGTTGAGACAGTCTTGTGAGTTTGGGTGGAACAAAATCATGAGAAAATAATGTGGGTTTGAATGGTGAGAATTACACTCTATTTCAGATGCTTTTTTTTTTTACATTCACACCAACATTTTTTTAGGCTATATCCCATTTCCTAGTATATATTTGGAAGGTTAAATAGGGGGATTCAAGTTATTTTGGTGGTGCTATTTCTTCCCAGTGGCATTAAGCTGTGACATTCAAGCCCCAGCAGCACAGCAAAGCAGCATTTGAACACCTCTTGTGTACATTACTTATGTCAGACATCAAAGCAGAAGGCTCATATTTAGATCTGATCCCGCCCATATTATTAAATTTTAAGATTATGTCGATACCGTTGTGAGTTAAACATAAAATACAAATTGGTTACAAAATATTTCTTAATGTTAAACTACCTCAGATTGCTTCAATTGGTGTAATTAGACAGTGAATGTAATTTACATGTTGAGTAGTAGAAAAATTCTTGCTTGTACTAACAAGGATACATTGAACAATGTCTCCAGCAAATTTCCTTCCCTTAATATCCTTTCCTTTTTAAGTTATTGTTTAATTCACTTCCTAATCCTAAATTAGTGCAGGTAGTACTGATTTAGTACTGTTTGTCACTGATGCAGTGTTTGCACATTTTCTTCTGACTGACATACATGATAAGGAGATTTTAATTACTGAAATGAACAATTACAGACACTACAGTGTTTTGCTGTTGAACTGAATATGCAAATAATTATGAGGAAAATAGGCAATGCTCCCAGGAAACCTCTGGTTTCCAAGTCCAGTCCAATTAGTAAAGAAGGAAGCTTTTTTACACAGCATTTATCATGGTCTGTTTCACTGACCAGATAGAGATTCTTGACAGAGATGGACTGAAAATTCTTCAGGTTGAAAGATAACTAGGTATAGAGTCAATCCATTAAATCGATTACTGATTAATCTAGTACAGGTTTATAAATATCATCACATCAAGACATCACATGAAACATGCTGAAAATACAGAGATCTGAAGTGCTTTGAAGGTGTTCTAGAAAATTCAAGGTAAACACTGAAAATCTTACTTTGTTTAATCAAAAAAAAGAGCTTCTCTTACCTATGCAATGTTGTTTCTTTCTATAGCAATGTCTGATAAATAGCTGGAACTTCTGGAAATTGACTGAAATGTGTGGCAGCAATGGCTGCAGAGCTGTCTTCAAAATAGGCTTTGTATGAATACAGAAACTCTCCACTGGGAGCATAGAAAACATGGACAAAGAAAAAGGAGACAAAAATTGCAGGCAATCTTCACCCTTTCAACGTTTCATAGTCCAGTTCCTGTGTTTAAAAGCAGGAATATCCTATTACTTGGTTGGAAATATAAGATTTAACACAAGGCCATCAAGTAATGAAAGCCTGATGCTATCCTTATAAGGGGCATTTTTATATGGGGTAATAATTTCTGTGAGGTTATACCTAGAATCCTAGAATCATGAAATCATTATGGTTGGAAAAGGCCTCCAAGATCATTAAGTCCGAGCTTGGATTGAATACCATCGTGCCCACTAAACTGTATTGTAGAGTGCCATGACTACTTGTTTTTTGAACACTTTTAGGGATGGCGATTCCACCACTTCCCCAGGTAGCCTGTTCCAATTCAGATAGGAAAGGTTGCAAGGAGAATGTGGCAGGGGAGAATATGGCCTATGAGGGCAGACCTTGCAGAGAGTTTGTTTGCTAAATGGTGGTGGCACCTGAGCTTGAGGACTCTAGGAAATTCAGCATGCCAGTGATACTTATTTCTCCTTTCTAATCAGCTCTGGTGTAACTCTATGTGCACCTTGGGTTTTATAACATTGTAGATCTTTAGGATTCAAGCCCTCCAAAAGACTTTGTTTGGTAAGATGCTTGTCAAGTAAATGCTAATTTATCAGAGTATACTTATTAGTTTTATTTGGCCAAAATTAAGAGCACTGAGAGTTATAATTGCTGGCAACAGGACTATAAAAGCCAAGGAAAAATACACAAGATAAATGTCCTTAAACATTGAGAGCTTAAAGAGAAAATGGTAGAGAGCTGAACCAAATAATAATAATCCATATTTGTTTGGTGGCTGTAGTTTTAATCAGCAAAAAAGAAAGTAGCCAGAGGTGCCCAGAGATTCTGGGGCAAAACACAAGATTTCAGCTGTTTCTATCTCTGTATATTCTGTCTGAGCAGCTCCCACAACTGGGCCTCCACCTTCTTCTGGGTACCTGGTGCTAGCACCCCTGAAAACCCTATAGTGTAGGGAGGTGAGGCTCCCATA
>NW_005054315.1:2498289-2502670 GCF_000277835.1 Geospiza fortis
AAAAGGAACACTAGAAGACCATCTTATTAGTGACTGAGAGTGTCACAAATAAATCTGAACTGCTGATGATACAAAGGTCTAAAAGCTAAATTAACATAACACAACATAACATATATCATATATCATATCATATATAATATCATGTAATATATCATTACGGGCTGGAAGAGTGCAGATGCTAACTGTAAGGCAGATGGTGCAATTTATTGACTGTAACATTTATTGACTGTAACATTTGTTGCTCAATCATTAGAAGGCTTCTAGTGCCTTGGCCCTTCAGTACCTCCTGCATAGGAAACAGCCATAGTCAACAAATAGTACTGTAGGACTAAAAATAACAGCTGCATCGGCTCCCATGGTCTCTTGCAGTAGTGGTGCAGAGAGCTCTTGAAAGCCTGATGGAGCCATAGAGGTTCTGCTGTGTGCCAGACGGGGGCTCTGGCCCAGTGCCAGAGGAGGAGGCTCCCAAACCCTCCCCTGAGCATGCCCTGCTGTCAGCGACAGCAAGTGCAACCCCCACACCCAGAAAAGCACAAGGGTGACCCGGCAGATGGTGACACTTGCTGTCCTACAGGGAGACAGCAATTTCCCCTGTGAATGGGACTAATCCAGTTTTACAGCTTTAGCAAATGTATCCAGTATGTTGACCACTCTTATTCACCACTGTGAATAAGAATCCTCTTGCAAACTTCACCAGCCAACCAATCCCATGACTATCAGTTCTCCTTCTCTTTACCTGAGCCAAGTGTGGAAATCTTGTCATAAATACACTGATGGAAGAGCTGTATATTTTGATGCTCCTGCTCGATGCATTGACTAAGATCTTCTATCATCCTGCCTTCTCTTCCTCTGTCTCATTCCCTATGCTGCCCTTCCATCTGCCCACACTTCAAAAATGTCTTCAAAACTGTCTGTCTACTGCTGAAGACTTTGGAGTAAAGTGGAGAACAGGCAGTGGAGTGGCAGGATGCTACTTCACTCTGGTAATTGCTGTATGTTTAAAAACAAAAGAGGCATAGATACATAGCAAACTTTCATATGATTGAAAAATTTGAATACAAAAGGGCTGTAAAATAAAATCCAAGGGTTACTATGTGTAGCTTCTGACTCTGTGAGCCTATATCTCAGAGAAGAGGGTTTTCTTCCATTAACCTAGTTCACTAAGTGCATTTTCCAAGCAGCAATGAACGGGTGTCATTAGCATTCACTCAGAGTGAGAGAATGGCTTTGACTGTGGTTCTGCTTATTTGACTTCTCTCACTAAACTTATCCATCATGATGAATGCTTGGCCCACTTTGATTCTGGTAGGAGTAATGCACAGTCTGCTGGGGAACGGAGCCTGGGTGATGTCCAGTCCCTGCCACTGCACTCAACCCATAGAATCCCTTTAGCCTGCACATTTACACCCTCTAAAAACAGCTGGGTTATTTGCCCTGCTCTTTCTTATCAGCATTGAAAATTTTTATGGCTAGAAGAAACAAATATATTTTACTGATTTCCAGCACAAATTTATTCAGGAACTGTTTATATCCATTTGCTCTTGTGCTAGCATTGTCCTGAAACTTAGATAGCTGCATGCCTATCTGTGATATTTACCCACTGGTGTATTTATAGCTGGCCCTCCTGTACCCTTTCTCAGGCTTTGTTTCACCAGGGCAAACAAGCTGAGTTCCCATAAGATCACTGTCAGTCTTCTAATGACTCTATTGCCGTGTGATTTAATTTTTCCAGAGAACAAGTGTCCAAGTTTCTGTGCTATAATCCAAATGAGTTTCTACTGGTGACTCAGTAACACTCTTACATTTACTCTGCCCAAAATTCTTCATCAGATACAATTTAGAATCCAATTTGCTTTTTTTTATGGATAGTCATGTCAGTCCCCTGTGATCAGAGCTCTTTGCAAATTGTGGAGCTTGCTGTTTAAAAATGTCATAGATTCATCAACTTTAAGGGAGCTGTGACAACTTCCACCAGCTGGGGATCTGCATCTGATATTTCAGCTTGCAGGACACAGCTTTCTCTGCGTCTGGCCTGAAATGGTGGAGCTCACTGCCAACTCCCCTCCCCCAAGTCCTTCCACAGGGGAACCACT
This sequence comes from Geospiza fortis, assembly GCF_000277835.1. Taxonomy (NCBI): domain Eukaryota; kingdom Metazoa; phylum Chordata; class Aves; order Passeriformes; family Thraupidae; genus Geospiza; species Geospiza fortis. Next base: position 2,500,383 of record NW_005054315.1, read on the forward strand.
GATTTGCTTCTGTCCAGCCTGCAGTGTTAAAAAAGCACATATTCCAACTCATGCTAACAAAATACAGGGCAGAATTTGAAGAATACTGTTCATTCATTATGCATTTGTTTAAAAACATCCAAGAATCTCAGCTCCTTTTTTTGTTTGTTCAAATTCAAAACATTTTCATTCATGTCAGTAATTTTGATTTCTTGCTGCTTAATTCTTGTCCTTCATTTTTTTCTCAGACCTTATTAAATGTGAATAAAGCTTTTGAAATGGCAATTAAAACAAGTTTCTTCCTGTGGAGACAGCCTAAGTGTGACTGTGCTGCTGCCTATTGTCCTGCTTCATTTCTTCCTTTTTCAGGTCTATCCTTCATCTTCCATCATCTGTGATTTAGACTAAGCCCTTTGTGGCAAGGACCTTCATTTTATATTCATCTCTGCCAAAAGCAGAAACACTTACTGGTTTCTGAAAGTATAAAGAATGTAGTGGATCAATGCCATTATCCTGAACTGCACTTAGAAGACAAAGGCAGCTCTTGAAGTGATGCTCTCAGGAGTGCAGAAGCAGAGCTACATTTTGGGCTACTGCAGGCTTGCCAGAGGACTCTCTGTATGTTTCCACCTAAAGATCATAGCCAGGGTAAAAGCTACAAAAGCATGAGTGACTGTAATAAATCTTGTAACACAGGATTGCCTCATCAAATCAAGCAAATGCTAACAAAAAATTTGACTGCTAGGATTAAGATAGCCAAAGACTTGGCAGAGATTGGACTCTAAGTTCAATCGGAGCATAGTGTCAATAGTTTGCATTGATTTAAAATAAAGACATGATGACAGTATTTCTGCTTTTGGGTAGGCCCTAAAGGCACTTGCACAGGAGGCAGTAGGGCAAGTGCACTAGGTCCTTGAGAGACTTGAGATCTGTAATCGGGGGAAATAAATGAGGGACTTTGATCTCCAGGGCATCTCTCCCCCAGCTAAAAGCTCTCATGATGCTAAGCACCCCTGTTTTCCCTCAAATTCTGCAACAGGTACCTGCAGGCTCCATGAAAGAAAGTGGTTTTAAAGCATCTTTTTTCTTTGGATTTTAGTGGGGTTTTTTTTGTTGGGTTTTTTTGTTTGTTTGTTTGGTTTTTTTTTGTTTTGTTTTGTTTTGGTTTGGGTTTTTTTTTTTTTTAAATTTTGTTTTGTTTTGTTTTTGGGGATGGTTTGGACACTGGTGTATTCAACACACTGCATTCTGTTATGCCTGTTTGAGAGGCCCAAGCCTGCCTGGGCACCCATGGTGCTGCCCTGGAGCTGAGCAGGGCAGTCCTGAGCATCATGCTGTTGTCACCCTTGGTCAAACATCTGCTCTCAGAGTCCTGGATTTGTGTTTCTGCATCAGCACTTTAGCTGCTCTCTGTATGGTACTCATTTATTCAGGACAAAAAACTTTTCATCTGCCTATTAAAATACTTTGCAACTTGGAAGATAATGAAATAATTTGCTCTCTATTGTGTTTTTTGTTGTTTTGTTGTTTTTTTTTTTAATTCATTGAGGCTTGTTCCACTACCACACAGCTCATTGGTCTGCCATCCCAAATTCACCAACACAGTCTTTGGTGTATGGGTTTCAACTGACCCCTTCAGCTGACAGGTAGTCAATCAACAGCAGAGAGCTGGTGATGTTGAACTCGTGATAGCTGTTTTCAGGAACTGCAAAAGACTAGCTCCTCTATAAGCCTCAAGATTCTTTTGAAAGGTAGGTTTAAATGGCATGGAAATACATCTCTGGGTTTAACACAGAAGTGTGCTTTGGGTGAGGCTTTTACTACAGAGAGATGTAAACCTCCCTAGGCTAAAATGACAGAGATAATTACGTATAGCATGGGAACCCCAGCACAGCAATTGATCCAGTATGACCTCTATATAGCTAATTACAGATTGTCAAGGCAATTTCTGTTCAAGCTGGACTGATAATTAATTAGTTACCTGCACATTGAAATCCTGACCTTGGCCTGGCACAGGGAAAACAGCGACTTGTGTATCTGGCCAAAGCATCTCATTGCTGCCCAGGGGCAGGGAGACAAGGCATTAACAGCTGAAGATGGAAAACGGCAAATGGAAGGCCAAAATGAAAGAGTAGCTTTCTTCACCTGCTCTTTCCTTCCTCTCCTGCTCTCCCTCCTCCAAAACCAATTGTTCAGGCTAAAAGAATAAACAAAATCCACAGAAGTATAATTGTCTTTTGGAGACTTTCAGTTAAATTCATACCACAGAACAGAGGAAGATCTCTACTGATAACTTTTTGGTCAAATTA
>NW_005054315.1:2502735-2503497 GCF_000277835.1 Geospiza fortis
CTACCTCGTGTCTACCTGGTTTCCTTAGTAACTTCCATAAGAATCTGACAAAAGCTTGGAAAAGACCAAATAAATTGTCAACTGCTTAATCTTTATTTATACAAAATTATGTGCTGTTAAATCTACTAGACCTCTGCCAAAGCTGCCTGATATATTTCAGAGAACATTTATTTCTTTCTTGTTCAAAAGAGGTCCAGGTATTATTAAACTGAGACACCTCTCCACTCCCCCCCCCAAAATATAAGAATCTTTTTGCTTGTGTGAACAGATTTAAGGCCTGGAAGTTACCTGAACCTATATACATGCTTCATATATATCCGTTGTTTATGAGAGCCAGTACTAAAATTACTTTTTCAGCTTTGCTTAAATTTAAAATGTTTTGCAGAAAAAAAGTGGTTAAAAACATCCCTCTATGACAATTTCTGAAAGAATTTAGATTATTTAAATACTATCAAAATGGATGCTTGAATAAAGATGTCATGAGTTTATAATTTAGAAGCAACAGTGGGACCAGAGTCAGAACATAAGAGAATCAGAACATCTTTAATTGTGAAACAAAGGAGTGCAGGCTTGCAATAATTGTATGTTTCATTGTTTGTGTTACTTCAAAACTCCCACCGTGGCATGGGCTCCACTTGCCAGATGGTGCAGATGCAGAATATCTCTGTCCTACAAGGCTGTAGTATAAATGGACAGTACTGGGACGTGCAGAAGGAAAGAATAAAACAAGGGAGCTGTGCAGAGAGTTCAGGTGCTTTGCAG
>NW_005054315.1:2503528-2504896 GCF_000277835.1 Geospiza fortis
CAAGAAGGGAGTGGCATGCTCCTATGTCTTTTGGGCACTTCAAATTTTTTCCTTTGAACATCTGGAAATGGTTTCCTGACCTGTGTCAAGCTTCTTTTAGAAGTCTCCAGGCAATCCATCCAATCTTTCCAATGGCAAAGAATTGCCATGTTTGTGTTCTTCATAGCTGGCAAATCATTGGGTCAGAAACTGTTGATGAAAATAAATCTGGAAGGGTGTACCGTTAAGTGCAGAAGAATGGTGAGGACATAGGTCATGGATGTCAGTCACTGACAACACAGATATTGCTTATAATGAAACCCTTTCTGTTCTGTGTTGTAACATGTTGTTACTTCCATTGCCTTTGGATGGGTTTTCCCACATCATGCTCTCTACTGTAATCAGCCATGCACTTTTCACGTTGTTCATGTACCCATCACATCTCTCACATGAAAATCTTCCTAAACTAGTGGCCGTTTTTTTCTACCATGGACCAGTGCCAGGGAGGGCCCCACTTGCTGCTCACCTTGCTTGGGAAGCTATGGGGGAACCCCTGCTGGGGATGCCGAGGTCATAAATGCCCCCATTGACCATTGCTGTGGCATTGTACTTGTTTATCTCATCCTACTTGAGTCCAGGTGGGCATTAATACTGGTAGAGGACAGTCTGCTGCTCTCACCTCGATCAAAAAACAAAGACCAAAAGGAAAAACAAATTTTGGAAGAGGTATCTATCTGAAGTGTCAGAATTTAAGAAAATCTGCACCCATTATGGGTTAGGAGGAGATTGAGTGTTGAAATTAGATTATCTTGTATCAAATTGAAATGCACTTCTGTTTTTCTGGGCTGGCAGGTGGTTTGGGAGGAGATTCTGGGTCAGAAGAACCTACCAGAGCTGCTGCTCAGGGACTGTGATGGTGGTGGACGCAGTGCACCAGGCTGGAAGCAGAACAGCAGAGATGAGTTTGGGTTGGCATTATTCTCTCTGCCTCTGCCTTGGAGGCGTTTTGCCCCTCGAGGGGGTCAGATGGGGTGAGAAGGGAAAGGAGGGGCTATGCTGGTATCGCCTCTCCTGGCGTGTGTGCTGCACCAGGGAGGCTGATTGCAACAGAAGAACCCCGGGAGCCCACACCAGCCATCTCCTAACAAAAAAATACTGATTGCTCATAGAGCCCTGTCCAAGCAAAGCCTTGAGGAATGGTTTATGTCAGAATAAAAGGCACAGGAAGGCTCTGTTTCAGGTTAGCCTTCAGAGTACTTCTGAGTGCTGGCGCTGGCTTCCCAGGCTGTGCCGCAGCCCATCGGGGTGGAAGCGGGCGGGAGGCGCTCCGGGGTTGGAGCATCCCGGCAGGCGCGTGGCGGTGATGGCGCGCACCGGGGCGAGCCCGCC
>NW_005054315.1:2505781-2511162 GCF_000277835.1 Geospiza fortis
CTGGAGGGGCTTCCCCCCTGAGGGGCCACTGTTGTGCAAGTGTTGTACAAACGCTCCGCTCGCCAAAGCGGAGTCCCGGCTGTGCACGGGAGATGCATTCGTTTTGGGGGGTGCACTATGGACCCTTCCTTGCGTGCCACGAGCCGGCTGCAAACTTATCTACGCAACTGCTGGAACAGCCGGTGCCTCACCTCGCTGGGGAGGTGATTCAGCTCATCCCTTCCAGCCTCTGAAGGACATTTTAGCGTTTGATGCTTAGTTTTCTTGAAGGCTGTTTTAGCGTTATTTGGGTCCTTTACTGTTCGGTAGTCTGTGGAAAAAAATCTCATCCTTTTTTTGGCGGGGGGGCTGAAAAAACGCGTTACAGCTCTAGTTTGCATTGTGTTTGAAGAAAATGTACTCTGTCAGGTAACTTTTATGTGTTCTGTGTATGTACGTAATTCCTGTCATAGCTCAGCCAGAGGGAGAGGGGTTTGGTTGTGCCTCAAAACTTGGGACAGTTCCGTTGTCTCACCTGATGTTCAATAATGTAGTGCACACAGAGATCCACGTATTGGCAAAAAACTTTCCTCGTTTGCCAGTCTAAGGTAGTGAAGAGAAGATTGATGAAGGTCATCTGCTATGATGATGGGATGACTCCTTGCTTGAAAATAACACCATATTTTTCACCTTTTGCAGTTGGCAGAGCACTCCACTCACGAGAGCCCGCTGACAGTGGGCTTTTGTTACCTTTTGTGGCTCTATTTCAAGCAGTTCTCAGACCCACAAAGTTGTAACCAGTGCCTTGAGCTCAGCAGGACACTGGTCTGGGCTGTCCCCCTTGGTTCTTCAGTTTGCCACCTGCTGGGGTTGTTACTGTTTTGTGTTGTACTGTAGCGTGGAGGTCTTGGCTCTGGACTGGAGTCCCATTCTGCAGATGTAGTAGATCATTTCTGCCTCCCGAATTCGCAGGTACTTTGGGAGGTGGTGTGGGGATATGGAAACCTCACAGGAGCCCGCCGTGCTATTGGCGGGCGATGGAAATGATGAGAGCGGGCACAGTGTGTGGGTAACTCAGGGACAACCATGGTGGCATGGGGCTAGCTGGGACAGCTGAAGCCCCTGCCACTGCTGCTGCCAGCTTTCCCCACTACCATTTCCCCCTAAGTGGCTGTTCAGGCAGTAGAGCTGAAGAGGATGTCGCTGCTCCCAAGGGGCTGCAGCTTTGTGGGGGTGGTACGTGAGGTGCAAACTGCTGTCTAGTGCACTGGGCTGCGAAGTGGGGCTCCAGAGCAGGTAAATGTCCTGTTCTGCCATCAGGTAAATGCCCTGTTCTGCCATCTGGGGTGACATGTGTGATGTGGGGCTGGGGGTAAATGGGGGCTCCTCTGCCTAACTATCTGCTGGCTCTGACAGGCTCCGCCCATGCCTCCTTGTCCCCAGGCTCTTTTGCCTGGTGGCACCAAGCCCGAGGAGGGTTTTGGCAGCCTTTCCCACACTGCTGCTCCAGGCACACTCCCTGAGCACCTCTTGGGCTTTGGGTTCTGAGCTTTAGGGCAGGAAAGGTCTTTTCCACTTGTGTAGATGTCAAGCCTAGTAAAATGGGGTCCTGCACTCAATCTGGGAAAGAGGTTCTACCAAAAAACAAAATAAACAAAAAAGCATAACAGAAATAAGTGTTAAAAGAGTGTTTCCCAACTTAATGTGCTTCTCTGTTACAGTACAGTTTGGGACAGCTTGGTCATTGAATGAAAGACTCTCTTTTCATCTCAGAGGAGCAAACACCCCTCATGTTCAGGCAGGGGTCCCATATGCAAAGGAGGGTTGGCAGCACCCATATGCAGAGGAGGGTTGGCAGAGGCACACAGCTCCCCACAGCCAGCAAGGACACCAGCCTGAGTGCGAGGAGCTGTCAGCGGAACTCACCGTGCAGCAGTGTGGGGTTTGCAGTGGGCTGAGATGGCAGCAGGGCAGCAGGAACGCTGGCGCCTCGCAGCCTCCCAGCCCTGAGCTCGCCCCGCGTTCAGCAGGGTGCTGGGACAGGAGTCCCTGCTGACCCTCGGTGTCTTCTCTGGCTCTGACTTAGTTGCAAGTCTGGGGAGAAATAGTCCTTTTAATTTTTTTTTAGGGAGATCTTTGGTTTTGTGAGGGTAACTGCTCATTTCCATGGGCCATTCAGAAAGCACTTTCTAATTCATAGATGTCTCTCAAACTCATTTTTTCATCTAACTTTGTAAATATTTTTTCTATAGACTCAGAATTTATACTCCATACCTCTTTCATGTTCTCATCTATGTTATGTCTGAGCTGTTTCCGTGTTACTTTGTTCTCTTTGTTTGTTAGTAAACAGGTATAAAATTTACATCCTTTACTGCGCCATGGTATTTTTTTCAAGTCTTTTTGGCTACTACTTTTTGTTACTTTTTTTATACTGAGTGCATTTAAAATGTGAGCCTTTTTATTCCTTATTTGCCCTGAAGGTCTCTAGTTTAAACTGGACATTTTTGAAGTTTAAAAGATACAAGGATGTCCCACAGATGTAGACTGGTTCAGTTCTTAAAATCATTTGAGATCATAACTTTCTATAAATATCTGACATCAGCAGACACTTTGAAGACTTACAGAGCTCATTTTTCTGTAAATACAAAATAGTAACTAAAACCAAAGAGAACATTTTAAAAAATTACAAAATATAAATATGAAGGAATGTTTATCAGCTTGGGGTGCTTTTAAAGATGTTTTCTAGAAAATGTTATAAATGTATTTCTTTCTTTCAAAAACAGATTAGAAAGAGGATTCAATATATGCAGGAATGTAGTAATACATTATTTGGCATTTTGTGCTTTTTAAAGCCTCTGGGTACCCTGAGAGTAATTAGCAGGAGATTTTTAATAAATAAGGATTGTGCGACCATAAAAGGAATCAAGCACTTGAAGGTCAAAGAACAGAATTTTCATAAGTCGATAAAACAAATTAGTGGGTTTCAAGGCTGGTTAGTATATTCTTTCTTTAGATTGCTGTGTATTTGTATACCAGCATTGCACAGAGCAACCTACAGAGCTTCTTGCCAGGAAGTTTTGGCTGAATTTGTTTACATTACAATCATATTCTATCTTGAACAGGAAAGGACAGATATTAAATTGACTAGATTTCTCTAAGTCAGAATGAAAATACCTTGAAAAGTAATGTTGTTACAGACTGTTCCTTATTTTTGGGCTCACATTTTATGTCATAATCATTCCTTTGCATTTTGAAAGAGACCATGACAGGGTAAAACAAAATAGTTGGGTTAGGCAGTGTGATGGTGCTGCACAATAAGCTTGTCCTGAACACAGGAAATGAACAAAAGTGAGGGCAATTATTAAAAAAAAAAAACAACCAATGCAAAATCAACAAAACCGAGAACAGCTTCTTCCCCCACCCTGTCCAAACCCAGCTGTCTTAGTTTTTTAAAGCATGGAGATCTATGCTGAAACGTAGTTAGTTGATTTGCTCCAAAAGATAGGGAATTGCTGAATTTAAGTAATTTGAATTAAAAAAGCCATAATTTCAAGTTAGAGGGTTTCAGCCTTGTGTGGTAAAACTGAATTACTTTGATGGCAGGGAAGGGATCCCCGTGGAAGCATTGCAGTGCAGTTGTCTGCCGCTTAGATGCTTTTCCTCTCAGAGATCATTTTCCAAACAGATTCCTCCATCGCAGACCAGTTTGACCCACTTTCAACGTTGTAAACAGAGATCAGAATTGGAGCGGGAATTTTCCTTGTCATATGAGGCTTCGCGCTCCATTAAGTTTTGTTTGTACTTTTTATTTTTGGTCAGCTGTTCGACAGAAAGCGTCGTTTTGAGGACAGCTTTGTTCTTTTTTTGGGGAAAACGCAGAAGACGCATCGGGCAATGTGATGCAGCAGCCATTTGACACCCCGTGGTGCCCCCCCTCCGCCAGGGGCTCCTGCAGGGCACGGCCGCGGCTGGTTCGGCGCTCGGAGCCGGGGCATGGAGCGAGCGGGCTGGGCGGCTGGGGCTCCCCTCCGTCCAATGGACCATGCCCAGGCGGTGCACCGAGCGTAGGACTGAGCAAGGCAGGAGCTGCTCTGCTGCGCGGGGGAGGCTGAGCCAAAACACAGCAGCTTCCTCTGGCTGCTCCCGCGGCGCTGAGGTGGGAGACGGGCGGCACAGCCCCGGGAAAACACACACAGCTCTCTCTCCTGCTGGATGAGGCTTGGTGCGTGGCCGAAAGGAAACGTCATCCCTATTCCCTGTGGAGGATTGGGTACCGGCGTTGACATTAATTTGGTTATTAATTGGGGTAGTGCCAGAGCTGATGGCAGCAAAGATTAGGATCTTTGTACAAATACATCATACATCTGTATGATTCTCTTTTTAATGAGAGAGGTCTTTGGCTAAATGAGGCATTCTGAATTGTAATTTAGGAATAAATTAACCCTTTGTGATTCACAAGGCAAATGAATTGTTGTGTATGAGCACAAGCACTGAGGGTTTGGGGCTGCCACATGTGGCAGCCTTTTCACCAGCCTTGTCCCCGCGATGAGCATGTGCCCCTAGGCTCGGGCAAAGGGGGATAGATTTATGCTCACTTATCTCTTATTTCACACGTAATATCAGGGCTAAGTATACTTCTCTCCTGTTGTGACAAGGTGTGACCTGAACATGATATTTCACGTGTTGCGAAGGAAGAAGAAAGGAAAGGTGTTTTGGGCCCAGAGTTAATAACAAGTGACAATTTTTGTAGCCCAGTATATTTGCAGAGGGTGCAATGCTGGTTGGGAGCTGAATGTGGAGCCCAGACAGAGCTTGAGAACATCCCACCAGCAGTGCAGACATTACTCCTAAGGTGGAAATTTCCAAGTGCTATTTGGCCCTGAGCAACCAATATTTTGGAAGTTCTTCTGGCAGGATGTTGTCACCCTGAAGCCTTGGTGAGGCTGTTTGGGTCTGCCTGGCTGACCCCAAAGGCTGTTGTGCCTTTGCTCACTGAAATCTGTTGGGAAGGTATTGTGGCTGCTATGTGCAGCAGCAGCAGAAGGTCATCACAGGACAGGAAGCAAAATCTGCATTTCAATGTGCATATGCTCCCTTCCTTCAGCAAGAGTCCTCTCAGGGAGATTATTGTGCTTCTGGCAAGAATAATCCATGCTGGACAGGTGTGCCTGCTGTGGCTGCGTGCTCGAGGAACGCTGGTGTATGAGCACTGCTGCTCCAGGGGGGAAGCACTGCAAGGACGAGCTGAGAGCCTGGGGAAAAGTTATCCCAAACAAAGTCATTAGAGTGCCTTTTCCCTGAATACATGCTGTTCTCATCAGTGATACTGTGAGCTTTGTAGGATTCTTTGGTCCTGTTACAGACCTGTCATTGACCGTGCTACTCCTACTGCCTTGTGAGAG
>NW_005054315.1:2511191-2520005 GCF_000277835.1 Geospiza fortis
AGAGTGCCCTTGCTTTTCCTGTCTATGTACTGGCTCTGAATTCTGGCAACTGGGGTATTATCCAAAGAAATATGGTCTGCCTTGCTCATTGAGGAAGCAGAGGACTTGTATCTATGTGCACTGCTTTTTTCCCTGAAAAACCAGATCCTGTTAGTGCATAAAGATCTGGACTGAGTTAAATAAGGGTGTGCTAGATCCTGAGAAGAAGGGGCAATTAAGGAAACTGTCGGTGATCAAATTGTTTTTTCTGAGAAAATATGGAAAAATAATGTAGTTTTGCTCCTCTTACTCTCATTAATGCCTTTTCCACAGTTTTAATATGCATTCTTTCTATGCCTGTACATAATATGGACAACAAAAACGTTAGCCCTCAGGTGCCCTACTGCTACCCAGGCTATCCTCCAAATACTGTGTGTGTGTGGAGAAAAGGAAGCACTGTGGGGATGGCACCAGCACGCTCCCCTCTGGTTACACTGCATGGTAGTGGCTGATGGCACCACATTGTTTAGCTGAAAATGTTTAAGATTGTAATTCCAGCCTTAGAAAATGGGAAGTCTGGCTTTAAAATTGAAGTTTGCAGACTAGGTATGTATGTAAGTGTATTTATACATATACAGACATATATATTTATATATATATTATATATGGTATGCATATATATTATTAAAATCTGGCTATGAATCACTGAAGGGAATTTAATATACATCTTCCTTAAATAAAAATTTAAATTAATTGTTATCCAGTGGCTGTGATTTGAAGAGCTGTAACTTTAAAACATTTGAAGCATGACAGGGTTTGCAAAAATACTGTGGGCTGGCAGCATGGAAGCTGTGTCTTGCACTTTGGCTGGCTGAGCTTTACTCCCTGATCCTCAGCCAGAGTGACACTTCTGCTCTCTCCCTTACTTTGCTGCCTAGAGCAAAGCCATTTTCTCTCCACATCTCTCAGTATGATGTGGTTGCTGCCATTACCCACCACCAGAGTCACAGAACCATAGAATGGTTTGAGTTGTAGGGACTTAAAGATCATCTAGTTCCAACACCCCTGCCATGGGACACTTTCCACTGGACCAGGTTGCTCAAAACCCCATCCAGCCTGGCCTTGAACACTTCCAGGGATGAGGCACCCATGACTTACCTGGGCAACCTGTTTCAGTGCCTCAGCACTGTAATTGTGGTAGGGACTTGAGTAGGGGTGGCCAGCTTCATCTGCAGGAAATTTCCTTGGTGCCACTCCTCATCACGCATCACTGACACCGTGTGGGCAGAGGCCCCTGTCCCTTCTTGGCCAATGAAACACTGCTTGTTTCATTCTAAGCGCATTTAATACGGGTCTCCATTTTCCTGCTCTGCAGTGAGTGCTATTGGATGATGTTGGCAGCTTGCCCAGAAGAGAATCCATCCGTTCTGTAGGGCTTTGGTACTCCTATGGAATATTTTCATGGGGTGGGGGGAGGGGGAAAGCAGTAAAAATCATATACCCCCCACTGGTGCAGCTGTGCTGTCAGAGAAGTGGTTTTGTTGGCTTTGTTAATGTCATTGGGGGAAGTGGTACTGTTAGACTGGCAGAGGAATTCCCTCTCTGGCATATGTTACATCCACACTGAGGAGCTTTGCCAGCATATCTAGCAGCAGAGCTCTCCCAGTGTAAACAAACCCTGAGTGATTGGACTCCTGAAGCCTGAGCTTGCGCTGCATCAGAACAGCGATGCTCCACAGGAAACACTGCAGGCTTTACGTGACAAGGGGGTCAAAACCCTTCCCCACCAGCCTTCCTTCACAGGGGAATCTCTTTGGTTCAGCTCCTGCCAAGCCCACACCTGGAGCTGCATTTCATCAGGCTTTTTTCACGCGCTGACTTCAGGGAAATACACATCTTCCTGTTGACAATTAATGCTGGCACCCCTGGAGCTCTGCAGCCTGAGGCTGAGGATGCTGCTTGGGATTGGGGTCAGTTGCATGCTAGCTGATTTCCTCTTTTTCTTTGAAATAGCAAGAAAATAAGCAAAACCGCGGGAATTAGGAATATTAGTTCTTAGCTTTTAGGAAGGAAGGGAAAGCAGATTACAGCTGCAGCTGCAGCCAGACTCTCTTATGTGTGTGTATCACATCCTTCAGGCACACTCCCGTGCATGTGCTCTGGTAGGGCTCCTGCTTAACTCAGGCCACAGCAGGGGGGGCTTCGAGGCTCCTAATAGCAGTTGCAAAGACAGCTTGTAAGTTTTATGTGCATGGCATTCTCATTGTCTTAATGCTGTGCCAACCTATGTTTTCTGTCTGAAATATAAAAATTAGATGGAAACTTGAGATAACAAAAATACCATCGGACTGCCCTGGTGCCTGCCCTTAGACTACAGTGTTTGGATCTTAGGGCTGGGTTAAAACCTGCTTCATGGGAGTCAGTTTATAGACTTCCACAAAATCACAGAATCAATTAGGTTGGAAAAGACCTCTGAGATCACTGAGTCTTTGACTGAACACAACCTTGTTAAGCAGACCTTGGCACTAAGTACCCCATCCAGTCTTACCTTATACCCCTCTAGGGAAGGTGACTCCACCACCTCCTTGGGCAGCCCATTTCAATGTTTAATCACCCTTTCTGTTAAGAAAAGCCTCCTAGTGTCCCTTCCCTGATGCAACTTGAGTCTATGTACCCCGATGGGAATTTAATCAGGGTCTAAGGGAAGTGGCAAAAGTACTGTACTTCTACTGAAAAAAAAAGTACTGTTTTCCTGAATATTGTTTAATTTAGGTACATATCTGAAAAGATGAACTCAAACAGCTGAATCAGTTTTACAGAGTCATTTTTGGAGGGCAGATTAATGGAAAAAAGAAGCTCTAATTCTTGCATAAGGTCCCATTTATAAAGGCTGCCACAAGACCTGGCTGCCATTTTAACCAAGCTACACATTTCATTTGCAAACTTAGCTGAACTTATATTTTGAGGGCTATTACACTAAAGAACTGAAGCAGCTAAAGCAGAGCATTTGTGCATTTGAATGTAGGTCACTGTTAATGATGGCTAGTCAGGCAGAGGAGCATTTCTGAACGTGTGCAGATGAAAAAATCAGAAGAGCTGGAGGAGTCTTCAGCCAACTAAAAGTATTCCTTGTTTTAGATAGCATAGCAAAGTGGAGGTTGAGGGAGCACAGAGTGGTGGCTGATGAGTTGGTTGGCCTGTTGGACAGTAAAGAAGAGGTGGTGGGTTATGTTTGTGTGGCTAAATGTTGGATTGCATTTGCTGGTTTGGAAGGTGGTGGTGTGTGGTCTGAGGTGGAAGAGATGGAAAGATGGAATACAGGGACTGGTGGGGGGATGTAGGATGTAAAGCAGAGGAGTGTCAGATGTGGGGTTAGTCATGCTGATGGCTTTGGAGTGAGGTAATGGGATCTAAGAGCTCCTTCTGTGGCTGTCACCAATAGTGGTGACCAAGGGCAAGAGGTTTGGGAACCTTTATGCTTATTGTTAACAAAAAATGGACACTGACCACTTTTCAGAGAGTTCTTCCAAATGACACGCAAAGTACTCTTGTAAGTCTAGGACATGACTGGAGTTTGGGACACTAAGTAGATTCCTGCTTTTACCTTCTGCTGTGTCTTGATTAACTTGGTGTCTGGATATCCTTTTCAGCAAATAAGAATTTTAGGGCATATCATAAGGCACCTTCCTTCCTCTTTGTATTGTATGCAGAGTCTTGGTGAGTTGTGGAAATGTAAAATTTCAGCACATAAAAAAATTTTAGTGCATGACCTGTTGGAGCTTCCGTCTTTTGCTGGATCTAGCTCTTACCATTTATGTGTCTGTCTGTCTGACTGCCTGCTGCTGTGCTTTCAGAGCATGGGTTCCCTCAAGCCAAAATACAGGTGTGTAGTCCATGCTGACTGCTGTGCAGGTTATTATTGAAAAGTTTGTGGGTTGAAGGTTTTATAGAGTGGGAAAAGTCAGTGCTAAAGAGCTACAGTACTGCAGAAACTGTATCATGCTAAGGTCTGGTGCTCTGTCAAGACACCTGATTTTAAAACAGAGCTGCGCTTTGTTGAGAATCCTGATCTATGTTTTTAGTTTGGTTATAGCATCCCACTTATGTGCCATCAGTAAGATGTGCAGTTCTTTAAGTGATTTGGTTCAAGTGCAGAGTGCTCCTTAGTTGGGGATGTGGAAGATGTGATCCTTAGAAGTGCAGCTGTGCCTCCTGCTGTCCTGGGAGGAGCAGGGGACTCCCATCTGCAGTCCTGTCAGCCCAACTGCTCACTGACTGTGGAGGAAGTGCTGCACCTGCCGTTGGTCCCTAGCAGTGGCTGTCCTCCTGTGTAACTGTGTAGCCACTCTTTCTTTTCCATCCTCACAATCCCCAGGGGATTTGTGCCTCACAAATTTGCGCCTCACACTGGCAATTTGTGAGGGCCAGTGGTCTGGGGCAGAGCAGGAAACCTAAATGCCCAAAGGGATGGGCCCTGCTGGGCATGGGTGCAGGTGCAGGCAGGAGGCTGCAGCCGGGAGGGCTGGCAGGGAAGGAACCGGCAGGAGGTGTTGCACAGTTAATCTCCCGCAGCTTCACCACCCAGGCTGGTCTGAGAATGGCCAGGCTTCCTCCTCATGGTGCTTTTAATCTCATTTTTGTCCCTGAACACAAACCCTGGCAACAAATCCCAGCCTGTAGTGCTTGTGCAGAAGGTGTTTGCCCCGCTGGAAGATCAGTTGCCCTTGACCAGTCAAAGGGGTTGGAAGCAAGGGAAACACAGCTGCTGTGGGACTGAATGTGATCAATAAGAGCCTTTTGTTAGCTTTGCTGCATTGTGCAATTATGGTATTTTTACTGGTTAGATTGCGGTAATGCTCTGTGTGTACAAGGTGCTCTGAAACATGGAGAGAGAACTGTTCTGTGCTGCGAGGGGAATCTGATATAAAAGGGTCCAGGCAGGATGAACAGGATTTCCCTCTCTTTAAGGGCTCAGTCTTTGAACTTCAGGTTGAGCAGCCATACACCTGAATAGGATGTTTTTAAGTGTCTGCTGAACTTGGCTACTAGTTTGCAGCTAGGTTACATTTTCTATTCATTTCTGCTTTCTAGTTACTGAGATAGGCTTCTTACATAGTAAACCATGTTGTACTTTTTATATGTTGTGCTAGATAAATGATTGATGTAACTTGCATGTAGGAACTGTGTTCTTGCTGACTCTACCTAGTAGATTCCAGTTTCTATATAAAGGCCTTGTACACTTCTTGTTCTGTGACCCAGTTTGTCAAGTTGTTCAGCAGTGAATGCAAGTAAACAGCTGATTTCCCATATATATAGATGAAGATGTCTCCTACTTTTTATTAATGTCTCATGTTAACTTGAGATTGCAATCAAAGAACTGTGGGTTTGCTTGGGTTTTAAAAAAATTTTTATTTATTCATTATTATACACATTCCTTGCTTATTTTCTTCATATAATTTCCCTGTCCGAATGAACTAATAGTAGCCTTTTTCATTTTTTCTAAGACCACCCCTGTCATACATTTTCCTGATGCAGCCTCTCTGCATTGCCCTTTCTTATTCACCTGTTATGTTGTTTAAAACCATAGATTTAAACTGATCTAAAGGGATGTAATATTTAGCTAGGTACCATCTATTTGCATTGCACATTGTTCTTCACCTTTTCTGCATGATGAGAAATGTACTCTGCTCCTTGATAGCCACAGTGCATCACATAAGTGTCTTCATTGAACTAGCTGTGGTATCTAGCACTGCTTCCCAAGAGATTAAATCTTAATCAGAACCTGTCCCTGAACCACAAAGAAGTGGTTTAAACAGTGGCTGCTCTGCATATTACCTTCCTCTCATCTCTGGATTCCACTGTGGCACCCTGGTCCCTAATTAAGAATCTGTCATGCCCCTCTGGAATCCCTGTCTTTTCTAATTACTATTAACCTTTTTTATTTGTATTACCAGAGCACACAGAAGTTCCAGTTGGACACTGAGGCCTCTTTGTACTAAGAGCTGTGTATACATATAAGAAGTAGACAACCCCCATTAATGAACTAATGGTGTTGGTCTATGATAGGAAAAGGATGAAGCAAATACTGGAGAGGAAAATACATAACCTCTTTATTTCACTGGCTTTATGGTACATGCAACCTACTTTTTATTAAGCAAAGAAATTTGGGAATATGACCCCACTTTTATTTATCCTTTGTCTCTGTACAGATTAGCTGTCTTTCAGGTGGACTAGGGCTTACCTGCCTGTGGTCTGCTTGCATGATGTTCTGGTGGGTTTTGAATAGTCTGTGAGGCTATAAATGTGATCTGTGTGAGAGGTCATGCTCCTGAGCTTCCTGTAACTATAAAGGATATCATGTACCATATGTGTGATTTTATCATGGGCCTGGCCCACATAACTGCACTTCAACATTCTGTCACAGGGCTGGTTTTGTTCTTCAGGTCCCTTACTCTGTTTCTCAGCTGTCTGTAGGAGAAGGCTACCAAAATCACGTTAAGATTTTCCAGGTAAATAATGGGTTTGCTTCATTTTATGGGATCATTAATACTTTACATTTCTAGCAGAATGCAAATGCTAAGATATTTTTAAATTCTTTACCCATATGCTTCTGTCTTCTGTTGAATAAAAATGCTTTCAGCCACAGAGCTGAGAAAATGTACCCTGCTTCTTTTATCATTCCAAAGTCTTTTCCCTTGTTTTGAAGGAAAAAATGACATTTCTAAAGATTTACTGTAACTTATTGTTTTGAGGAAAATGATTTTTAACTGAAAACATGCATTAGAGTGCTGGCAGGGCTAAATTCTCAGTGGTGTATTTGGCATGTATTTTAAGCTTCCAGACCTGATAGGGAACAATTTGCTGGGTTTGAGTTATCTTTGCTTGTTGTTTCTTTAATCTTCAATGGGAAATTTTTGCCTTTCTCTAATCATGTCTCTCCTTACCCTCTCCCCTTTCTTTCCCCTAACCCCCCCCTTTTTTTTTGCCTCTTTTTTCCAGTTATTGTTCAGTCTTTTATGAATTATGTGCGGGCTCTTATGAGGTGATAGTACACGTCTGGGTTTCTTAAAATTACTGTGAGTTTAATGTGTTGGTGACTTTGGGACATTTTGAGTTAATGTAGATTACAAGACAAGACATTTGCTTCTTTTAAGAGAAACCTGGATTTACTGTGATTTCTTGGGAGACATTATTCGTGTTTGAAGAGCAGAAGTAATGTTAAGGTTTCTCAGAATGAAAAGAGGCCTTGATGAACAAAGTAGATGAAAAAGAAAATGGTGGGTACAAAAAAGAGACAATGAAGTAGCATGTGTAAAAGGAGATAAACCCCAGTTATTATGCTAATAGTTTAAGATAAAACAGTTATAAATTGTAATGATATCATTGTTGTGTGGATATTAAGAACATATAGGATAGAGAATACTAGAAGCATCAACATGGCAAAAATTCCCAGCATCTTATTCTAACAAGGGATGTTGGCATGATAGCTTTAAATTTCTTACTAGAATTAAGAAATAAATTAATAGAGTAATCAAAAAGTGTTTCAAGCAAGAGATATGAAGGTCATGGTGTTTTCAGGAGGGCTCTATCACCTCTTGTGTCCTTTGAACTTACTGAATTTATCTTTTGGGCTGTAGTCCTTCCGTAGGGCTTCTTTAGGATTCCCTTTATGTTTTAGTGTAGTAAAGAGTTATTCTTAAGCCACAGTGATTTATCATAGTACCGAACAATTTGAGGAGTTTGGAGGGGTGTGTGTATGTGTTCTTTTCTTGAGGAAAGGAAGATTCTTCAACTCATATTGTTACCAAATTCCTTGTATTAGAGACTAGTGGCTTTCATTTAAGACTCATCTGAATTTTTTTTAGAAAATGAGAGCAACTTGTGTTTTAAATTTCTTTGTGCCAGGTTCACCCTGTCATGCTGTCACATTTGTTAATTTTTGTGGTATCAAAAATTACCTCTGTGGTAATAATTCTGTATCAAAAAGTGCCTCTGTGGGTCAGAGGTATCTTCATGGGAAGGCACTGCCTTGGTTTCAGCTTGACAGAATGTTTGGAGTCAACCTTATGTGAAGTTCCCAGTGCTGTGCAGGTGGATTATGCTGTGAGTTTATGTAACCTTGACACACATGCGTGTAACAAAACCTCCTCGGAGTGTAACGCATGATCAAAGGCCGTGACACTGTGTGTCGCAACACCTCTGTTCCCAGCGGCTTGCCGGTGCACTTCTGTGCTAGGCTTTCCCCTTCTGACAGAACGAGGCGTCCAGTTTGGGCAATGATTTGTTTGCTAAACTACTTCACAGAAATCAATGAATGCATTGTGAAACGATGCTTATGTGTACACAGAATTTAGTTAAGCTGTGGTAAATTAAGCCACGTCCCTGAAGCTCTTGAGGCAGGCTGCTTTTTCGTGGAAGGGCTACACTTTGCTTTTGGGGTCTCCAGAGGTTGAGCTGAAGGCACCGCGAGTGCGGCTGCAGAGAGCAGACGGCTGCGTTGCCAAAAACTGTCTTAGATTCAGTCAAGGTTTGCCTCTATGTGAAGCTGTTTTTCCTCTGGGGTGGGAAGGGGCTGTTTAATAAACCACAGATAAAGGTCATTACACCAGACGCTGAAATTGGTAGATTATTAACCCTGCGTGCTGGTATTTTCCGCGGAGGTCTTCGGAGCATTTCTGATATATTTCCTCGTTAGAAAACCGATATCCAAGGGTGGACCGGAGGCAGAACCGACGAGCGCCACGGGCGACACCGGCCACCCGCGGCGTGCGCGTTGTACCCCGGGCTTGTCCCGAGCAGGGGCTGTCCCCGGCTGCCCGCTGGGCGCTCGCCCTG
>NW_005054315.1:2520578-2540712 GCF_000277835.1 Geospiza fortis
CGCGCCCCGGCGCGGACCGTGTGGAAGGAACGCTCGTGGAAGAGAAGGGAAGGGGAAGGGAAGGGCCGCCCGTGGAAGGGAAGGGAAGGGCCGCCCGTGGAAGGGCCGCGCCGCTGCTCGGGTAGCTTCGGGCGGGCAGGGCGCGCCCCGTCCCTGTGTCACTGCAGCTACGAGTGCCGGGGACCGGGTTTGCCTGGCCCCGGAGCGCCTAAAACCGCTGCTGTTCCGTCCGAGTGAATTCTCGGTACGTGCACATTGTGTCCGCTTTATTCATGGAATCGCTTGGAAGCGCAGCGGTCGGCTTAGAGAAATTAAGTTGCCTACAACCGAGCGAAATGCTAATTGCAGAAAATGGCAGGTGCTGTTTCTTCTATTTAAATTTGCGTTACATAAAAGCCCTGCAAACTGCCATCTTTTCCGAACGTGTGTTCGCAGGGTTGCAAATTAGGTTCTCGAATATTGCTGGTATATTTAGCTATAGCAAGTACATACTGCTGTCGAGTTTACTTGATGTTGGCGTGTGGGAAGGAACTGATGAGATTGAAAACAGATTTCAGCTTCTCTGCGTTGGAAAGTGAGAGGTATTGTCATTTCAGTTCTTGGAGACATGGTTTTGGGTGGAAAAATTGGTTTCTGGTGCTTCTGGACTTAATGTAGTGTTGCCTTAATTAATTCGCAGGGTCTTACGGTGCCTCTTGTCTTGCCTGTGATTTTGCTAGGCAGTAACTGAATGTCATTAAAAAAGACTCTGCTTTCCTGAGGCCTCTAAACAGTGAGGTGTCATTAGTGAAACAAATGATACTTGCAGGACTTGCCCTTTATCTTAGGTTCCCTCATGGATAAAGATGGAAATTAGGACCGCTTTTAGCACTCCTCTTGTGAGTAAGCCCTTACATTTTTACCTTCATTCCCTTCTCCCTGCCAAATACGTAGAAAATCCCTTAGGATTTGTGTGGAGTAAAACCATATTAAGTTCTGAAATACTCAGAAACCAGGTTCTGGGGTTAACAGTGCATTATGTCAAGCATTCTTTTTGCTTTGGAGCAGCTGTCACACCCATTTGTCTTTTCTAGGGCCACATTGAGCTTTTCATGTTTTGAACATTCATGGATGTGAGCAGATCCAAACTTCAGGTGGTAGACATTAATGAACTGGGGAGGACTGGAGGAGGAGGTACTTCTGATCTCAATCCAGAAATAAATTGAGTGTTTTAAGTGTTAAAGAGAGGGGAAATGGCATTAATAATGTCCCCTCCCCTTTAGTAATCTCCTTTATCAGGTCTCTCACAAAGCTTGAAGTTATTGCAATTGTGACAGGCTGTGAATAGTTACAGTGTTGCAGTTTGGTCTCTAGTTGCAAAAGGCTTTTGTCAGCTCTTTTCCTTGGAGTGATGAGAAAATGAAGAAAAATGATTGAAAGAAAAGATAATTTTGCTCTTGTTCTGAGAGCTTGAATATCTTTGGGAATAGTCAAATTGTTAACCTGGCCTCAGGGGCTTCTCAGCAAGAGTGCCGGAAACACCTTTCTTACGTGGAGGTAACTGGCAGCAGTGGCTTCCAGCTCAGCGTGTTGGAACAGGAATTACTCCCAAGCTACCAGAGAGTTCAGAAGCTGGCAAGAAGGGGCACAAATGCTTGGGCTTATGGAGCTCTTGTGTGTGTATTTATGGTTTGTATGTTGTCTGTTCCCTGTTGTTTTCTCATTAATTTTTCCAAGCCCCTAACTGTGGCCAAAGATGAGAGCAATGGCAACCTGGATTCACCCAGGGAGTAGCTGGCAGGGGCCTCTTGGCCATCCGCTACTCCTGGGCTCTTTCCCCTCCCTCTGTTAACAAGGTGTGAGTCAGCCCTGGAGAATCTGAGCCTTCCTCACCGTGGGAACTGGGGAGATGCCACAGCTCCCCTGTGTGTAATGCTTCCTGAGCCTCAGTCAGGGTGTAGAGATTGCGTTGAGCACAGAGTGTGAGGAGCATCTCTGCAACCACTTTAGGGGATATTATCAGAGAGGGCAGATGAGCTAACAAGGAGTTAGTGGTGAGTACAAATATTTGACAAAGGGTTAGATGTGTATCTGGTATCTTAAATAATAGAAACATTTGGACAATATGGGTATCAGAGGAAGCTCCAGGGTGGTGTGGGGAGATGTGACATTATTCTGTGCACTAATGTGGTACTTTTCCTAATACGTATTCCACAATGTGGAGATTTTTGTGACTTAAAAGGGTTGTGCTTGAGCCTTACATTGAATGTGAATTATATGTAGTTGGATCAGATGATTTCTCTCTGTGTGATTTTGTGAGCCTGCTGAAAACATGGTAGTGGTTTGGTTAGCCTAAGATCAGCATTGCACAAGCATTTTTGCTCCCAGATCTGAGCTCATCTTGGAAGCAGTGATGGTGTGTTTTTATGAAGCCATGTCAGAGCTCCTTGCCTTGCTGGAGCTCTGTAGGTCTCCAGTTTAGGGGACTTTGTTATGGCACAATTGAGAATTTGATAAACTGCTGTGGTTAATGGAAAGCTGCATGGCAGTAGATGGCTTCTTAGAGATGCTTTCATCTGTGGATCCCTTTTTAGAGGATGTGATAACTTTGGTTGCTTTCCTACATGTAAAATAAGGGGCAGAGATGAGAAAATCTGTTGGTTTAGAAAAGTGCTGGTGTCTAAAAGTTGTTCTTGTTTTCTTCCTCTTGCTTCCCAGTAAGGTTGGGTTGTTAGAAAGATAATAAAACATTCAGAAAGGGTATTTCAAATTCTAATGAGGAGGATTGCTGTTCCTCAGAGGAAACCAATGGCTCCCTTCCCACACCCCCCAGTATTTTTTAAGTTTTCCATAGAAAAGAGAATACTTAATTTGGAGCTTGCAGCAATCTTTGTACAGCAAAGCATAATTCCAGAAATAACCAGAAGAATGTGCTGCAAGTATTGGGTTTTAAAAATTATTTTTAACACAGTTTTCTTTTATGCGGATACAAGGAACTGAGACCTATTAATGAAAATATGTTCCTAAGACCTCCACCAGGGACTGAATTTTCATATTTTTTCCCTTCTGAAAGCCATTAGTGCATCCTTAGAATAATTGTAGTGTTGAGTGGTTTATTCTACTTTGAGCCTTCAGTGCTGTTGCTGAATGTCTGTATAGATGATGGGGACTGTACAATAGCCACCTGTGTTGTCAATTCACATCTTACTGTGCACCTTTTCCTTAGGCAAATGGGATATTTGCTAGGTACTGTTGTTGCCATTTTTGCTTTAAAGGCTGTTTTTCCACCCAGTTTTCTCTTTGGGTGGGAAGACATTTAACTGTACTCCCTTTTGAGGAGCATGACCTGCTTTTCCAAACAGGGTCCTAGATACTTGTTGTACCTGAGGGGCTCAGTTCTAGAAGAATGTGGGTGGATATGTATAGTTAAGAAGGAATTCACTGCAAGTATATCTTTCAGAGAAATCTTGCAAAGGAGAGAAAAATGAAAAAGTGATGGCTTATTTCTACCTGAACCCTAGCAAGTTTTGCCGTTGTGATTATCTTGTACCTGTGTCATGTTAGTCTAGTTTTGTTTTCTTTCAAAGGAGCTTGAGCTTCCTGAATATAATGCTGTCTTTTCTTATTCTATGACCAGAGCTGTTTGACAGCTTGCATTTGCCCTGGAGAAATCACTGTATAGTTCAACAGCAGTGAAGTTTGTTGGGGGAGCAGTTGAATATAGAATAATAAACAAAAATAGGTTAATGGAAAACCATATTAGTATCTGCTGTTTAAAGGGCAGAATGTTTGACATATCCTGTGAACAATGCCACAGTCTGTGTGATCAAATTCCGTAAGTAGCGTCTTGCAGGGGGTTTTTGCTGGCTTTCATAAAATAAAAGATTAATGCTTGCTTATCTGAATGTTAACAGGTTTCTTGAGCTCAAAAATATTTTGTATTTCTGACTTTTATACTGATGGGTGAGATAGCAACTGCTTAATGGAAAAAGACAAGCCATGGATCTGAGAACCCTTTCTCTACCTGCTAAGAGACCTGCTTGCCTCTAGGATTCAAGGATGGTCATTTTATTACAGAGGCAGCAATGCCAAGCCCAGGAATTTATTTCTATAATAAACTAACCAAAGAAGAAATGAAGCAAACCTGGCAGTCTTACACAGTCTGAGATCCTGTGCTTGTATATTATAAAATCTCTTGAACAAGAGGGATTTGCCCTTAAGGTTCAGAACACTGCATGCAAATTTGTAAAATAAAATTCATAGCACTCAGGATTTAATCAAGATATACAAATGCCTGTGAATGGCTATAATGGAGCTCCAGCCTTGGGGAAAAGTTTGTGAGGGGTGCCAGTGTCGCTCTGTTAGGGCAGGTAATCTCTGGGGAGCAAGGATACCTGTCTGACTTATTCTCTCACACCCACCCCTAACACAGCAGTTCATCTGTTACATGATGCTTCTTTCCCCTGAGCCTTGCCCACTTCTTTAGATCATTATGGCTACAATCCTACTGCCAGTGTGGACTTGGAAAGGTATTCTGCCAGTTGACTTTCAAAGACTTATTTGTATAAGGAAGGTGTAGAGCTGTGCTGCTAGTGTGGATGGACCTGGCTCAGTGAATTAGGAATAAATAGGTTTCTAGTACTGAAGACCTTCATGCCAGTCTTAGGATGATGATACAGAAATTAAATCATCTACCTATCCTTTCGGCCCTCGTTCAGACTATGATCTTTATTTTGTCAAGAACAATATTCCTTAGATTTGCTCCTGGGTTTATTCCAACATAATGCCTTTCTAACCCAGAAGGTGCGCTGCCAAATGCCTTCATGATTCTTAAATGTCATAAACTGTTCCAGAATTTCAATGTTTTAAAGTTACTATTCTTTGCTTATGGACTGCACATTTTGAAGTTTTATTTCGAGGCTGAGATTTTATTGGTATATTTTTCAAAGGGGAAAAGTTGTATCTTTTAATTAAGATGTATCTACTGTATTCCTTCTCCCCAACTCCCACTCTGATTTCTACTTGTTCACTAAACTATTCTGAATATATTTTAGATATTGCTTACAGCAAAGTGCCGTGTGTCTCTGCAACTTGAATGTACAGATCTCTGATGTGTGATTACTTTTCTCTCACACCCTTAATTTCTATCCTTTTTCTCATGTGTAAATATGTGTTTTTAAGACAGGGAGATGCTGTTGCTTGACTTATTTACATTATTTTCATAAGCATGGCTTCATGTGATACAGAGAATTTTTATGATGGACAGAGTGGCAGGCCTAAGGCTGAGACTGTGTTTCGTGTGTTTATCAATCCTTTGTATTCCAAAGGAAGAGAAGTCTTTGAATACTACTTCAAGGGTGTCTTACAGATAGAATGGTGGAAAAACAGTATTTTTTTTTTCTGATATTAACCCAATTCCTCATCTTGTATACCATTTGTGCATAGTGTCATGACAGCTGAGAAGGTGACACAGAGGCAGGAACGTATGGCATTGGACAGGGAGGAATGGTAGTATCAAAAACTGTTACAGTTGTATTTAGTAAAACCCAGCCTGAAACACAAATGTGCATGATAGCTTTTCAAATCCTTACATAATTCCCTTTTCACTTAAACCTTCCTGCTCTTTCCATGGGAATTTTCTTCTTGTGATTCTGCCTGGTGTGAGCTTGTTGCATCAGCAGTAGCATGATATTGTGCTATCACCTCCTGACTAAAGCGAGTCCAGTGGCTTTCATTAAAGAGAAGAATGAACCTCCTTATTGGGGTACAGGTTCAGAAGCACCTGATACACGATAATTTGAAAAGACTTAGAAGAAAGCTATCAAGTAACAAAAGTGGATACTTAGAAGAAAGCTATCAAGTAACAAAAGTGGATTACAAGAGTGTCTTTGTAATGAATAATGTAACAAATAGTGCTAGTATTTTTTTGAATGCTCTAGTATGTTTTTTTTCTTGCTTGAGGTCTATGCTCAGTATTTTCAAGGTAAAAAAAAAATTAAAAATTTTTAATTAGACCATGAATATTTTAATTCCTGCCAGTTCTTTTGTATTGCCTGATTTGTGATACTTTGAACACACACATATAAGACAGTGTGCATATAGAGACTGGCACAATGGATCTATCATGGGCGCAGGTTCTCTGCTGCATGAAGCAATTGTGAGGGGGAGTCTAATATGTCAGAATACATCCAAAATGTTTGTCATGTCTTGGTGGTCAGCATGTACAAGGCAAGTTGCAGTGACACAGTAAATATTAACTAGTCCTCCTAGTTTTGGCTGGGATTGAGTTAATTTTATTCCTAGAAGCTGGTATAGTGCTGAATTTTGGATTTGGAATGAGAATAATGTTAGTAACTCACTGTTTTGTTGTTTCTGAACATTGCTTACACTAAAGCAAGAACTGTTTAGATTTTTGTGCTGTCCTGCAAGGGAGGAGATTGGTGGACAGGAGGTTGGAAGGGGACCCAGCCAGGACAGCTGATCCCAGCTGACCAGAGGGACATCCTGCACCGTGTGGTGTCATGCTCAGCACTGAAACTGGGAGGAGGTGACTGTGGGGTGTCCACCTGCTGTTCCTGACCACTGGCTGGGCCCTGGTCAACAGGTGCTTGTGCATCACATTTTTTTTATATTCTCTTATTATTGTTATTTTCTCTTCCTTTTCTGCCATATTAAACTGCCTTTATCTCAACCCATGAATTTAACCTTTCTTTCCAATTCTGTCCCCTATCCCATTTGTTGGGGGGTGGGCTGGGGATAAGTGAGTGAATGGCTCAGTGGTGTTTAGCTGCCTGTCAGGCCAAACCACAGCACTGGGATAGATCTGTTCAGAGCAGCTTTGCAAATGAGTTGCTCTGTGGTTTGGGAGAAGCTTCTGTGTAACTGCTTCATTTGTGGTGTTTCTTTGGATCTTGAGAATAAAATGAACCTTCATCTAGCAATTAAAATGTATTGCACTATTAATAGAGAATGCACAGAAGAATTCAGTGCTATGCTCAAATATAGCAGACTGTTTTCACAAGAGGATTTGATTGCTACTTTGATAGAAGAGGAGTTAATCATCTGAGGGAAGGTGTGGTAACTAGGAAAGTTGGGAGAAAAGGGTGGGTAGAGAGAGTTGGAGGGTTTTGAGCAGAACTTCAGAGTCCTTAAGGCTTAAAAAGGGAGAAAAGTCTGCTTCCTGATTTATACGCTGTTCTCCTGACTTGTCAAAGGACTTCTTGCTCTCTAATTTCTTTAGCCCTGTTGTGTCCTCCTTTGTTGTGAAGCACATGAGGAAGGGCTCATCTGCTGGTTTTCTGAAGGGTGGGAGCAGTGGGAAGGAGAGCCCTTCTGGTTAGCCCTGAGCAGGGAGCAAGCAGTGCAGAGGTGATGGGGATGCCAGGTGTAAAGGCAGCTCTTGGGAGGAGAGCAGGTGAGCTGCTCTGTCCCTCTCAGCAAGGGAACAGCAGGACGGTAGGAGATGGCATTGGGACAGTGTGGCACCTGCTGTGAGCCCAGTGCTCAACAGAGAAGTGCCTTTCAGAAGTCAGGTCTTGTTCCTGTCAGGACTTGCCTGCCTTTTTACTTCCCAGAGGATGGCTATGGTCTTGTTAGTTGCTGTTGTGGTTTTTATGAATGCCTTGTGAGGTTGAACTTAGGAGGTCTCAGACTCCCTCCCTACACACACACTTTTTCTCTTGAATAGTTTTGAAGAGATTTTTTAGCTGGCAAGCATTCTAAAAATAGAAATGTAGATAAATCTTGCACTGTACAACTACAATTGTGTATACTGAACACAGTTACATTGTTATTAGTGTCAGATTTTTTCCCAAGCACGTGAGTGACAGAGGAAAACAAAAAAAACCCATACAAAATAGGTTATAGTTGGTGGTGTATTGTGTGAAGAAAACTTGGGTGCCTGCAGACCTTAATGACATAAAGTGTTTTCTTAATGTATGCATTCAGACTAAGAAGGTCCTCAGAGCTGAAGTGCATCCTGCAGTGTGTGAGATAACAGTGCTCAATCTCTTCAGGAACCTGGAATACTTTCTCCTCTTGTGACAATGACTGTATTGCATCATTTTGGCAAGGGAGGAATTCTGGCAGAGCAGTTGCTTTGAACCTTACCTCAGATGAGGACTGTGCAGAAGACAGTCCATCCTGGCAAAGCAGGCTGCTGCTTTCGTTTGCTGTCATCTCGCCAGAATCTTCTGATTTTTCATTGAACTTAAGAGTCGACACAAATCGCTTCAGTTATCTGTAAATGGTGGAGTAGCAAATCTAGGTCTTTTGTGAGTTGCTCTGATTTCTTAAGTGCTTCCAGCTTTGCAACTGCTCCTGACTTCTGCTTGCATGTGAATATCCTGGCATGTGTGGGAAAGGTGATATGCGTTCTGCAGTGGACAGTAGTTTTCACAGGCTTGATTTTGAAAGATGGTGTTGAGGAGAGGGGAAAAGCACCCTGCTCTAATTAAAAGGAAAAGAAATATTAGAATATGGTGATTTTTCCATTTCCTTAAGGGGAGTTATCTTACTGTGCTCAGCTGAATACACAAATGGCTCTAGCACTTGCATGTTTCAGCTTGAGCCCTCTATTTCTCTCTAGTTAACTGTGTTTAGAAGTTTCATCAGATACTGGACTGGTCCCGTCAGTATCACTGAGAGCTTGAGGTTGTGTGAAGAGCAGCATGATTTTTTAACACTTCTAGCTTTTCCTAGGTCTTTCTGTTTTTCAGGAAATACTGACAAATTCTAGGTCATGGGGGAAATTGTAGTACTGAAAACCATGGACTCTTTTTACTGAAAAAAAGCTGCCTTCAGCTGTGTGCCTCTTACTCTTCCTCTGGGATGAAGTCAGCAGGATCCAGCTGGTTGGGTAACCTGGGGGCAGGTGAGGAGCGAGATTCAGCTGTGTGGGAAAATGATGTGGTGTTTTCAGTAGGTGGCAGTCCTTCTCTGAATCAGTCCAGGGCCACTGGCAAGCCTGGTGACAGAGAGAGGCAGGCAGAGAGGGAAAAAGAGGGAGCAAAGTTTTTCTGTCAGTGCCATCTTGTGGGCCAAGTGTAAATGCACGAGCCCGAGCACTGGTGCCTTGGGAAGAAGAGGGGTTTTCCTTCTGGTCTGCCTGAGTGCTGTCCTGAGGTGGCTCTGCCCTGCTGGCAGCTTTTGCTGGGAGCCTGTGTGTGGGCAGCCCAGCAGCTGTTCTCTTTACTTTTGGGGCCAGCAGGGAGAGGGTGAAGCATTCTTGGGGTACCCTTTGCTTTCTGCAGCCCTGGACTAGAGGCTCATATTTAGCAGATGAAACCCTGATTAATTCTTTTTCTCCCAAACTTCAGCTGAAGTCATAGACTTCTTCCAGTTTTTGACTGTTGTTGGCCACACTTTTTGAATGGAGTGTTTAGAAACTGTTAAGTAGCAGTTGCTTTGAGTCCAATTTACAAATAAAACATTAAATATTGAGCCAAGCTCCTTTGATACAAATCCTCAATGCTACTTGCTTCAGCAGCCCTATGAAAGGTGGCAGTGCAGCTGCCTTAGGCTGTGAAATAATAAAGGAAAAACTAGAGGTGGGGGAACCCAAAAACAAATACATGCTATTACTAGCTGATGTAAGGGCATCTTCACAGATCCTCTCCTGCTAGTGCTGAGTGATTTTTTTAATATCTAGATTTTAAAAAAATTATTTCCATGCTTTCCACTCTTATTTTCTATTCCCTACCCTGACATGTTTTTCTTGAGGAGAATAGAAAACTTATCAGAGAGAACTAGTGATGTTTAGTGAGAATATGGTGATGATGTGCTTAATAATTTTTGCCAGATACATACTTGTTAAATAACTTGCAGAATTCCTGCCTGATCAAGTCTTCTCCATGTGATGCCCACTCTTGCTTCACAGCAATCCCTAGGCTGTTTTGCATGATGTTTGTAGGAGAGTGTTGGCTGGAAGTGCCAGCAAAAGCAGTTCTCCTAGGCAAGTACTGCTGAAAACTGAACCACTGCCCTAGCCTTCATTAAATTATCTCTTGTTTCCTCCCGTTCCCCCCTTCTTTAAGTTCCTCTCTGAAAAATTTCAAGAATAAGTACTCTGGATATCTGTTTTCTTGTTGCCCACCTGCCTGGCAGTAACTGAGCTTGGCAGAGAAGGGCACACTGCTTTAGATCAATGAGAGTTGCAATGGAAGCACCCCAGCAAGGTATCAGTTCCATTTTTTACTTTCCTAACAGAGTTGTAAACTCTGTCAGCAAGTGTGTATTGTCTGTCTATTATTTTTACATCATCTAGGTGAGTTTACATTGTGTTTCATGATTACTTCTAAAGAAGTTGGAGTGGAAATACATTTTGCTTTGTTTTTAGATGATCTGACAAACTCCCAGTAAATTGTTCATTGCTTCCCTGCCAATGTGTGTGTTAGATTTTTCTTCCAGTTGTGACTGACCCTCAGAACTGGATCAGTTGAGTGGTTGGCACAGAGGACTGAGTGGAGAAGGGAGGAGTCTGGGATGTCCTCTTTTGACAGCAGCAACCCAATATCAAATAAAGAGACCTTTACATACTTTTTAACTAGAGCAGCCTATTCTTCAAATGTTTTGAGGTTCGTTCAGTCAGTACGAAGCAAAGAGAGTGGGAGAGGGAGTGGAATTTATCACACCCCCATACATGTTCACTTAATTAATGAATAGAAATGAGGTAAGAAAAAGACAGTTTTGAATTCTTAAGTCTCTTAGCAGAAAGTGCCTGGAAGCCCTTGGTTTTAAATCATCAGGCACAAAGATTTGTACTTTTTAAATTAATGGCTTTCTGTTCAAAATACATTGAAATGCCTTTTTTTTGCATGTTCTATATGTTTATTAGCTTCATAGAGTGTCCTCAAAGTGTGCACTTTAGGCAATTACCATGTTTTGTCTAAAAGCAAGCCTCTGCAGAATTCATGACATAGTTTATCATAGTCTTTGTTAAAGCATTTAAATCATGTATGTTAAAGCATTTAAGTGTGTGGAGATAGTGTAATCGCTCACGTTTTTTTCTCTAAAGATTGATGCCAAAGGTTTAGGAAAGTGTTTGAATTACAAACATGGAACAGGATGTAAATCTATACTAATCTAATCATTATTTGAATAGGCCATTTAAATCCATCCACCCTGTGGGCTTGTGAGCAGCATAAAGTAAATTACAAGAAAATGCATTTTCACACCCTTTGCCTTAGGCTAGTTCTTCATCCTGGTGTCACATGAACATTTTGCAAAAGATAAATTTCATGGATAAATGCAGCTAAAGTTATTTTCTGTACTTGGCAGTAAAACTGAAAGAGAATTCTTCATTGTTAAAATACAAAGTTGTAGTAATTACCTGACTTTGATATTGTAAACTACTGATAGTTAAATTGACCACATCTACATATTATTTATGGCCTAAGTTAATTAGTTGACTTGGAGGGCTCAGCAGTTTTGAGGACGCTAGTCAGCTTGTTGTTTCCTGCCTGTACTTGTTTATTAAGATGGCTTATCTCTTAATTTTTTTGTTAATGTTTCTTGATAGAGGTATTTCAAATGTCGCTATAGCATTCAAAACTAAGGGAATTAGTGTCATTTTATTTATAGCTGTTGTCAGCAAATGCAAAAGAATATACATGTGCCTTTAGAGCACTCAAAACAATCTCAGGTCTTGGGAAAGTACACGTTGAGACAGAAGTGAGAGACTGTTATAACCTAGAATGCTGCAGCTTGTTGTCCTCAATTGACACACTGAAAACACTGTAATTTGATGTTGTTTTGCACAGGTGTAAATAAATCAGCTTTTGTATTAGTTTAGTTTAAAATAGGTAAGTGGAATGCTTATCTTGTATTTTAAAAGGATTGCAAGACTGGAACAACTGTAGGCTTGACTTTTGTGCACCACAGTACCCTCAATTCTATTTTTGATGGGGATGTTACTTAAGAAATTGCTATGCCAAACCCAAAAAGCATTATTGGGCTCCCTCTGTATGTGCATTTTGCTGAACAGGTAATTGCCCAGTTTTTTCTAGGAACCTTGCCCAGTTCCAGCTGGAAAGCTGTTCATTGCTCTTCCTTTATTCATTGAATGGTCTCAGACTTGGATTTAAGTGTGAGTTTGGAGGCAGAATTAGTAGGTACTGTATGAATGTAGTGCTTTCTGCAGTACTTTTTTTTTTGGTTTGATTTCTGAAGGAGTGGTATTACCCTTGTTTCATGGTGTTTGAGCTGCAGCCTTGGGTGTCTGTGGTTTGACTCAGCTCCTCTGGGCCTCAGCTGGAGCTGTGAGTGCAGAGCAGGATGCAGAGCAGGCTGAAGCCAGGCTGTGCTCCTAGGGTAGATAAACCCTTGTGGCAATGGAGCAGCAGTGACACATGCCATCACTTACCTATTTCTTGCCCATCCATTGTCTGGCATGGATGCTTGGCAGGCTCCAAGGTGAGATGGTGCAGGAAGTCAGCTGGTAGAAATAACCCCGCTAACCTGCTTGCTTTCCTACCAAAATGACCTTGTGGAGGTCAAGAAGGAGCTGGAGCTGGCACAAAGTGTGAGGATAGATTATTGTACAGTGAATATGTAGATCATCTTTAGGTGATCCTAGACTTCAAGAAAAGTAGGGAGAAAGAAAGTTCTCTGTGGCAGCTTGCTGATGTGTGGGAGACCTGTGTCTGTGTCTCTATCTCAGCCTCTGCACCTGAGCTGTCAGCTTATCTGCCAGTGGTGGTAAGCTCAGGTTTCTGCTTTGTGTTGAGCTGGGCATGTTCTCAACTGCTGTGTTTTCTAAGTGTTGATAGCAGAGGGATGATATGACTTGGCTTCTACACTGAATTCTTAGTAACTGTTTGTTTCTCCTCTCCCATTCTCTCTTTCTTGTTGGCTCTGTTTTTCCACTTGTGTTTTGAGTTCTAATCTTCCTTTCTGCAGTGTTTTCCTAGGTGACTTGCCTCTGTTTCCTCATTCCTGTCATTCCTACCTTAGCCTCAGCTGTCTAACTCTGATTTCTGATGTTTCCAAGGTCAGTGCTGTTTCTGGCCAAAGAGACAAGTATTTTTCTGTCTGTTCCAGCTGCTTATTGTAGACTCTGTGGTGCTGGTCAGGTGCTTGAAACGCTGAGAACTATTCCAGGAAAAACTGGATGGATTTAGTTTTCAGCCAGTTCAGTTTGTTACAGCAAAGGGGTTGATGGTCTCAAAAACTAGTGGGAGAGTGCAACTTTGTAGCTGAGTGTGTAGTTAAGGTAAGTGGATTTTGCAGGGGCTGCAGGTGTCTGTAACACTATCCTTTCCTCCCCCGGCTTCAGCTGTGTCTCATGGATCCCAGCTAAAGTTCGTTATGGAAAGGCTTCCTGTTATGGTCAACAACAGAAGCCTCTCCAGAGGATAACCTGTGGTGGGTGGGATCAAGTCTTTAGGGATGCGAAAGAAAGCAGCATTGACTCAGACAGCTGAAAAATACTGTCCTAAATTTAGGTGAAATTTATTAGTGGCAGTGCCATTCTTTGTCTGGCATGCTCCCCCTCCTCATTTCTGGGTATGGCTTTTGTTTTGCATCATTGAATTGGGCAGTTGCTTTCTCTTGGAGGTAAAGCTTGTCAGACCTCTACTTGTGCCTCATAAGAGATTTTAACTGACTTTAACTGGGGGAATGTACTGCCATGCTCAGCTCTTCAGATAGGGTCTTCATTGTTTTACTTCACTACTGAAAGTGCTGATGCTGGATTGAGTTCTATCTAATTGCTGCTTGTAATTGCTCTCAAGTTTAGTCTGTTCTTGGTAGTAGTAAGGCAGGTCTCATCAAGGAGTGTCCTCACTACCTACTGAATACTAATAGTTTCACTAGATAAACGACCCAAGGGAAATAATTATATTTTCATGGCACTGTCTACCCTCAGGTAACCGTGGTGGTGCTTGAAGTGAGATGTACTGAGGTTTGTTTGAAATAATCCTGGTTTTAATATTACAGATGACTTTTTCATCTTTGTGCATTTCTTTTTCTTCTGTAGAATAGGGAGGCTTTGTAGTCCAGAGGAGGAAGCCTTGGGTGCCCTTCTTGTGAGGTAATGAAGGATGTGAAATCACAGCATGAAACTCTCTCCTCCTTTGTTTTCCTGCCTTTTAAAAAGCCCCTCTGAGGGAATTTATGCAAGCAGATGCAGGCTCCTCACAGGCAGTGAGCTGTGGCTGGTTTGACATTCAGAGAACTTGCTCTCAAGCAACTTGGAGGAAGCATGGCTGCTCACCTGCTCTCATGGCTGGAGGAGTTTTTGACAGAATATCTTGACCATTAGTTGGGGTGGCAGGTGGTACTGGGAAGAAGATATTCTTATGTTGGAAGACCCAGTGGCTTCTATTACTTGGAAATTAAATTATTCAGAAAGCATTAGAATCATGGAGTTTAGGGTGGTGAATTGCCATGAAGCAGGACTTGAATTGCTTTGGTACAATCCAGGTATTGGATTGTGGTTTAACTCCATTTTAAAAGGTGGCATCAAGTTTGGGATTATGGTTTGAATGCTGATCTGAAAGGAATTCCTTGTAAAAGGTAGTGTGGAAACCACTGCTGCAAGCTTGGAGCACAGTCTTCATGGGTGGATTTACTGTTGAGGTACACTAAAGCTAATTATGTTGCAGGGCACAAATATGAGGAGTATGTACTCTACCTGTACAGTGTATATGTATTGTTTCATCAGGTGTGTTGTATTGAGCAATAGTCCAATCAGTGCAAAATAAGCCAGGCTCACCTAGAAGCCTGGCAAAGGCTTGGCAAAACAAATTCTGCCTGGCAGATTGATAGTACAGAACAAGCATATTCAGTCAGTTCTTAACAAATGAGAAGTGCTTTTTAATAGTTACTTTGTGTTAGATTTTTTAAAACTGTATGTTTATTTCCAGAGCTACTGTTACTAATTGGAGGTTAAAAAGAGTGTTCTCTTGATGCTGTTCACTAGGAGCTGTGATCTGTTGGAAAACTTCAATTTGTCCTAACTTGTGCTTTGTTTGCTTTGCATTGTAGTGTATTTGAAAGAGTTTCTCACCCACATAAGATGATTTTTTTGGTGTTTGTTTTGTTTTTTGGAACACAAGTCACTTTCTTGATGATGTCATCCATGAAGATAAGTTGCTGGCAGTACCATTTTGAGATAACTCTGCTGAAGATTTTTAAGCAATTCCACTTTATTGGAAGCATGTCTTTGCATTTCTTAATGCTTCTGGAGCATCCTGTTGGAAAGATTTGTTTAACTTTTTAACCTGTTGCTAGAATGGCACATTGTACTCCGTTACCACACAGGATGTGATGCTTCCTTTAGCCACACACAGAGCACCTCTGAGTGTGCTCCTCTGAGGCTGAATCTTTGTGACCACAGTTACTGCTTTTAATGAACAACCTTTTGCTTTTCTGTTTCATTGCATTGGCATATTCTGTGTTAGTAAATCAGAATGTTTTGCAGTCTGCATGTCTTGTAGAAGTTAGATTTCCAGTGCTGCATGACTCAGGAAATAACTGGATCTCTGCTTTGGTGTCACAGTGAAGAGGTTGACATCTTGAGACTGATGTTAGTCACATTAGTGATCTCAGCAGGACTTGTACATGGGATTTTTGGGGAGTGTAGTGGAAATAATACTCTAAAAAGGATTTATATATGCTCTTAATTTGTTTTTTTCTGAGACTTGTGCTAAATGCCAGTGTTACAGCCATTTATGGCTTTACAGTGAGGAATTGTGTTTCTGAGGATGCTGTGAGGTTTGGTTGGTATCCTTTTATCTGAAAGTATTATGTAAATCATAGTTTCAGTTTTAGATGCTTCCCTGTAGGGGTTTCAGTTGTACTTGGAGCCTCATTGTTAACTCACCAAACTTGACTTTGCATATTAGAAAACTGTGAGCCTCCCACAGAAGTCCCATTAGTATACACTTCAACTTCACAGTATCAACTGTGAAGATGGGTCAGTATAATAATCCATGACTTGTTCTTCTAGACTAAGGCTGACTTTTTTGTGGTATTTAAATAGCAAAGATTAAGTGGGGATAAAACTCTTGTGTTAATGTATCACATGAAATTTTTATAACAAAATGCTACTTCTGTGCCATGACTTTAACATATTGCTGTAGTGATATTTGGAGCTGTTTCTTCTTGCTAATCTCCTTGCTGTTATTTAAGGTTAGACATGATTGCTAGCTAATTTTGAAGTGGTGCAAAGTTAAATTGGTGTTTAGGTGGTGCATTTAGTGGTATTAGCATTACAGTGTTTGCCCCTCTTGGTGGTGAACAAGGTTTGCTGCACATCTTTTGCTGTGGCTATGGACTGCTAGTGTGGAATTGGGTAATCCCAATAGTCTTAGACACAGCCCTGCCACTTTCTGTGACTCTCACCCTATGATTCTGTGATCTGTGACCAGATCCCACACTGGAGAGGTGTGGGGGGCACACCTGTGGAGGCAGCACTGGCCATTGGAGTAACAGGGTGCAGCTAGGCCAAGCTAGGTACAATGTTCTCTCAGTCTTCTCAGAGGTAACTGCTGTCAGAATATATCTGTATCTTCCAATATGACAATTTAATTGCTTAGCTCAACTTTTAAATCCTGTTATAATTATGAAACAAAGTTTGATGCATGGTTTTGAGAATTTGGGAAATAAATGCTAATTACTGTTACTCAAGCAGTGTTTTACAGAAGATTTTTTGTCATAACTACACTAGCATAAAAAACTTTTTACCGAGCTTGGTTTTGGACATTAAAAATGTAGAAATAGTCTTACTGCCTTCAATGACCTAAGGATAACTATGCAAGTTCAGATCAAAGGCTAGCTTGCTTTATCTTGTGAGATGCAGGTCTGTAGTAGTTGCCTGGAAGAAATGGTAAAAAACCCAGACAAGCTGGTAAAAACAGAGCATGATACCTGCTGTTAAATCTTTCCAGCTTCTGACAGTCCATAGCCGAGGAGCTCCTTGTGGAGTCAGGCATGTATCACTATATATTTAACAGCTCAGTGGAACTCCTTCTATGGCTTATTTAAATAGCTTTCTAATGTTGCTTTGAGCTCTCTTTACCTTCACAGCATCCTATGGCAGTAAATTCCATGTCTAAATTATGCATTTTATAGTAATTTCCTTTTGTTTGTTCAGCTGCTGCAGCTGGTGGCAGTGGGTGCCTTTGTTTTTGTGTCAGAGATGTTCTCCATGCTATATGTGAGTTCCTGGTGTTAGGGCACTGCACCACATCCTATCTCTTTCCAAGATGAACACATTTAGTTCCCTTTTTCCTCATGTGAGTACCATTGCATTAATAAGTTGGTTTAAACAGTTTGCATCTCTTTACCTATTCTTGTTTTGTAGTGTCACAGGGGACCACAGCTGTATTTAGGCTACAGAAATAGTAAAAAAGTCACTTTGTTGCCTTTAATTTTGCAGTGTGGTTTTTCTTGGACTCCATGACTTAGCTGATTAATAATCTGAGGTTGTTACCTCAGTGTCATCTTTTACCTGTCAGTGTAAATAGCTAATTGAGAACTCATTTCTGTACAGGTATAATTATGGAGCTTGGGGTTTTTCTTTCTATTATTTTGCCTTGGGGTAGGTTTTGGTTTTGTTGGCACTCGATTTCACCGCCCCCCCGCCCCCCCACTTTAATGTTTGGCCATTGACAACATTGTATGGTGGCTGTTCTGTGAGTTCAAGTTTTGATTAATTCAAATAATTGCATATCCTCATTAAAGTTCTCTCTCCATGCCTTGTGTGAAATTGCAGGTACATTGTGTTGAGTAATGTGGCTCCCAGGTTGGATCTCTCTTGGTCACTTTGGGTACTCCCTTCATGGTGAAACCCGGTTGTTTGTATACTGTTGTTTGTTTCTTCTGTAGCACTTCTGGATCTTCAAGATGAGTCTCCTAGCTCAAATGACCTTTGATAAAAATAAAACCAATCTATGTTGTGTTGTATTTTCAAAGGATATTCAGATATGATGTATTATCTGAACTGCCCTATGTTTGGCTAATTGCTTTAAGATGCATAGAAGTATTTTGGAAAGGCTCCTTCCTTCTACCAAGGCAATGTTAATTTTTTTCTATTTCCCAATTTATGCCAACCTCACCAATTCTGTTTTCTTTTTTCTGTTACATCTTTTAATAATTGACCAAGCTTAGGCATTTGCTTTACTGGTCTATAGATTTCTGGACTTTTCCCTTCTTTCCTTCCTTGATCTTTAAAGGCTTAGTTCATGTTTTCTGCCTTCCATTCCTCTGCTGCTGAGGCTGTGCCAAGTATTATGTTGCTCGCTGTCGTTAGAATTTCAATTTAGTCTGAGTTCTTTTACTGACAGGTGTCATGGAGTCCTGGCAAATCACAAAGATGCTGTGCTTGGTCACTCACTGTTCTGTGAATTCTAGCATCAAGGTGAATTATATTTACAGCAGTGCCTAGGAGAAATGCTGTATTTAAAGGAAATTGAATAGTCTGCCATTTCAAGACTTTAACAGAACTTGCTACAAGAAAATGAAGGAATTGAGTCCATGTGAGGTGCAGATAAATTGAGTCTTCTGTCAACAGAAGAGATGAGTATGTGAGATCAATAGGATCTTGGTAGCAGGCAGCATGGAGAAAGTGGAAAGGTTTTTTTCTATTTCTCTTTGCACAGGAGCTAAGGGTTACTCAGAGAAAACCAAACAATTGGCAAGGTCATAACTAACAAAAGGAAGTGATTCTTCACCCTGTAACTAAGTTGTGCAAATGATTTCTCTGGTTTTTGTAGTAGTTGAAATTGCGTCATTTACAAAGTGACTACAGAAATCTAAAAAATCCATTTAAGACCTTTAGGTGCAGACAGTTGCTGAGACAAATGGTTGGAAAAAACCTTGATGAACTATTACTATATAATATTTGCCTTTCTCTATTCTTCCTTATTGGCAAATCTGAGATGCAGGTTTGGGGTCTGAATAGGCTGTCACTGGTTTTTCTTGAGTGCTTGTCCTGGTTCCACAGATGGCATCCCTAGCTGCTGCTTGGAGGAGTGTGTGGCCCTCTGCTAGAAATTCTTGGTGTTGAGGAGCAGCACTTAAATTAACAAAAGGGCTCCCACCAAAGCTGTCTTTGCCAGTCACTGAACTGGTGTAACTTGTAAAAGGACCAGGTAGCATAGCTGAGTCTTGCACCAGATTCCAAGCCCTTGTGCCCGTGGACAGACACATTCCTGACCACACAGGGCATTGACCACCACAGGCCTGGACTCCTCAGCATTGGGTGCCTGCATTCAGGTGGTCATTCAGGTGATAGGATGAGGATGTCTCTGGATGGTTACCATTGATCTGATGGCGACTGAGGCTTGCTGTGTTCAGTGGATGGCTATAGGAAACCCAGGATGTGCTTTCTGGGTCAGGATGCTGGATCGGGGCCCAGGCAGCACTGGTGAGGCAGTGTGTGTTGCCAGTGAGAGGCTGGAGTGGGGATTGTTCTGTAAAGGCTGGAGTGGGAGTGGTTGTGTTTTGGAAAGGGCATTGAAGTTAAGGTATCTGCAGTGGGGGAGATGATGAGGCTGGGAGAACCCTGGACTGTGGAGATGAGACTGTTAAGGAGGAATTAAGATAAACTGTTGGGCCTGACTGCTCACAGTGTCACCTCTAGCTGCCCTTGTCAGCTTGGCTACCCAAGCCCATCATATAGTGTATCACCTGATGAATCAGAACGATCAAATTCTTGCAATAGCTAATTTCTTAAAGGAAATGATCTTTATTTCTTTCCAATTGAATTCCCGGACATTACTATGAATAAGTAGAATTGGTGTGGATTGAATTTTTGTGGTTGCTTGTAACCTGCTAGAGGGCATCTTTTATTAGTTTGGAATGTGGACATTTTTATAGACATTCCCATAAATGTTAAGTTTGAATTTCTTACAGAAACTTACTACTGAATAATGCTGGATGATTTGCTGTGGCCGACTGTAGCTAAGTGTTTGGGTTTGTTGTTTTGTTTTTTTTTTTTTGTCCCCCTGGCAGGGATATTTCTCTCCCATGCATTGGTTCAGGTGCTACTCTTGTCTGATACTGGTTTAGCTCATGACCTTTGCAGCAAGCTTTCTACTTGCTGGATTAGTTTTCTGTGAGTTCACTTTAATGGCCCTCCCTGAGTGAAAAGTATATAAGGTGATGTGAGAGAAGGTCTGGGAGATTTTACTCCTGAAATCTTGCACTGGTC
>NW_005054315.1:2540731-2581210 GCF_000277835.1 Geospiza fortis
TGGTTTTACTAGACATGTGCCACGTGTCTCTCCCTGAGGTGTCTGCCTGGTCTTTCAGAGAGATGACTTGTCTGCTGGCCTGGCAGCTGCTGGGTGTCCTCACCTTACAGGCTGTTGCATTAAATTGGCTTCAGTTTCAGTTTCCTCTCTTCCTTGGCCAAAGACACTGGGCCCCAGGGCTGCCCAGGCAGCTCCACCAGCCCTGCCACAGCAGGAGGGGCTGGTCGCTGCAGCAGGTGATGGTGAGGCTTGTCCCTGCTCCCTGGATAAAGTCCTGTGCCTGCTCCTTCAAAATGGGTGTTAATAAATGGTGAAGGATGCTGGAGCACATTGTTGCAGGTACCTGTGAGAGAGGGAGAGATCCAGCCCTAGATGCCTTTTTAAAGATAATTTATTCTGGCTGGAGTCATAATGGTAACCTAGGGAGGCAAAAGGGTGTGCTGGGGAGAGCTATAGCTCAGGGATTTGCCTACAGCTCTGTGTTCTTCAATCAATTTTTAAAAGAGAAGTATTGAAATTAATTTACTGTAGTTGACACCTGAAGTGTTGGTTTTGGGGCTTGTTCGTTTCTGCTAACTGCTTGAGAATGACTTCTTTTCCGTTTTGTGATTCTAAATTAAATGAAAGTTTCAACAAGCTATATGAAAATTGAGTAAGCCTTTATTCTTAATTTTTGGCACTTTCCACAGTGTATTAGGAAGCAATTGAGATTTTTGATTAAATCCGTTCTTACCAGAAGGGTGTAACTTTTTTTTTCCTTTTCTTTATTTCTTGCATTTATTTGTTATCTTTATTCCCTCTTCTACTTTTTTTACACGTTTAATCACACTTAGTCAAATTCTGACTGTTATCAGAATATCAATTCCCCCTCAGTCTTTCTTCTTTGGCTACTAGTACATACTTAATGCTACAAGGATTTTCCTGTTTCTTTTGTTAATATGTTTCTTTTAAAAAGCGTGTGTGCACACAGCAAAGAGAGACTCCCCAGCTGATAAGCAGTGGGGGAAATAAGCACACTTGAGGTCACTGGGTCTGTGCTTCTGGCTTGTGCTCCGTCCATAGTTCATTCTCCATTGATGCTGAATCCCTGTGTCATCTGATCACTTGGCTGCACACATTTGTTCCAGATGAAATGTGAGCATGTGATGGCATTTAAATTGTGGTTGGAGCACGTGGTAGTGTAGTAAAACAGCCAGCAGACTATTTTAGGAGGGAGATGATAACCTCATGTAGTAGAAAATATTGTGCAGTAAGATGCCTCCTTTCACCCACCTCCAGCTCTTGCTCTGGGCATGCCTGTGTCTCTGAACACTGCTCTTCTGAGTCAAGTCTGTCTCAGCAATCCTACTGTGTGCCTGTGGTATTTGGACTTGCAAATGGAGATTTGGATTGCCGGTAACAATCCCTATTTTGGAAGCAGGCTTTCCTAGATTTGTTTTTTTATTTCTCTCAAACATTTTCATTATATAAATTAAGCTTTTTGCTTCATTGTATAGGCCTCTCTTCATCTCTCCATACTTTTGAAACTAAGCTGATACTTCAGAAATTAGTTGAGAAATGTTGGCAGAACATGCATTTAGACAGAAGGCATCTGAAATCAGTTGTGGCAAGCCATCCTTCCTGTGTTTTTAGGTAAGAGTATGGAGATATTCACAGTTTAGCTGATGTGTACTTTTTTTTATTTTAGAAAATAAATCTACAATTCAAGTATGCCAAAAGCAGACTCTCCCTTCGTAACATTTGAAACCTAGTTGAAAATTTCCTGAATATATCAGCTTCCTCTTTCCTAGGAACTGGTTTAATCTGAGCCTTAAAATATTTATTGTGTCACTACTCAGTTCAGCCATTGGGAAGGAGATGATTTCATTCTGAGTGCTTATGTTCATGAACTGCTTCCAGACCCTGGCCAGGCCCTTTGGGCATCCTGTTTTGTTAGTCTTAATCACTGTCCTTGTTGCTCTCGTGTGATTTTGATTTCCACTGTGACTGACTGCTCTATTTCAGGTCAGTTTTCCTTTTCAGTGCTTTGATACTTTTAGTTAGCATGAAGCCTTGGTCAGGAGTTTATGCCAGAGACCTTTTTTAGATTGTTCTTTCATTAAGGCTTTTTCATAGCTTGTTTCTTTTTAACTTATTACTGAGGAAAAAAAAAAGAAAAGTCATGAAGAAATTGCAAATGTATGAAAATGATGATGCCGTAATGTATGTTTCTCCTCTAAAATGGGAACAGTTTACAGATTCTGTGGCAGTAACTTTACTTGAAAGTTTGACATTCATGTATGGATTGTGGAGGAGAA
Source organism: Geospiza fortis (assembly GCF_000277835.1). Classification (NCBI taxonomy): domain Eukaryota; kingdom Metazoa; phylum Chordata; class Aves; order Passeriformes; family Thraupidae; genus Geospiza; species Geospiza fortis. The sequence goes on from NW_005054315.1 coordinate 2,543,029, forward strand.
GGTGGGACACTGATCTGTGAGCTAGTACTAGTACTACAGGGCACTACAGACATGCTCTAAACTGAAACGCAGGAAGGTTTATGTTCTCCATGCTGACCCATCATGTCAGTGTTGAATGAGGGTGGTGAAAGGATAAGTGCCCAGAGTCTGAAGTAGCAGGAGCTGTGGAATTGAGGAGTAGCTTCCCAAAATCATAACCTAATACTATGATTTAAAAAGCAGTGCAGCCACTCAAGGGATCAGCTACTCCCCTTACTTGCAGTTGTTCATGTCTAAGAGGGATTGTAGTCTTGGGAAGGTGCCCAGTTGACAGTGTTACAGACATCACATGGGCATGGAAGACCAAAATCTGCCAGATCTTCTGGGTTTTTGTAATTGCAAGTTATTGACAAACATACTCAAACAGATTACCAGCATCTGGCTTGTAGACAGCCCTAAAAACTGACTTCACAGGCTTTCTCATGTGACATTGATCTATAATGGACTATTCATACAAGAAGGCGCTGGTTTCATGAAATAGAAGTGTCTGCTCTCAGAATAGGCATCACAGTTCTGGAGTACTTGTTAGCTTTGTTCCTGTGATGGGTAGGATTGGGGGGAGAGTAGTAAGACCTAGAAGCTGCTTTTCTTCTCTACAGTCTATTTTATTTGGGAAAATCTTTTACCTTGCTCATGTGGTTTTCCTCAAGAAAATATCTATTTAACAAGGTTCTTGTTTATAAGATGTGATGGTAGTGTCTGCCTTGTGTAGTTACTAGTGAAAATTAAGTTTCACCATTTTTATCACTGACTGCTTACTCTGCTTGATAGCAGAACTGTCTGTATTTCCAAGTGTATACTTGTTTTTTTTTGTTTTTTTTCTCAATGCTGTGTGTCTTCTTACTTGGACACAGTATTCCCTTTGCATTTTGGCCTGCATTTCCACATCTGTGTTTCCTGATTTATTTTAGGGGACTAGCGTACATGGTTGTCTGTATATACCAGGAAGAGATGGGTTTTGCTGGCTGAATAACCTGAATTTCTCAGGGTATGTTTCTGGCCAATTTTCCTGTTGAGGTGCCTGTCTTCATTGGCACTAGGAGGTGCTTACGCAATTGCTGTTTCAGCCAAGCATGTAGGTGTAACCTGTTTCATTGGCAAGAACTGGGATGTCTCAGCTTCAGTGTCCCGATCAAATTTGCTTTGGTAATTTAATTCCAACAACTTTTATTTTTGCCTGTAGTTCAAGGAGTGTGAGCTTCCTTAAGACATGTTACTCAATTGTGTATTAATACCGTGTGCTACTGAATGTCTTTCTCTGTCAGCTGAGATTATCACTTTGTGATATCATCTATAAACCAAAACCTACAAAGCAATTTGAAAGTGTTTTAGGATGAAGGTGTAATACATGTAGTTTTTGTTTTGCTGTGCAGGTAGAAATTTGGAATAGGCTTGTTCTTATGTTTTCTTACTTACAGAAATGTCGGCAGTGCTAAGCTTTCTATTTATGCTTTTAAAATTACATCTTGTTTTGCTACTATTAGCAAAGTAGTTGGTGTTTATGGTCAAAAATACAAAATTCTATGACATCTTACAAAAGAATTCATTTGAGTATGCTAACTTGCAGTGTTACATTCTAAAAACAGATTTTGAAAGCTTAAGAAAGTGTACAGTTCATCTCCAAAAGGAGGCATAGCATTTCTTTGTGTTTCTTTTTTTTAAATGATATTTTTGCTTGTGTTGATGCAAAATAGGTTGTGTGTGTGAGAAGTTTACTTTGAAGCACTTTCTTAGGTAAAACATTGTTGAGTATTTGAAATTAATGCTCTGTAGAATCCTTAGTGCTTTGATGTGTCTGGGTTTGGGCAAAAATTCTTGGAGCTGGAAAGCTTTAGGACTCTAAAACAGGTTTTTTAACCTTTGTCCTCTTTGGATTTGTGTTTTAAATGTGTATCTGGATGCATGCACACACAGATGTGCACACAGGCACCACAAACTTCCATATACATTTTTACAACTGGTTTTGCTTGTTTTTGTAGATAACAAGTTGTGTCTTAAAAGTATTACTAATTCAGGAATTAAAGCATTACTAGTTGCAGGAATTAAAGCTTTCTAGGTGATGTGGTGTTTTAGTGCAGTTAGGTTTTTACTTTTGAAGAACAGGTTTATATGAGCAGCAAAATTTATTCCAGACCACCTTTATTCTTTACCATTGATGTTTCTCTTGTGAAATGTTACCAAATGGCACAGAAATCGTGTACTGCAGGTCTGTTCTTCCAGTCATTTTCAAACCTTTCCTTTTATCTTACTCTTAATTTTTGAAAGAGAACTTATTTTTTTTAATCTTTCTTTTTGTGCTGTACAGTGCTACATTTGGGCAGCAGTATGCTTCATAGAGATTTCCAGAACATTTGTAATCATCTCTTCTCCCCTCACCCCTTCCTTTCCTCTCAGTTGTCATAGTTCCCTGCTTTTCTTATCTCTCCTTTTACTGCTGCAGCTTTCAGATGATAATGCACAGCTCAAGCAGCAGCTGCTGCATAATAGCTGCAGCACTGCTTAGAGCTGACCTAATGTGAGAATAAATGAAAAAATCTGTGATTTGCTTCTGGGCTTACCTACAGGATCTTTTTTTCAGCTTGGGTTTATTAGATGTCATCACTGGAAGGTGAACTGTGGATGGCCTCCATGGTGTCCTCTTTCCAGCTGCTCCAAGGATTGTGGCACAACAAAGAAAGGTGTCGGGATTCCCAGTGCTTTTTGAAATCACCTGTTTCTTAACATGACTTGCTTTTTTCCCCTACCGCTTCTTTATTCACGCTGCCATGGCCAAGAGCACTGCGGTGAGTGCAGCAGGAGCAGGTGCAGTGACACGTTGTGGTGTCACGCTGTGCTTTGTCAGGCCGCTCTGCTCATTTCCTCTCATTTCCTCTGGCTGAGCGAGCCAGTGTTCTCTCTCCTCAGCTTTTGGGGGCCTGAGGCTGCAAAATGGAGCTGGAAAGTGTCCTGCTGCTTTAGTACACAGAGCCCAGGGCTCCCAGCTTCTTTTGGGGCTGGCTGGGGAGGTGGGCAGCAGCTGCCCTGTCTGTGCTGCCACAGGCCTGGGCTGCTCCTCAGCTGCTGCAGCTGGTGATGCAGGACTGTAAAGAAAGCTGTCACTTTGTCAGATGATTTAAGTGTCAATACTCACTGGGAATACTGTACCTGTGTATATTCAAGGCAGTAGTTTAGCAAGGAAAAACCTTTCTATTTTACTCTTAACCAGTATATGAACTTTTCTTGCTGTGACTGTTAGATACAACCTTACTGATGCTCTGCTGGTTTAAGGATACAGGTTTGTAAAAGACATATTTGAAGAAAGTGTGTGTCAGAAGGAAGCTTGGCTGAACCACCCCCAATTTTTTTTTTCTGTCTCCAGTTATCGAATTAATCAGGTGAAGGACCTTTTATTTTAAAAATACTTCCTCCATAACTGGATTCTGACTTTAAGGTCTAGAAGGGGGAAATAAAATAGTATGAAGGTTACATGAAGCCTTAAAACTGACTGATTTGAAGAAAAGGATCTTGCTGCAGGCTTACTGCATGCTGTAGTCTGCTCTCAGATATATTTTCAGCTTTATTTTCTCATTTCCTTTTTCTTTCATCAAGCTCTCTGGTAGTGTTTTTTCCTTTCAGTAGGTACTGGTTGTTGCAGGGACATGAGGGATAAGCATTGTTATGTTAGTTTTATTTCCTTATTGTTATTAGATGAGAAGCACTAAGCAGAAGTCTCCATTCACTGGGGGTTAGTGGCTTAGATGACTTAAAATGGTCCTAATAATACATTCAGGTAATTTTGAATGTTATGGAGTTTAAGCAGATCCATGCAGAGTTTAATCTTGTTTAGAATCAGAGGGTAAATGTGGTAGTTGAACAGCCAGTATGTGGATGAAATCAATCTCTAAGGCCTTTTGTTTGGTGCTGAAGAAATGTCAGTGATGGAAAAGTGAAAATGGCTGGTATGAAGCAGGTTTAGAAGCTGGCTTATTAATAAACTTCATTATAGTTCCAAATGGAGAATGGCCATCCAGTGTATATCTTGCTGTAGGGGTTTTGCTGCTGTTGCTACTTAACCACATTATGTAACATTTCATTAATGACCTGGAAGAGGTCATAGAATTGTTTTCAATAAAGTATGTAGCCAGTTGAAATCTGGGGGCAGAAAATGCATGTATAATTGTGGGAAGCCAGGCTTGTGTGTTTGGAATTAGTGTGGTGTGTGGAAAGGGAAGCCAGGATCTGTGGGTGGGGGTAGACAAGTGCAGGCCTTGGCAGTCAGTGACCAAAAGTGCCAGAGTGCTCCAGAGTGTTATTGACAGTGCTGTTTGTAGGTCACTGCTGGCCTGGTCTGCTCTGCCTTTAGAACATGGTATCCACTGCGGGGGGGGTTATGGTGCAACCCCAGGCAGCCACACTCTCACTCTGCCCTGGTGGGGTGGGGCAGAGATTCAGAAGGGTACAGGTGAGAGGAAACTCCCCAGATGAGATGAAGGCAGTGTCATGGGTACAGCTGAAGCTGTGTGTACCAGAAAGCAGAACAAGGAGTGAATCCATTACTTCCCATGAGCAGGCAGATGGATGTTCAGCCAGCTCCTGGAAACCAGGCTGCACCACTCCCAAGTGGTGACTTGGGAAGACAAACACCATCACTCTGAGCATCACCCCATTCTCCTCCTCTCATCTTAATGCTTATGTAAGGCGTATGTGCATGTGGACAATTCTGTGGTATTTGAAAACAGAAGTATAGCTAAATAGTTTGTTCAAAAGATTTGGCTTAGCTTGGTCCTCATCTGATTGATGACAGTTTTATTCTTCTATTTCTACTAATGTTTAATCTGACTCTTGGTGGAAAGTAAGGATTGAAAGAACAAGAGGGTGAATTTCATCACAGGTAGAGTCTCTACCTGAGAGTTATAAATTTTGTTTGCCTGGAAGTCGAAGGCATATTGGAAATATTTTTTTTCCATAAAGCTTTGTTTAATGTCTATATATACACCTGTTTTCAAAAGGCAAATCTTAATATTTGCCAAGTAATACCTTCCTAAGTGTTTGCGTTTTTAGGTTTACAGGGTGTAGGGATGTGCAGCTTTGAATTCATGTTATGCTTCTGCTGTGATTAGAAAAGTGGGTTATGCCAGTATTATGGAAGTAATTTAGTATGCAGCTCTTATTATTTGGTAATATATTGTGTTATAAAAATAGTCTGGCTTGATATTTGGAACTCAAAATCCAGCTTTGATTTTTGCAGTTGAAGACTTGGGAGTGTTGTGTGGTGGAGGGGAGTTGTTTGCCATCCTGTGTCACTGAATGAGAAGTTACTCTTTCTAACATCAAGATAAATTTTGAGAGTCAGTTCTACAGCTGATTTTTCCATAATTACCAGTATAAAGATTACGGACCACATGCAAGTCAGACTTCCCTTGAAAACCTGGAGTAGATTGTTTTCTCTGGCTACTTGATTTTCTTACCCTGTCAAAATTTTAAGATATATTGTGAAATGAGCAAACCTCTACTAAGATGGGAGAAGGGTGTAAGTGGTTAGTAGGGGGGTTTTTTCGTTTGTTTGGTGTTTTTGATGTTTTGTTTTGGTGGAGTCTTTTGGGTTTTTCAGGGTTTTTTTGTGGTTTTTTTTTTGTTTGTTTTGTTTTTTGTTGTTTTTTGAGATAAGGGGTTTATAATCAAGAATTAGCCTTAATACTTTAGAGCACTTATTTCCCTTACCTTTTACCTCTCTAGGTTATTTATTTCTTACACATTTGCTATGTTAGGAGAAGACCACTCTGGAGGGTGTCGTGTCCCCCTCCCCCTTTATTGTAGGCTGCTGCTGAATCTACTGGCCATGATCTGCTGAGGGTGGCTTCCTGTCAGAACTGCTTCATGTAAAATCACAAGGAAGCAAATGTTTCTTGCATCCTCCCATTGTGCTGCTTCCTGTGAGCAGGCTGGATGCATGTCCTGGATACAGGTTTTTTATGGCACTCTACTGTTGGGATGATCCAATCAAATTGTTCTTGGTACCCCCTATAGTCTGAGCATAGCAGGAAACGAGGCTTCCTCTCAACCTTTTGTTCTCAAGTTAGCCTGACTGTGGAGAGCTCTTGGCTCTATCAGAATCCAGAATGAAGGTGAGATTAAAATGGATTGTTTTAAGGTTTTGTAAGTTTAAGCTATAATATGTAACCTTTTTTAAAATGTTCCCTTTTTTGTCATTCTCTTTCTCCCTTGTTGTCCCTTTCTGATCCAGTTCTGGTTTCTGCATGAGCACCTGTCTTTTGTATTTAATTTTTTTAGGATCAGGGCTAGGCTTTTGTGATTCTGTTCACTCTTCAAGTTTACTTACACTTCAAGTTTGTTTAAAAACTACTACAATAAGCGTATAGTAATAATGGAAATTTCACACTCTTAATACTTTCTTGTTCCATAGCAGCTTAAATTTTCCCCCCAATCTGAGCAGTGATTAAGCTGATCTTGGTTTTGACTTTATAAATTATGCTGTTAATAAAATCTACCATTTCTGTTTGTTAAATCAGATTATTTTTTCTCTTTAATGCCTTTTTTGTGTACATAATCTTTTAATATTCCTTGTGTTTGAGAAAAAGCCTTACAAAATTCACATCTAGGCAATTCCCTGGTGCCTCTCCTTACTACTTACAGCTTCAAATGGCTAAGAGAAGTCTTTTTAAATTATCTGTTCTCCAGTGAAACTTGTTGAACTAGTTATTTGATTTTGTTTATGGGAGCAATAACTGCTTGGAGTATACTGTTGTGTGGTTCTGACTGCTTGATGCTCTATGTGTTGTGTGGCATTGCTTTTCTGAGCTGTGTAAGTGCTACTCCAGCTTGAGGGATGTTGGCACCTGTACAGCCCAGCTAGAACTGCTGCTTTCTGGGGCCAGAGATGATCCTCAGTCTGAGGGGGGAGAAATGAGCATGTGAATGTATGCAGGTACCTCAAATAGTGTGGATGCATTGGGAGTTATTTTTTTTTTACAGTAATTTTTTTTACAGTCATTAAATGTTTCCTAAATCTGTTCTACCTTTCCTGTGATATTGCATCACCAGCAGTCAGAACTGGTCTGGCAGCCCCTTCTGTGGTTACTTTCATAGCTTTTGTTAACACTTTTGCTTCTCTTGGGTTAAACTGGCCTTTCTTTGTTCCTTTCTCGCTTCTCCCCTGGGATTATGAGTTTTTCCTCTCCTGTCTGTGAAGGCTGTTTTCTGGGTAAGGACTTTCTGATAGTGTCTGTGGGATGGGTCTGTTGTCAGAAGAGTGAACTGGTTTTTGTTGACTTTTTAGATAAAAACTGCTTTGTGGCAGAAAACTAAATATCTTTCTGTTTCCTAAATCAGTTGGAAGAACTGCAGCAGCTGTCTTTTATTGTCAGCTTTCTAGGCTTGTACAAAGGAGTACTGTGAGTTCTTTCAACCTATGCAGAATCTATTGCAAAAGCTATTTTCATGAGACTTTGGATGAGTGTTTCCATTACCCCAGGCAAATATGGGTTTGTGGGTTTTTTTCCTTTTTTAAAAAAAGTCCTCTTTTCCCCAAAAAATCCAGATGTTTAATGTCATCACCCAGTGCTTGAAAGTTGCTGGAGTGTTTTTTGCAAGATAATTCAAGGTTTGGATTGCCTTACCACAGTTAAAAAATAAAAATAAAATGAACCTCTCCTTTCATCTGTCCTCTTCCCAAACCTCATCCTTGATCTAACCTGTCCAGCAATTTAATTCTTTGAAAATTCATTAATGTTCAGGAATGCTGTTTTCCTCTGTGTCTTGTAAAGAGATGGCATGTGGGTTGTAGTAGTTACTTTCAAAGTACATAATGAAAAATCAGGTAAAATGCCTGTGCACTGCTACAGAAAAAGAAGAGTATGCCAAGAGTAATAGTACACAGTAACTTTTTTTGGCAAAAATGTCTTAGGAAAACTTCTGATACTTGTTTTATTCAACATTCTTGTAACTTAAATGATACTTGATATTTTTACTTTCTCAGTTCTTCAGTTTTTTTTCAAATGCAGCTGTTGCTATATTATCTTTCCATTTAAAAATGTCATAGTTTGTTGGGGTTTAAATTTTTTTTAAGGAGAACTGCCTCCCCCCCCATTTTACTGGTTCATAACAACCGCTAAAAGACTGATACTTTGATCATGCAATAGCTTCTACAGTTGTGGTTTGTATATGCAAGCTTAAAGGCTTGTTTCTATGACTTAACTACTTGTTTTTTGGTTCTTTTTCAGACTTTTGATGCAAATGACCTGTATCAGGGACAGAATTTCAGCAAAGTTCTTAGCTCTCTTGTGGCTTTAAATAAGGTGACTGCAGGTAAGTAGACTGCTCTGTCTTGCGCTGGCTAACTGCTACTTTTGCCTTGCATCAGTGTATATTTATATCTGTGTTGTACCCATGATAAAGTGAACATATGCAGTATTTTAAATGAGCTTTTGTTGAAATTCATGCTTTTAAAACTTTGCAGTGGCTCTGGATTCTCTAGTCATGTCTTCTGCAAAAGGAAGCTTTGTGGTAAAGCTAAGGCTAAGCCTTTAAAGTGGCAAACAATTTAGGAAAATTGTGTTTTTCAGAAAGGCCTGTTTTTTAGGTTGTTTTTCTTTTTTTCCGTCTGAGTTTGAGCTACTGGAGTTGACTTTTGCTCCATTCTGTCATTCTCCTATTTGAACAGCTTGGCAACATTTTTGCCCTCTCCAGCCTACATTTCCCAGTGCTATCCTTTCTTGCCCATAACAAAAGGATATCCAATGTCTTTGATCCCTTAAGCCACATATTTCATTCATTTAGCAGCTAGAAGTCATGAACCACTCACCTTAAGTTCTTGGGTGGGAGTGGAGAGAGCTGTAGAAGTAACAGACAGGTGAGAGGTGTCCATCCATCATTGTAGGGTGAGGCTGTGCTAAATTATGCCAGCTGGACCCTGGGACAGTCAAGAAATGTTGACATTGGCCCTTTTGGTTTCTTCCTGTTCCACCATTAGCCGCAAGTTTCAGTACTGGTCATCAGGCCAGAGTCCAAGAGAGAGTCTAAAATTGAACCATATGTGTCAGTTTTTGTGCAAGGAAGAAAAGGTGATAGAAAAGTCAGTGACGCATAATGTTGCTTGATTTAATACTAGTGAGATAAGTATCTTGTCACATTTATAATCTCTCATCTGTTTCCTGAGAGACTTTGTGGTTTTGGTGGGTTATTTTTTTTCCTTGCATTAGAAAGCACCCCTTAAAATTAAGTTTTGCAACCAAATCTTAGTTTTAATGGATGGGCATGGAGTAATACCATTGACTTCTTTGAAGCTGTTTACACCAGTTGGAGATACTGCCTCTCATCTCAAGTGTAAGTGCAAATGCAAACCAGTGCACTAAAACCAGTTAAATCTGCTGCAACTGGCCATTGCTGCCTTTGCTGTTAAAGTGGAGAAAAAGTGTGGCTCTTTTGTCCAGATGTCTATGGATTAAGGCCTATGTCAAAGAGCCACAACTGCAGCTGGTTAGAAGGGACCTGGGCTGATCCCTTTCACGGTGGGGGCATGTGGTGGTGGTATGGAAACCAAAAATCAGAACCACATGCAAGCTGTGGTGTTGTCTCGTTCCTAGGAGCAAGCATAAACCTTCTTGTTCTTCCAAACAATTTTCATTAACTGGGTAATTGTGTAGAGGCATTTTAGGCTGTATCTCTCTGCTCTGGTATTGGAAGATGGATTTCAGATCCCCATGTGGATCTGCAAGCATTTCAGGCATACAGAGGTTCCTTCTGAGATAGGCCTTGCTACAATATGAGGAGTGTGAGAAATGGGCGTGATTACTGATGAAGAACTTCTGTGGGTGCAGAAGGATGGGCATGATTACTGATGAAGGACTTCGGGCTGCAGCCAGCACTGAACCTGGCTCTTGGGAGCTGCTTTTGGTGCAGCCCCTGGCTGGCTGTAGGCTCACTAAGCCACAGGATACACCCCCACCTTTGTTGGCTGGCAACATCCCATCCCAGGGATGCCCTGGTGCCCCCAGCTGCCCCACTCCTGGCTGGGATGGTGGGATGAGCCCGTCCTGCTCCTCCCTCGGTGCCACCCAGCCTGTGATAGCGCTCAACCCTTCAGGTGAACATATCACATAGGTGTACTTCTCAGAGGAGAGGCAAATGGAAGAGGGGAAATGTTTTGGGAGGGTGTTGTTTACTGAGAAGCAGCATTTTCCTTTCTTCTATTCCTAGTCCTCCCTCCAAAGAAGAAAAAATAGCTTAGTGGGCAAAAAAAAAAAAAAGGGATGAGGCAAATGTAGAAAAAGAGACAGTGGAAGGAATGTTCTAATTGAGAAGGAGATGGGGGGCTGTGGGAAGAGCTAAGAAACAGATGTGGCTGGCTTCACTTCAAGCAAGTTTTATGCAGTCAAAATTCTTGGCTACTAGCTAAAATGATGCTGGCTAATTACCTTTAAATAGACTGGTAGTGAGTAGGAATAGAGAAATACAACCCTAACCCTCCTCTCTCTAAACAGGCCAAGTTGTTTTCTTGTCTGTATGGGGAAGAAATTTTTGATGTCTCAGGATTTTACATTATTTATTGCTATCATTTTTTGAATCTTGAATTACTGAGTAACTTTAGATACATCAAATCTGCTTTAAGCATGTGAATTTTACAGAGATAAGCAGAAGTTCTAGATGCAGATTGTTAGAATTCTAATATTTAATTTTTTTTCCCACCCTCCTACAGACATAGGGCTGGGCAGTGACTCTGTATGTGCACGTCCCTCATCTCATCGGATAAAATCCTTTGATTCCTTGGGATCCCAGTCTTCACACAGTAGAACTTCAAAACTCTTTCAGGGACAGTATCGGAGTTTGGTAAGCTCTGTGTGAATGAAATATGCTGTGGTGTGGTATTTTTTCCCCCTTTCTTTTCCCCATTTTTTTAAAGTGAGCTTTGTAAGTAAATTATAGTGTAGCAAAGTAACTGTTTCTTCTCTTTCGGTTCTGTATTTTTAGCCTGTGAGTTTGTTTTTGCAGCTTTTTATATGATGTTCCAAAATACATGCAGCTTTTTGTGAACTTCAAACTATTTTTTCCTCCTTTAGTGCTCTGTGTTGTCTGCATAGACAGTATCTTCGTGGATTTGTGCTTTTCTTCTCAGTGTAAGGACTTGCTTTTCCAAAGGCAAAAATCTAATTTTCTCTCAGGGTTTAGGAGTGTGATGATTGAATGTTTTTCAAACCTCTGTGAAGGTGATGCTTCTAATTTTGGCAGTAGTGGTAGTTGTTCCTGTTTTCTCTTATATTTCAAGGTTGATCCTTCAACTTGCCTTTGGGTAACTGAGTTGTGTGGGCCATTGTTTTATAGTCCAGCTGAATTCAGGGTTGCATACCTCATGGAAATTGTGATAAAACATACTTTTAGTCACTGAAGGTCTGCAAGGAGGGTTCAGGTCCCTAATGAAAGCTGCTTTATTTGTGGCTTTCTTAGGTGTGTAATGTGTTTTATCAGGTAGCAGAGCCTGTGGAAGTTTTTGCCCAAGACCACTAAATCAAGCTCCTGTTCTGCTGTTCACAGCCCACTCAATTTTGCAGATGCAGCAGTTGGTGGGGCTGGCTGTTAGCTGGATCACTGAAGTGATCAGACTTTCCAGTGTTTCTGTCACTTGGGTGATCTGAGTTGCTCTATGCAAAGAGGAGAGAGATGCAAGAAGGAGGGAAAAAGAGCTAGTGGCCAAACCCAGGAAATTCCTAGTTTGGTTTTGTTGGTGTAGATGATCTGTTTGGAACCATTCTCACCAAGTTTGTATTCATTTCCTCTGCTGGAAAGCCATCCTGGCAGAGCATAGGGTTTGTAGTTGATCTCACTGTGCAATGTTTCTGCTTATTTTGTGGCTTTTTAGCATTTACTAAACCAAAACATTCTCTGTTGTTGAGCAGAGAGGATGAAAGCACATAATGTGCCAGCAGAGGACTAAGGAAGAGGCACTTACTTGAAAATGTGCCAATCTAATTGTCAAATACTCAGACTTGCACTATCTTGGGACTTTCTGCATGTTTTCAAAGTTGTGTTTGCCCTCATTTTCCTGTAGTTTCTCAGTACTAACTCTGAAAGTCATGATGAAAGTCATATTGACTTGTGATACAATAACATGATTGCTGGGGTTATGAATTAAGCTGACATGTAAGATCCCAGTGACAACATGCAGTCTTTTCATCACCTCAGCTATACAGGCAACATGTAGGTGAAATTCTTCTACCTGGATAGCTGACTAGGGCTGCTTACACAGTCATTTTCTCACTAAGCTATGTTTTCAGCTGTACAGGTAGTGATTCTTGGTTATGATAGAGACAAACATGATTTGTAGTGCTCTGTTTTTAAAGTTGTCCAAGTATTGCACTTTTTCAGCATAAAGGTTTGCCCAGACTCTCATGAAATGCTTGAATGGTGCAGATACCCAAAATTGACATCCAAGTACAAAATGCTAAGTTTGAAAATCATTAATTTGAAAGACTAATTAGTTACTTCAAAGAACATTCAGATGTTAGGACAGAGTGATAATCTGCCTTTGCCCTCACGGTAGGGGATGAGCATGCACACATACATAGTGTATATGGACAGCTGCAAGTCTGACTGCTGCAGGCTTCCAGCTTTGCTAACCTTCAGAGAAATGATTTGGGAGTACTTAGTCAAGGTAAGTTGTGTAACTCTTTCATAGGTTTTGTGAAAGAACACTCCTTTGGCAGGCCATGGGGACTTGTACCTTCAGCTGTGGAAGCCACTAACCTGATCTGTTACAGGAAAAAAGAAAAGGAAAAGGTTTTCTCTTGATATGTCTAAAATTAAATTAAACCCAACTCAGTTTCTCCCTCCTTTTAGGAATTTTAGGAAAACACTCTCTAATGTAAGGCCTTTGTTTCTTTGTAGTTGTCAAAGGCAGTTTCAATTTATGCTAGTTATAGAAAATGTACATATTTTCTTTTTTTTTTGTGAGAGCAATAATTATTCTCATTTTAGCTGTTAACCTCTTCTGATTTGGAGGGGCTGTAGTAAGTAAAATATATACTCCCATGGCTGATACAATTCTGTAGATTAAAAATTACAGAAATACTGGAAATACTAAATTGCACCTTATAAAGGCTTTTGAGTAAAAATGTGTGGGGACTGTTGTGTGTGGAGGAAAGGCTATTTCCATTTTATGGACATTTCTGTTTTGCTCATGGAAATATTGTTTAAGTCTCTAATGATCACTTTATTCTTTGTTTTCTCTTCCTAGGACATGACAGATAACGGCAACCATCAGCTGGTGGTGAGAGCCAAATTTAATTTTCAACAGACAAATGAAGATGAACTTTCTTTTTCAAAAGGTGATATTATTCATGTTACAAGAGTGGAAGAAGGAGGCTGGTGGGAAGGAACTTTGAATGGAAAAACAGGGTGGTTTCCAAGTAACTACGTACGAGAAATTAAATCAAATGGTGAGTTTTGAAGCGGAGAAGCATGTTTGCAGAAATTCTTGCTTTGGGTAGAGGTTGATGGTTGGTTCATTCATTAAAACTTCTAATGCTTTTTGTTTAAGCTTGATTTTATTTACTGAAGGTCATTCACAGCAATGATTAATGCCTGGGAACTTGCACTTCCCCACCCCAGCTCACTGTAGAGAGTGGCTTCTGAATCAGCAGTAAGTGTGCAGAAAGGTCTCCATTCTGTTTACTTGTCTGTCACATCTGAGTTGCTCTCACTGCCTTGGTCTGAATTCCTAGAATATGGGATTTTGACTCAGATGCTGACAGACTTTGAATTGGTGCTTTTGGTTTAAGTAGTGAGAGATTTCCTACCAAAAAAAAAAAATGAACAAGAAAACCCCCCAAACCTAACAAAAATTTACTCAATACATCCCACTACTTAGAAGTAAACAACTACGGGAAGGAAACCCAATTCTATCAAAATCTTCTTTTGAAAGCTAATGTATTTGTGATTTTTCTTTTTCTTTCTTGTTCATGTGCCTTCAGCTTTTCTTCATACAGGCTTCATCCTTCCGCTGAAGTTTTATTTTGAACTTTATACAGTAAAAGTGCCTTCTGTAAATGTCATCTGAATATCAGAAGTAACATTCCTTTTTAATCCACTAGGATATTGCTGTGGGTGACATAATTTCTGTCTCCTTTATTTCCTTTTTTTACCCCATGTCTTGGCTTATTTTCAGAGATTAGGGATAAGCCTGGTAGGATAAAATTACCCAGGGTCTCTGGGAGGCTTTACCACTGTTTCCTTTGTTACAGCTCCAGTGAAAACACACATCTTTTGGCTCCGTGCCAAAGTCTTTGGCGTGATTTTTTTTGTTTGTTTTTCTTCCCCCCATTATGAGGCAGCTATTCAGATGCCTGATTGCAGTGAGGTTATGGGAGCAAAAGTCCATCTTAAGACTTATCTTTTCTCCTTTGGTTGCATCCTCTTATTTTCTTCCTTGATTTAATATTTCCAGTCTGTTGCAAAATGCTAGTCTTAGATCTGCAGCTTCACTGTCCTTTTCAACCAGCTTCTCTCAGACATAGTCACAATGTAAGACTTGGCTTTAATGTTCTTTGGAGACCCCTCAGATGCAACTTATCCTGAGAAGCAATTCTTGAAGCCTGTTTTTGGTTTGTAGTGTTTTAGCATCAGCCATGATGACATTCTTCTCTCACTGTTATTCATTTAAATCATTGCTGGAGAGATTTTGTTTGAATTTCATCAGTTTTGACCTCTTCCAACTCCTGGAACCTAGGTAGGCTATTAAGCTCCAGAACAGAGATGCTTTAACAGTGAACATGCAAGAGCCAGAAGTGGCCAGTAACCAGAATTAAGTGGTTCTTGTTTTATTAAGAATGCTGCACTTGGGTGAAGTGAGTGGGAAGGGACAAGCTGTAGTGCCAAATGCAGTCTGATGCTTGTGACTCCTTGCAGCCCTGTCTGATCCCTGGGGCTGGCATGCTTTTTACTTTCATTTCTTGCCCTCAGAAGAAAATTCTCCCAAGTCCTTTTCCCTCTGCTTTATAGGTGTGTTCTGTCTGCCACAACATTTTATCCGTTGTGGCTTCTGCAAGACTTCTTGCATTCTTGGACTGCTGTCTCATATGTTAAATTTCTTCTATGGAAGTTTCTTCTGTTTGTGCCCAAGCTTTTCTCTTCTCAGGAAGCTTAGTTCATTGAGTATTACAAAGTTGAAATGACTGAGCTGTAGCTCACTAGAGTTCTCTGTTTTCCTCCTGCATTTTAAAATTGGCTGTGTTTGGCTCTTTCCAATACTTTATGGAACTTCACTTGTCCTCTCTGGTTCCAGATATGAACATAGCTAGTTCTCTTACTATCAGTTCAGCACAACTGGTACGGTGTAATATATCAAAATAGTAATTTCAACCTGCTTTAATGCATTTGTAGGTATATGTTTGAGTTGTCTGGAGTTGACTGTTTTATGAGGAGGATGGGGGATTGGTAGAAGGAAGCATGACACAAAAGAGCTTCTTAGTGTGTTAGTAACTGTGGAGTTGCAGATTAGCTTTACCCCTTCATGTATGTTTGTATGCATGCTGTGAAATGCTTTGTTGCTACTACCCTCATGACCATGTTAGCTGTATTTTAAATGGTGACCTGACTTCTCCTGCTTACTTTTGCTTCTTTCTGTGTGATTGTGGTCAGTGTATATATTTGATATTTGCTTCATGTCAGTTAGCATCCAGTTTTTCTGGTCTTTCTTTGACATACCACTAACTTTTAAAGGAATTATACTCGTAGCCTTTTCTGCTCGTGTTGTTACCAGTGAGACTTCTTTTTTAATCCATATTTTTAAGTTTACTGAATTCTTCTTACTTCAAGTCTGTTGTAATTTTGCTGCACTGTTTCTTTTATTGCTTGTTTCCATGAAACTTGTTATGACCATTTCTATTCTCAACTAAGTTTTGCTTTGTGGATATTGTTGAAGATCCTAGAGAGAGGGCTTTTCTGGAATTCTCCTCCCTTCTGTATCCAAATGCATTGTCACTGTCCTGCTGCTGGACTTTCTTTGTTCTGCTGTCCTTGTGGAAACAAGGATGTAATGCTGTTTGTTACAAAGCTCTGAAGTTGTTTGAATAGGTTGGGTGTTCGTGGGAAGCTTCATCTAAGTTAAATGTAATTTCTGTTGCCTTCCTGTGTCCCTGCTCTTAGTTTGTCTTCTTTAGGAGAGTTGGCATTTCTTGAGTTGATAATCTTACACTGCCTGCTTTTCTTTATTTCCTAGTAACTATATATACATCTCACTTCAGGATTTCCCTAATTCAGAAGTATTTTAAGTGCCTTTATGCCTCAAGCATGAGGTTGAAATATGAAAGTGCTCTTTTTTGCCTTACGTATTTTAAAAGTGGTTAGGAGAACTTGCAGCCTTGCTAGCTCAAATTCAAAATGTGTTTTCTATCAGTGTTACAATAGATTGATTTTAAAAAAGATCCAGATAGCATTTTTGAAATTCATGCTCTTGATTAAGGTCTCTCTGAAAAAAATGCTCATCCTGGACATCTTATTTGTTTTCAACATACTCTGTAAAATGGCATTGGTAGTATAACTCTAGACTTCTTTCTTCTCTGAAATGTAGCTGAAAATACTGTAAATACTTAGAAATTCTGTATAGGATGATGCATTCTATGGAGAGTTCCCAGGACATGACTAAATAATCTCCTGGGTTTCACTAAATTAAATCCCCTCAGTCTAATGTAACCTGACTTCTGCAAATTGAGTAAAAGATGAAATTAGTGAAGTTTTTTATGCATGTGTGTTTGTTTTAATTCTCACAAACTTCATAGGCATTAGATGTTTAGATAAATGGACTTTTGTTCTAAATTAAAATCCTCTAGTGTAAAAAAACCTGTAGATATGTAATCTTAGCTTCTACAGTGGCTCTGAAGCTATATATCCAAGGAAGGGAAGAAAGAGATGTGTGGCAATGGAACTACCTTTACCCACATTGATTTATTGAAGTGTTTAGAAGAAAAGTAAGCTGCATTACATAAATTACACCAGCAGAGAATATCCCTTGATAAGGTATCTCACAGTGGTTGTGCCATGGCTGTAACTTGTTTGTTTAGCTGTGCCTGGGTGATCAGAGTTAGCACACAGTGCTAATGAGGTGAGCTACAAATGGTTGTAGGACACATGCTGAGATTGTTGAGCAAAGCACAGCATTTCATTTTCGTAGGCTGGACAATGACTATTTTGGGGGAAAATAAGTTTGGTTTAGATTGAAAACTGTTTTTGTTTTGCTTTTTAGTGTGTATTTATTCTGTCCCCATCCCTGACCCAAGGAGAAAAAGAGGATTTGTTTAAAGTTGTGATAGTTATGATCAAATATGTAAAAAAAAATACTGTTTTCTATTCAGGTGCATGCTTGCACTGTGAACTTCAGAAGAAAGGGTTCATTTCTCTCTCACTCCTCCCTGTGTTTTCATTTCTATTTTCAAACCCTCTAACATCTTATGTTTTTAAATTTTCTTTGATCTCTAGTCGGGAAATACTTTGAAATGAAAGGATTTTGGTTTTATCCTGCTCTACTATTACATGTGACAGAGGGTAGAAAATAATGTGTAAACTTGCTAAGATACTTGACAGTGTGGCCTTATTGAGGTTGTTTTTGCTTACATAAAATGGAACAGGAAGAGGTGAAGGTGTAGGTGGAGCCTTGTCTCTTACAGTGCTGCTTCTGTCTCACACAGTACTTAGAGATTTGGAGACCTAGTTTTGAGGGTTTGCTTGCAATGAAAAGAAGGGTGGTTAGCCAGAATGGGATGCACTTGCTTAGCTACTGTCAGATGTTAATCAGATTAAAAAAAACAAAACAGCAAAACACATGGTCCATTACTGAGTTGTGTCCAAGCATAATCCCTTTAAATGGCATGAGATTACATGGAAGGGAATACAGCTTTGTACAAACTACATTTGATATGTCACAAAGTTTATTCTAATTCTTTGCAGAAATTAATGTATTGTTACTGCCCAAGCCTCCGTTGTGCTTTCTTGACAGTTATTGGTATCAGGCCCAGTGCAAATTACAGTGATAGTGTTTCTTTTAGTTGGATGTTAAAAAAAACAAAATCAGTGTGGGGAAAAGGTCAGAATATAGTGGAGAAGTAGAGTGTCAGCTGCTTCCATCCTGTGGTGTGTGAGGGAAGGAGAAATTACACTTTTGGCTTTGATAAAAAAAAGCAAAGGAAAAAATAGCTAAAACCCCATGAAGAATGTTAGTTTTTCTCTCCCCAGCCATGTACACTCAGAGGAGTAT
Source organism: Geospiza fortis (assembly GCF_000277835.1). Lineage (NCBI taxonomy): Eukaryota > Metazoa > Chordata > Aves > Passeriformes > Thraupidae > Geospiza > Geospiza fortis. The sequence continues at coordinate 2,561,306 of NW_005054315.1, forward strand.
TGTTTTCTCTTGTCAAGTGTAACTCTACAGACATCAATAACATAGAGGTTGTCACCAGTGAATGCTGTTGGGGCAGAGTGTTGGTGTTGTCTGTATTGCAGAGTGGAGCTCTGTGGCAGTGCCTGAGCCCTCCTGAGAACTGGGTGCAGGTTTAGGTCTGCCCTCCTGATGCTGGACTTGAACTGATTAGTCTAGGAAAAAGGAGCTTGCTTGTAGCACTTTGCTGATAGGGACCACACAGCTTTTGGTGTTCTTGTTGACACATCTTTCCTCCCCTAATATGGGATGAAATAACCCAAATTGGATCTTTTAATCTAGATCACACACCACGGCACAGGAATCGCAGAAACATTCAGGGGTGTTCTTGCAGCAGCAGGGTCAAAGTGCTTTAGTAAAGTATGTTCTGAAGGGAATAAATTGTCTGTGGAGTAGCACAAAGTAGAGTATTGCATTAAAATGAAAATGGCATAAACTGAAGACATGCCAGGAGAGAGAGAATGTGGGAATGTCAGGTAATTTGAAGGCATGTAAGCTAAAATAGAAAGAAACGAGTATTGGGAAGGATTGAGTAAATTGTCTTTTTACAGCCAATAAATAGACATTTGTAAAGAATTAAATAACTTCATTTTAAGGGAGTTTGTGACATCTTATACCACTTAGGGGGGAAGGTTATAAAAGCAGTTGCTTCCACTGAGGATAATTATTTGCTGGAAAAGTAATGTTAAAAGCCTGTGCTACCCTCATTCTCTCACCCAAAGATGATCTGTTCAGTGAAGTCCATCTGGTTTGCCACTAGACAATGCATTATCAAGTCTGACTGAGGGCATTTGAATGTGATGCTTTGATCACAAGAGAGATGGACAGTGGGAACTTAGCTCTTGGTTTCAGTCACCAGCAGGATACCATCTCTTCCTGTACTTGAGCAGATGCCTGCCAGCTTTGGATTTGATCATACACTGAGCCATTTTCACTGTGCTTCCAGTGTTACTATAAGGGATGCACATTGTGGCTGGAGAAAAGTAGGGAGATGCAGAAATCTTCTGTGTGGGAAAAGCTGGTGTCTGGCTCAGGTCAGTCTCTTCCAGAGCTTTGAGAAATAGAGCCACTGTGGAGTGGGCAAGGTGCCAGGGTTTTGCTGATGTTTCAAAAACCTATGGACTTCATAGATATAGTGTGCTAAATAGGGGTAGTATCTCCTTGAAATGATGAATGAAATATGCTCTGTTTGCAAAATACTCTAATATTCTATTACCAAGGATAACAAATGACACTTAACTTAGCATAAACAAATAAAATTATTTCTTATGTTCAAGATCAGGATTTTCTTCTCTGTAATGCATTGTGCAATAAGCTAATTGCAGCAAGACTGTTTCTTATTCCTCATTATGAAGCAAGGCACTGCTTGGAGGCAGAATACCAGACATGATAGACAGATGGACTAATTTGCTGTGTCTGATTCTGTGTTTCTGCAATAGAAATGGCCTTTACATTTTAAAAGCTAAATGTTGATTATGACTGTTCAGGCAAAATTATATGAATGTGTGATTCTTTTTTTTGGTCCTGTCTTTAAATCTGAATTTGAACATGTGAGTGTCTCTGATGGATAACTGAATCAGCTGAACAGCTGGCAATATAAATGACTCTGTATGTTTCAGCAAAAAAACTTCCCACTTTCTTCAGCAGCTTAAGTGCAGAGGTATTTTTGCACCCTTTGAAATAACAAAGAACCAGAATTCTATGATCAGCCAGCTTAACAATGGTCAGCCATCTGTATTATGATAAATTCAATGACAAGTATTTACCTTTATCCTTAAATAACTCTTGTTCCCCATTTCAAGACATCTGTATTATGATAAATTTTGTGACAAGTATTTACTTTTATCCTTAAATAACTCTGGTTTCTCCTTTCATGCTTTTTGGCACATGATAATAAACCTTGAGGTATTTAGTGAACCTGAAAGTCACTATAAATTGTAGGATAAGTTCAAGAGCTTCCGCAGAGAGTAAAAGCAAATTACCACGTTTGTGGGAATGACATCATTTCATCATTCAGTACAAAGAAAAGAATTTTAATTGTCCCATATAGAGAAGCATGATAGATGAATACATAAATGAGTAGCCATACATATGAGGTGATTTTAGGTCTTTTCACACTGAGTGTTTGATGGCAAATCTGCTTCAGTTTACAGCTTGGTTCTGAGGGGGTGGGAGGAGTCCTGTCATTTGGAATTACTTGGCTGTATAGCAGAGCACATATGCATTGCAGGGCTGGTGGCTGAGAGCACCAGTGTTCCCAGCTGGATAACTGCTGGCTCTAACAGTTTTTGTGCTGTGTGTCAGCTTAGATCTGATGTGGGCTGGGTAGGCAGGGGATATTAACCAAAAGGGTTTTACTGTCATCCCTGAATGTGGTAAGGAGAATGGTTTTTTTCTTTGCACATGTTTGGCAGTTTTAAGACTATTTTATTTTTAGATTAGCTTCTTTGAGGGGAGTTCCACTGCAATACAGAGCAAATCCCCTTAAAGATGCTTGCATTTGTGTGCTTATGGGGACTGAGCTGCTCTTTGTGGGCTGTTAGTTAAAGCCTCTGGGCTGCCAGGCTGTCCTGGTACTGGAGATGAAAGGGTGATCTGCGCCTGGAGTCAGCTTGCTTGAGCTGGCATCATCCATGGGCTGCAGCTGGCAGCCTGAAGAAGCCCTAAATTGCTCAGGAGAGGCTGGTACCACAGGGAGTGTTCTGCTTATGATGGTGCTTCCCTGGTCAGCTCTGCTGTCCGTGGGAATTTTCCATAGCTGGCCCTTAGCTTGGCTGACTGGGCTTCTCCTGGAGAGGTGTTTGAGACTTGCATAATTTATTCTTAGCCTGAGGTATCAGGTAAACCAGACTTAAATTATTCATATATCTTTATTAAAATGTGTTTGAAACAGGAGCTTGCTTTTAAAATAAAGGTAGAGCCTTCAGTAGGTACATTTTGGTGATGCTTCTCTGGTTTTGTTTGGGGCAGTTCATTTGACAGTTTGCTGTTTTATAGCTTGGATGCAAATTACTTAAATGCTTATTTGACATTTGCATCTTAGAGAAGCCTGATTATTTAACAAAAATACAGAAAAAACCAAACCAAAACACTAAAATGTCCTGATAAACAGTCTCACAAGCATTCTCAGTTGGTTGAGTGCACAGTCAAGTGTGAGAGATCAAAAAGAGATGCTGCAAATCTTACTTGCTGTTTCTGCAGCATGCAGCATGTTGCTTTTGATTTTCTATCACCTCATGTTTGCTCCTCTGTAATTGACTTAGAGGAGTGGTAGTGGTGGGAGGCAAGGCTTTAGGGGAGTGTGTTTTCTCTGTCTCTCTTATCTGGGCCAGCACTTGGGTGACTCTCAGGACTGTTGTTTTGATTTTGTTGCAGATTAATGTTGTCCTTCTAGGAAGAGCATGCATTACTGAGGGATAGATTCCCTATGGGTTATAGGAAGGATTTATTTTTATGAAGCACCCTGTTCTCAAGTGCATAAACATTTTTATTCTGTACTTCATTAATAGCAAAATATAATTTGTTTTAAAAGATGATTTTCTGGGCATAAGGTAAGTCACTTCACTAGTATAGTGTTTTGAATCTCTGTTTTGAGACTGAGTGTAATGTCTCACTTCTGGAGTGTTCAGCTTTCGATTGGTCACTTGCTTTCACAGAGTTCATTAAATCAATATTGAAACTTAATACTACTTTTGTTTGAAAGTGTGTATATGGTTTGGAAATGCCTGTTACTGATTTTTTTCTTTGTTTTTTTTTTTTAATTGCAGTCTATGACAACATCTTGTTTTTAAAAAATAAATTTGGAAACACAAATTTTATTAACTGCCTTTCTGGTTCCAGGAAAAAGAATGGCAGTTTTTCTGCTTGCCTTCAATGAATCTGGAGTTTCATTCCTTGTGAACATACAGATTCTTTGCCAATGATTTCAAGTACAATTATGTATGTTTCTCAGTGAAGCACCATTTTCACTGGATCTTGATAAATATTTTAAAGCACTTTGTTTGACCTCTAGTGTTGAGCTGTGAAATTGCACCCCATTGACCCCAAAATATCTTTTATTTCAGAAAAACCAGTCTCCCCGAAATCAGGTACATTGAAGAGTCCACCTAAAGGCTTTGATACATCTGCAATTAACAAAAGTTACTACAATGTGGTAAGTGATCATTTTTTCTTCCATGTGAGCTGTTATATACAGTAGAATGTCATTTAACTAAATGCTCTTATCTGCAAAAAAAAACCCAACAAGGCAGTCTTGTCAGGAAGTGCCAAAACTAAATAAAGGTATTGGTGGATTCTCATACAAACAAGATCATTATTAGTTTAATAGAATATCACATATGTGGATTCTTAAACATGGTGCAAAAATTATAGTCTAAAATAAGTTAATGATTGTCATTAATGTAATATTAGGCTCATGTTTTGCTAGTTGTTAATTTCCTTTTTTTCTCCCATACCCCACACGTGATATCAACGTTCCCCAATCTCCATGAATTACTGAAATTCTGTTATGTTAAACTAATTAAGTATACTTTTGTCCTTTTTGTTGACTGTTTCGAAATTTTCAATTTGCTTCCTTTGTATTGATGCTTGTAAATCTGTTGTTAATCTAAGGAACCTCTCCTTTATACTGTGCATAGATTTCACACCAAGGCAGTACAGGCAGAGTGAGCCTTTAGCACACCCCCAGGAATTCTTAATCTAGTACTCAGACACTAGGTTGCATGTAAGCAACTCTAAGTGTGTTGTAACCATGTTGAGAATCATTTATTTATTGAGGAGATACTGGGAAGCAAAAAAGCATCCTACTGTTTTTGTTAAGCACTGCTCCCTGCTGGTGTAAAACCAATCCACAACCTTTCTTTCTCTTTTCTTCCAAGCAGCTGAAATGGGTTTTAATTTCTATGTCAATTTTTAAGAAAGATCATAAGGCATAATTTTCTTTTTTTGTCTTGTATGGCTGTGGCTTGAATAGCACCTGGAAGAGCAGAGGTGTTTTGTCTGTGGTCCTTAATTGAAAGCTGTGAGGCAACCTCCTGCTCCTCCATCTGGCTCTGCTCCTGCCTCTGTCAGTAGCTGCAATTCTGTGGTGAGAGGAGGGCTGCAGTTCTTTGGCTACTGTATCCCATAACTGCTGGTCACAATGGAAAGTATCCATGCAGGCACACCCTTCCCTCAAACTGCAAGAAGTAAAGATCTTGCTGTGGTATATCCAGTGACAAAATAGCGGATTGATTTCATTTATTTTTGTTTTCGCTGTATCTCTTTATAGCGATTTTTCTTTTTAAGTTATTGTAGTGTGTGGATTCAAATTTGAGAGATGAAAGTGTACTTAAGTGAAAATAAGAGAAAGTAAATGTTGAATTTGTTCAGGCACCTAAGTTATACCGTACAATTTTGAAATATCACCTTTGGTTTGTGTGATTTTTATAATTGTTCCCTGGATAACCTTTTCTAATTGTGGAGGCTATACTTTGGAAAATACAGCTGTGGTTGTCTTTTAAAGTAGTTTAATTAAAAAACAAACAAAAAGCCAAAAAAGTTATATGATGGCCGCTAGGGTCCCAAACCCTAGTGACCATCATATACTACTCTTAGGATTAGTTTATTTTATATCTTGCTCAGGTGCAACTTTCTTGGTACAGTTAACCTGATGTAATGAGATGCCAACTGTTTTGACTGCTAATTACTTAATAACTGTTGATGACATTGTAGGGAGTGAAAAGGACCAGTTCATAATAATATACAAATATGTTGTAAATCACAGCCCTGACCCTAGAGTGGTGACCTTAAGTCTGTCTGCAATGAATTGGATAATTGTCATTTTCACATTTTTCCACAGTGTGGTAAATGACCCTACTTTTTTTTTTTTTTAAGTCACCATTTTATTCTTCTGGTTTAGAAAATGAGAGGCTGTGCCGTACCTTGCCCATTGTTTCAGAGAAGACTGTACTGCTATGTCTGAAACCTAAATTAGACATGTTGACATTTAGATTTTCTTGAGATACGTTATTCTTCTGGTTCAGAAAATGAGAGGTTGTGCTGTACCTTGCCCATTGTTTCAGAGAAGTAAGACTGTATTGCTATGTCTGAAATCTAAATTAGACGTGGTGACATTTAGATTTTCTTGAGATACGTTTTGTGCTTCTGATGGCAAAATACCTGTAGAATATTTTCAATTTCTATTAAATATGTAAGATTTTGCATGTTTTGCATGTAGATAAGACAAACAGCAAAGCCATTCACTAAAGCAAAATTCTGAGTTGAGTTTTTGTTCTGTCTTAATATCTAAGCTGCAGACATGGGACTTCCCTGTGCTATATGTCATCAGTCTGTACTGATAATAAAGTTGAGGAAAAAGCAGAAGATCTCTAAAAAAGCTTTTGGCAACTGGTAGCTGAAAGGATGTAGCTAGAATGAAGGAGTAAATGTTAAAATCTGTGTTTAAGGTTTTCTTGGCTACTAAGCTAGACTTGAGACTGGTACTCTGGGACTATGTACTATTTTTGGGTTGTTGGCTGTCCCCACATGTGGATGTGCTGAGTCTCTATAGTCATCACAGTTATTTATTGCTGTTTACCCTGGGGAAGGTTTTGTGCAGGCAGCACTTGAGGATACATTTTTTGGACTGAGACAAAATCAAAAGGCTGTTCAGAAAGTGATAGGAGAGGCTCCCTTTCAGGGAGGAGGACTGGGACAGGCTAAGGGAAAATACATAATGTGAAGAGGAGACTGCTTTCACCAGTTTCCTCTTCTCTTTGCCCCCTTTAAGCGTGTTCTTTATTTCTGTGGATTCACAGCTCCGTCTGGAGTTTGTGAGACAAATCACATGCTTCTAGTCTCAGTGTGCTTAATTATTGCTCCTTGCACTTCATGTTGCTGAGAAGACACATTTGTTATGTATGTACATTTGGCCTGGCTCAGGAATTCAGGTTAGTAGAGAATGCTGAGGTTTTGTCGTCCATGAAATGGTACAAGTCTATAGTAGTGTGTAATATGAACCAGACTTGTGATGGAGCATTTTCCATGTAGAAGTAATTTAGTAGCCTATTACTGAAGAAGTGGGTGTATTGTTGCATGTTATTCCCTGAAGACAGAGCAGGCGTTACTCTGTTTTATTTTTGCTTCAGATCCCTTGAGAGTTTGTAACTCTGTATCCAGAATAAAATCAGGTTCTCTCCATTTACAGTTGCTTTGAGATTAGGTAGCTGTTCTAAAAGCAGGTGAAGGAATGGGCTAATTTCTCCACAGTTAAGAGTATTTGGATAACCTTGTTTCCTTTTAAGTGTTTGAAAAGTAGTAGAAAATAATCACTCCTTTTGAGGTCACACTTTAAAGTTGAATCAGGTTGTCTACTGAAGTTCATATAAGTTTTTGAGGGCCCTCGTATGGTATCCTTGTGCAGTGCTTTACAATGCCCCTCTCAAGTGCCTGTTTTAAGGAGTTCAGCAAATTCTTGTGAACCAGGAAAATGACATACTGATCACAATTTTACTCAACTTTGTGATATTTTGGTTAAGTGCCATACTACTGTGATAAAATGTCAGTGTGCTATAGGATCATGCCCAAGTGTATCTCTGAACTCTGCCTTTTCTCCCACTGGCTTGGAAGGTAATCATCTTCGTGTAGGTAATTGTAAACCCATTTTTGGGTGGTAGGGAAAAGGCTGAGGTTTTGTGTGACAGAGCTGTTAACCATGTTGAATTTTGTATGCCATGTGCTTGGGAGAGCTGGTGCTGTGTGAGCTCAGCTGTGTGTGCCTGCCATTCATCAGTGACGGGCTGCAAGGGCTGCAGTGCTGCTCTGTCGTACCCGGGCGGATCCTGCAAATGTTGTGGTGGAGCTGTGGAAACGAGGTCTGGGAGCTCTCATGGGGTCCTGCAGCAGCCAGAGTGCTCAGAGAGCAGGAAAGGGAAGAAAGGTGATTATCAGATCATGTGGAAGAGATGTGGATGTGAGGAATGTAAGGGATTTCTGGTGCCAAAACACTGAGTTGCAGTAATGACTACTTGTCACTTCAAAGCACAGTCCAATAATCCTCACAGCTTCTCAGTGAGGTAGGTAAGTCAAGCTGGAAGAATGCAAGATATCACAGAAATTGTTTTAGAGCTATGTAAGCAAGGTTATTCTTTAAAAAATGTATTCAAAGAAAAAAAATTGTATGCAGTGAAAACTGTACTTGTTTAAAAGAAAGGGTAATAGATTTAATATGTTTTGAAGACTGTTGAAACTGTGTATATCTCAAGTATTGTGTAACATTGTGAATTACTAGAATAAAAAGATATGTGAGTGCATCTGCACAGGTTTTGTAGCATAGTTGTATTTACAGTGGCATTCATTTTCCTTTTTCCACTAATTGTCATGTTACTAATTCTTGTTTTTAAGCTTTCTTGTTATTACCTTCCCCTGCCCTTAAGTCTTTTTTCTCTAATCCCATGTTCTCCATATGGTGAAGAAAATCCTCAAAGAAAAATCCAAACCAGCACAAGGAAAATAATGAAGTGTGTCCAACATGAAACTAGTTTTATTTCAAACTTTTCAGACAGCTGTTTATAGCATAGAATGGAAGCCGTCTTTGAGAAAATGGGATAGTGCTGCAGTCTTTCAAGATCTTTAGCAAATTTGTTGATTTTTATCTTTCAGCATATTTTAATACTGTTTGGGTCTTCATCAGGACACTGTGGTTTTGTCCCTGGCTTTCAGTCTCCTTTTCCCTACTAATTTTTCCTGCCAGTGTAATGACTTTGGGCTGGGAGATTTTTGTTGGAAAAACCATATTGAAAAATATTGGTTTTGCACTTAGTTTTGAACCTCATGGATGCCAAGTACTTTTATATTTGCATTTGAACTATTTGCTTTCTTTGCTTTATATATATAAAAGAGAATATGGAGTTAGTTAGTGCTATGATTGGCAGAGATATTTTATTTCCCTAGTCTAAGGGGTCAAAAAACCCTCTTAGCTTTTTAAAAATTTGTGTGCCCATATTGTACTTTATGCTGTAATTTCCAAGTTAGTAGCCATAACTTTCCCTGTGACATTCTTCTGTCACAGTGTTTAGCAGAGAATGGAGACATTTTAATCTTCAGTTCAAGATTCAGACTAGCAACAAAATAATGGACTCAAAAATGGTTTCTCTCTCTCTCTCCCCAAATGAATAGAAGCATTCAAGGAATAAGCAGAATCAGTGACACCAATGAAAGGAACAGTGAATTCTTCATTGACATACTGAACTATTTAAAGTTATTTCATCAGGTTTGCATTTAGGAATGAATGGCTTTTTTTATTTCCTAAGAAAGAGTATTGACTACAACAGTGAATAATGCACTCAATTACAGTCGTTCCTATAAATGCTGAAATGAGATATTACTGTAGGCTTGGCAAATATGGCATGTAACAAAATGAAGTTTGTGCTGCAGCTTGTGACCACTGACTAGCAGTAAGTTTTTGAAGTTCAGCTCTGTTCACTAAATTGCATTTAATTCTGATGATTCTCTTGCTAAATAACTTTTGGAGGCAAAAAATAAGTTGCCTTCTAAAAGCACAGTAGAACCTGATATGATTATATTGGAGGATGTCCTGAAGCAGGCTCCCAAGAAATGGCCCAGTAAAATGTTTTCCTGTACATACTTGGGCTTATTCTACTTGTTTGATTTATATTCAACCAAAACCCAAGTGTGTGTGCTGTATTTTATAATTACCTGGCTTTGCATCAGTCTATTGTACTTTTCTTATGGTAGTGTACTCCCATAGTAGTGCAAGTACCTTACACTACTCCATGATAGTGTAAGGTTAGGCAGCACTGTTAAAAATAATGTAATAGTGCTAAATGTATTGGTAAGTGAAGTTGGAAATTACTTGATCTTTGTAAATGTGTTAATATTCAGGTGTTCTAGCAGGTTATTTAGTGCATCTGAACAGTCCACTAGCAACGTTAGTCACAATGTGTTGTACTCGAGACTGAGAAAATGACACTGTTCATTTCTCTTGCAACTTCTATTGTGCTTTACCATCCTCTGATGATCTGTGACTGTTCTGAAGTACATAGGGGGAATAATTACCCCTGGCTTTGGAGGAAAACTCTGTGTAACTCAAATTTTGCAGCAAAATCTAGTGACAATCCTGCAAACTTAGCATTTTTTGTATATAGCTAAATGATGGCTTATCTGGTGTAGTGTGTTTGTTTTTCTCCTGTGAATTTCATAGATGTATAGTATTCAATATTTGCTAATATTTGCATTTTTAAAATAGGAACTCTCATTTAAGTTTTTCTCATGCTAAATAAATTTTAGTATGCTTTAAAACTGGTATTGATATATCTTAAAAAGTACCAATTAGCAATTGTCATTTATTGTAGGTGCTACAAAATATATTAGAAACAGAAAATGAATATGCTAAGGAGCTACAAACAATGCTTTCAAACTACCTGCGACCATTACAAGCCAGTGAAAAGTATGTGAGTTTGTCCTGTGTTTTGAATTGAGATCTCATGTACTGGGGAGGGTTAACATGGTCAAAATGTGGATGTCAGTGTGAATTTAGCTCTGTGAACTGTGTGATTCTTGAGGCAGGGATTGCTTTTATTCAGCTTGCTTGCTGACCGAAACAGTCTGGTCCTTGATCTAAGAACCAGTAAGGATTTTCTTTTAATGCAATAGATAGTATTAATGCACAGTTAGTCAATAGCTGCAAACCTAAACATGTTTTATTTGCTTTGACTCCAGGTTAACCTTGACAAATACTTCTTACTTAATGGGAAACCTGGAAGAAATAAGTTCTTTCCAGCAAATGCTTGTACAGTCTTTAGAAGAATGCACCAAGTAAGTATCATGCATACTGGACAGAGTAAATGCTAATATGCAAATCTCTTCTATTACTTTACTTGTTGCATGTTTTGTTTGGTATAGATTTTTTTTCCTTCAAGAGTTGTTGCCAGAGCAGCACAGTAATAGATGTTTGGAGAATGTATTGATTGATTGTACAGATACATGTTGTAATTGAAAAGATAGAAATTTTGATGTCATTTAAAAGAAGTTTTGGATTTTCGTGATGCAAGTGCATACCAGTAGGAAAGTGGTGGTTTTGGTTTTGGGGGCATGAATTTAAAATAGTTTCTTCAAAGTAAGAGAAAGAAAGAAAGCATGGAGCAACCTTATGTGATAGTGGAACAATGGAGAAGGAGGTAAGTGAATTGGATGAAGGACACTGTATGAGAATGCTTGTACTTGGTATTCTTCTGGCCTGAGCAAAACTGGTCATCCAAGTGTGCTGGGAGAGGTGTGCAGGATAGGCAGAAAGAGCAACCTGAATTAAAAAAAAACCCTCAGTGCTTGTCCTGCACCATATAGAAAGCATGGAACACAGAAAGAAGGGCATAAAGACACTAGTTCTCCTTCCATAATTTAGTGGTAACTTGGTATTTTTCAGCTTGTTACCACAGTACTTGGGCGTGTAAGAAAGAAGGTGACCATACTGCCTTGGATTGTCCTAACAATTTTCTGAAACTCCATTGAAAGTGTAATTTACATTCATTACCTCTGTTGTGTCATTTTCTTTGCCTATATTCTAGTTTTGTCTGACCACATGGGGAGCTAAGGCAACTTCCTAATACAAATTTTCTTGGTTTCTGCCAAGTTAGTAATTTGAAGTGCTACTGAGGGCTTAACAAGTTTCCGTTTGCTGTGAGAACAAATTAATGTCTTGGATGGAGAAGAAAATACCTCTTTTGGTAACAGTGAGCTTTGGATCACCTCAGTATATGTTGTTTGGACCTCTCCCTCCTCTCTCTGAGCTGCTCTGTATGAAGAAGCAGCTTTGTCATGACAAAGGATAAATTGCATCTCCATTAGGCAGTAACATATTCCTGGTACTGTTGCTGACTTGAGGGCCCATGCCCTCCCACCACCTGCCTTCTGTCCTTCCCTCCTGGCTCTAGGTAACTCAGACCAGAGAGAGGGGAAGGGAGGATGGTGTGTATTCTTGAAGTAGACCCTTCTTGAAATGGTCTGTCTGATGCTGTGAGAACGAAGGATAGTCATTCTGGCAAGTTTGACTTGATCAATTAAATGTCTAAATCTCTGAAAGTGTCCATTTGTTGACATACTCAAATGTTTCCTTTTTTTGTTGTCTCCTTTGCTTGCTACCATGATTTTGTTACTTTGTATCAGAAATTAGTGAAATGAAATACTTTGCATGGAACAGACTGTCATCTTTTAAAACTTCTTTTAAGGAGGTCTTAAAAATGAGAGGACCAGAGTATATATATACACCTTTGTATATACCTTTGTAATATACATTTAAACAAATATTAATACAAACTTCATATTGACCTGCAATGTAAGTTAAAGTGATGATATAATGGAGCTTCAAGCTCAGAAAACTTAATTAATAACTCTGCTTGGCTTAAACTGTTTTAAAGCACCTTTTCATAATGTCCTTTATTTCTTCTTTCTGCTAAGTGAAATGTTGCTATATAAAAAACTAGAGGAACATACTGGGTACTAGTAGGTGGGCAGAGAAAGTGATGCCCTGGAGTTACTGAAGCGTTATTGCAAACATTTTGTCTTATTTTCATTTCATAAATATGCTCATCATGCTGAGTTGTATTTTCAGTTTAATTTTCATCATAGCACATTAACTTGAGCATACAGCGTCCTCCTGTTTGTTATGGTTCCTTTACATTTGCAAATGGAATTAAAACATGCATCTGGCCTTTTTTAACTGAAATTGGTATAACTTAAATATATCTGTAAATATTTATATGTGATTCCTTTTTAATGAAAGTATTAAATATGAGAATAATGTTGGGATGATAACTTCAGAGTAAACTGTAAAATAATGGTCTTTATGGAGCACATTAATTACTAAAAGGTTTATATGATGTGATAGGCATTAAATTGTTGATTTTTTTTCAGCAGGTTAAGGAGATATAGATAGTTTATAGATAGTTTATAGAAAGTTTCAGTTTATCTGCTGAAAATAGTAGAGCACTTGCAACTAAAATGCATGGATTAGAAAAGTTAAAGGGGATGAGTTACCATCCCCTTACAAAGTCTATTAATTATTTTAATTCAACAAAGAATGTGCTGTATAAAGTGGCAATGCATGTGCAACATGTGAAAGAGAATAATGCCAGTCTTTGATTCTGCTAAAAGAACAGCAGACTGAGAAGACACAGATGTCTGCTTGGTGCAAACAGCCATAATTCACCCTCCACCCCCATCACTATAGTATGAAATGGGAATTTAACCATTTTTAGCAACTGTTTATTGGAGCCTCTTGCTATTTAATACTGAGTTATATGCCTTGAGTATGTCTTCAGAGTTTGAGACTTTGGCTGCATCTATTACTCGAAGAATGTATTATTAGCTCATGCTAGATTTATTAAAGGGGGCCAGCTGCTTGGCAGGAAATGCTGCTTGGCAAGGCTGTAAGAATAGCATTCCCTCAGTATGCTTGGTTTTCCCCTAAACACCTGCAAAAGCAGCCACTCTATTGACTGCACAATCTAAACTTCTTAAAAATAAAAGATGCAGGCTTAAAATACGAGCCCTAGCCTTTGATATAAGGAGTGTTGATTCTGTGACCTGAGTGTGTCTGGTGTGATGTGTTAGCTGGGCGTTCAGCTGTTGTTTTTTGGGTGTCTGTAGCGAATGTTGCTCTCAAATAAGAGAGTATGTTTCCTCTGACTCACATTTGGAACACCTCTGCAGTCAATTTTTACTTCATTTTGGGTGGACTTCCCACACTGTGCAGAGGGACTGAACAGCTTAATAGGAGACTTACTGTTTTGGAATTTGGGGGAGAATTTCTTGGGAACTTTGAGTTTTGACTGCTGTGAGGAAACCTAAGGACTGGGACAAGATGACTGTGTTTGATCAGAATGGGAACATCCCCTGCCTGCAGGAGTGTTTGTCCTGGAAAGCTGAATGGTTTATTTCCTACTGAAGTTCACTGGAACATCTCTCACTTTTTTTAAAGGGGAAATGCTTAATATTGCTGTTTAGGAACTTTATGTACATGTCTGGGACAACAACAGAAAATACTGACTTCTGTAAAATTTTTTTTCCAGGAAAAAAAATATTCTTCCAGAAAGAATTGTTGGAACTAATCTTAGAATGAAGCTCTTTGACTGTGTTAACAGTATTTACATCAAGTACTCAGTGAGGGCTCATTTAGCTTTACAGCTGATGTGAAGAGTGCAGTACTGGTTTTAAGAGTAGTTAAAAAGATTAACAACAATAGTAGAATCCGCTGTCATGTCTTGCAAAGAAGCAAAAATTCAGCATATTTATTTTATGCAGCCTTTGTGGAAGGAGAGCAAGTGCATGGAGAAATTGAAACATTTCATTTTGCACATGTGCAGTGGTTTAGACAAGGTGTCAGGAATAAGTTTGTTATCTAGGACTGATGAAAGCTGGTGGCCCATCTTCTGGTTAACTTCAGTGTGGGTTATGCAATTGGCCATACAACTTTCTGCTGAAGAGGCTTAGTCCTTCCAGTGAGAGCTGCTCTGTAGAAAAGAAGTTTCATCTGTTCTGTCACCTTTATGCTATTGCATAAATCCAAAACATGGCTTCCTACCAGCCACTGTGAAGAAAATTAACTCTACCCCAGCCAAACCAAATATACACTGCTTTTTTGGGCTTTAATTTATTTCTCTGTTTGGTTGGTATTACAGTATTTTTATCTTTATTACTCTGCTTTTAGGTTGCCTGAAGCTCAGCAGAGGGTTGGAGGATGTTTTCTAAATTTGATGCCACAAATGAAAAGCTTATACCTTACATACTGTGCCAACCACCCATCAGCAGTAAATGTCCTCACAGAACACAGGTAGGTTAACTGTGTGGTCTTCTGAGTCTGATACAAAAATGCAAAATATACACTTGAGAAAATACAAATATACACTTGAATTGTAAAGCTGTGATGTCTCTTTTGACATGTTTGTTGTTGTAGAACTTGTTTGAGAAAAAAAACTCTACACTTCTAAATAAAAGACTAAATGCCCCATAAAACAAAGTTGTTTCATGTGGTCAGGACAGCTTGTCACTTTTGGCAGAGTGTTATCAACTATTCGAGAGATTTTTTTCATTGAAAGAATGCATGCTGGACTCTGAATGTGTAAAACAATCTTTACTGATTGTCGTCTTGTCGTCTTTGTTTTAAGAATGTTGAGATAAAAACAAGTTTGTGAAATTATGGCAAAACTGACATGACTTAGGCTCCTTAGACAGTTGGTGCATTATAACTTAGCCCTGTAGATGCCTCTGTATGCTTCAAAATGTATTATACCCCTAGCTTTGCTTTTGGGTGGTATGAGAGAAGTGTGAGGTTTACAAAATTACTATTTTCTGTAAGAAGTAGGATGGTTAGTTAACATGATGTAGGGTGCTCAGCTTTGGGACAGACCTTGAATTTGCATGGAAGATGCCCTGTATCATCTTGAGGGAAAAGTACTGAGGCCAGAATTTGATTAAAATAGTCAGCTTTCACAAGCTTTTGCTATATACTTGTGTTCTGATGACCTTGTGCTGAAGCAGCTGTTAGTTTGGGGCTATTTATGCTTGCTTCTTCGTGCAGGACAGAGCCATGACTTCTTCTTGGAGGTCAGCTATAGGACAAATTCTCACAAGATATATGTTCTTCTTGCTTCACACACCCCTCTCCTCTTTGTCTTGTGTTGGACTAAAGTAAAGATATTTTGAGTACTCTTAACACTCAGAAGACCAAGAGGATCACAATAGATTTTTTCCTGTAGTGTTAGCTTCTTTCAGGAACTCAAATTTTGTTTTAACAGCAACATTATGGTATGCTTCTGAACTTTACTCATAACATTATGAAGACAAAAAACCTTCTAGTGACCAAATACTCTGAACTTTCATGTATGTTAATAATACACGTAAATATATTCCAACCCCAGCTGGAAAAACCCCAAGCTGCAAATTCATATTACAGTATAGGCAGAGAGAAGGTAAGTTTTTGTCATTGAAATTCAGCAAGATAAAAATATTTTTAAACCTCTCTGATGAAATCCCTGTGTGTTTGCTTTCTTTCAAATTACCCTCTTAGTACCATTTGCTGTAAATGGTTTTTAATACTCTTGGGATTAGAATTTCTTTTGTTTGTTTGAGTCTTTATGCTCTTTCCCAGAGGTCTGGGATTTAACCTATAGATAGAAGATGACATGTGACAGCAAAGTGATCATCTACATTTCTTTACATCTGGGGATATCTGTAAAGGATTATCTCAGAACTTGGAGAAATGGTGATAGAAATGTGAGGGAGGAAAACTGTTTCTTCTGCAAATGAAGAAGAGAAGCATTTCTTCTCTTTCATGTTTCTTTTTGTGTAAGATGTCCTAAGAAAAATTCAGCTTCAGGTCTCTAAAGTCAGTTTGACATCAAATCCGGGTGGAGACAATATAAGTATGATAGAGGAGTTAAGTAATTTGGTTGTGGAATATTGTTTGTATGAGATAACTTCTCTTCCCTTGAGCTAAGATGGGCAGTTCTGTTTAATACTATTGTGTTACTAGGCATGAGTCAACAGAACTGCATCCTATTCTTTCTAATTACCCACCTTTTATTATTCTATTACCTTAATTTTTGTTGTTCAACATTGCTGTAGGTAGCAAGTGGCCTGACTAAATATTCTGCTTGAGACAGCTGCCATGAAAAATTAGAAGGTGGCTTTAAGCAGTTCTGAATCTCTGCCTCTCAGAATGCTGGAAAACTTCTTAATTACATTGTTTCAGAGCAGAGACAAAGAGAGAAATAACAAACTGGTTGGAGGCATGAAGAAATGTAAAATACCCAGAACTGTCTCTTTGTCTGTTTAGCTGAAATTATTTTAAGTGTGTAAAAAATCCCCTTTAAACCTAAATTTAAAATTGCTGTGAAGTTTGAGGACAGCCATGATTGTAGTAATGGTGAAATAATTACACTGCAGTTTATACTGGGTAAAATACCAAGGTTTAAGGTTTCTAAGGAAAAACAATGTTAGTTGCTTGTTTTGTCAGTACAATTTTAGAAGAGGGTCCAAACCCATGTGTTTTAATACTAGCAAAAATAGGGCAAAGAAATAAGTGTATGTGGAATACTTGGACTTTATTATCGTGTTTGTAGCATCTGTGCTGTTCAGTAGCATTTTGGAGAAGAAAAAGGAACTGTCTGAAAGAGTTTGATTTGGAACATAACCTTCTGTAGACAGTGAGAATTTATTTCTTGCCATGAGCTCTGTGCAATTCATAAACTGAACACATATACTATTACTGTACCTCTGAAAGCCTTTTTATGAAAAACCTCTAGCAAATGTCAAATTCTTATATCACAAAATTAGTATTTTCTTCTCAGTTTATTAGGATACTTGTTTTTCTGGGAACCCATACCAACAAAAAAATCTAGATAATTGCACTAGATGCAGATTTTGAATTTTTTTTAATATATTACTTTTATTTTTTTAACTCACTGGTTAAAAAAAGCTTTAAGGAAATTGACTAAAGTGTTAACTGTATTCTTTCTTCAGAGTGATTGGATAACTTACATTGAAATTGTAAGCAGTTGTCTGGTTTGGTAGTGGGGGTTTTACATGTCATTTTCTGGGCTATCAATGGTGCTCTTCAAGCAGTGTTGTAAAACCTGTTAAAATGTTGTTGGCACCTTGTAAAGTCTGTGTTTATGTATAGGTAAAACATGACATTAATATGCTCAGAATTGCAGTGCACTTCTAGAGGAAAAACTTTTTGAGTTACATTCTTGTGAAGTAGGTTCTAAATAGCAGCCCTAGGGATGGGGTTGGAGATGTAAAAGGGGCATTCAGTTGCATTGTGACTGTCGTATTTTTCCCTTTCTTTCAAATGCCATCCACTATGAATGCAAATCTGTTTCCACTTTATCTTTTGTCGTTTGCTTCTTGATCATATGCAGCAGCAACATGGGGGCTTTCATTCAGTTAATGCAGAATAAGGGCTTGTGTGTGCATATATGTTCATGTATGTACATGTGTATGTAATACACAGTCTGGGATGAAGGGGGTCAATTATGTTATTTAAAGAGTAAGACATTTATCGTGTTCAAATATTCAAAGCCACAAACACCTTTCATTTCATTAAGTTAAATTATTAATAGTCAGACAATTAAAAGACTATTAAAGTCATTGGAGACCTGAGCGTATGTGAACATGAAGAAAGGGGAATAAAGCCTAATGCAGCCCGTACATGAGTTCAGGTTCCAGAGCTCTGTGTTTCTGAAGATGTATTTGCCTCTGATAATCACAGCAACAACAAAATCTTTCTGATAAGGTTGGGAACAGATTCTTTTCTTGGTTCCAGTTATGTCTTTAAGTTTTATCCAGGTGTTAAAGTTTGTGTACAGAACAATTTCTCCCATTTTGTACTGTCTTCAAATTTGGTAGATACATTTTTGTCTCAGGAATTGTTTTGGAGCTATTGCATACTTTTTTTTTCCAGAGTTTAAATTCCTTCTGCTTAATGAATCAAGGTTTTTGAAGGATGAAGTGATTTTTCCTGAGATCTGTCATTGTATCTTGTAATTGACTCTTAAGCCACTGGCTAGAGCTGAAGAGGTGGAGTTTGCCAGGTATGGTTGGGTGGTGCTCTGGCAGAGCTCAGAATTTTCCATGTTCCCCTCTCAGAGTGGCTGTAGGGCCACTGTGCACCATCCCTATTTTATTTACTTTATTCCACAACAGTCCCAGCTTTTTGGCTCCCTTGTATCAGGTTTAGTTTTGCTTGAAGATCCCAGTTCACATCTAAGGGTAGGTATTCCAATAGATGGTATTATTTTAGGAGATAATTTTGCTTGCTGGTGAGACCAGTACTGCCTTTAGGGTGTAGAGTTGAGTCAAACTAGCGCTGTTCCTGTGTGTGCTTCTGATCATAAACATGCGCTTGCCTTCCAGTAAGAGAAGTAACAGAACGAGCAGCCGAAGGTGTGAAAGAGTGAATGTCCTGCAGATTAAAATGCCTAGTTGGATACAAAGTACAGAAATGGGTAATTGGAGCAGGATAAGGAGTGCCAGGAACATGAAATGTTACCTAGCTGGAAAAGATCGCAAGCCACAAAGTTCAGTGCAACAAGAAAGTCTAGCAAAAAGGAAAAAGAGAGCAGGCAGAAGCTGGGACTGGGACTTCCAATGGACTATATCCAAAAATGACAAGAGGAAAGATATTTGAGTATGGGATTTACTGGAGTTTTGATAACATAATTTAAAAAAGCAAGTGTAACAGGCTTCATTGATTAGTGGACAAAAAATTCTTTTGAGGAAATATGGACAGTACAGACCCAATGACCAGCATCAGGTATGTAATTTTGGAGGGGTAGAGTGGGGTGTTAAACTTTTTTACTTTGTTTAAACAGCAGTATATTTATTTTAAAACAGAAGAAAAATCTTACCAGAAGAAAATTTAATTTGATGAAAAGGCAGTTGAAAATTACTAACACACACCTGCCTTTTTTTTTTTTTATTTTGCAAAGTGGCACATATCAAACCAGTTCTCAGCAGCAAGAAAGCTACGCACAAATCTTTACTTATTGAAACATTAATTTTGTTAGATTGTTCTGTTCTCTGAGATAACATGTCCCAAACATATTCTACACTTGCATCACAGACCTAGCAGTCTGGATAAAATTTGTGGAGCTGGTACATGACAATTACTCTGAGTAACTGGAGCATGGAATACAGATCAGCTTGAGTCAGAAAACTCTTTGTGCTTCCCCCACTTTGGTGGATCCCTGAGCCTGCAAGTATGCAGGCTGATGTCATACGCCGAGCAGCAGTCCCTGGGAGAGGAGCTGGGCTGGGAAGTGTAGCCCTAGGAAATTAAAAGCTGCAGCAGAGGGGTTGCTGAGCAGGGCT
>NW_005054315.1:2581238-2622988 GCF_000277835.1 Geospiza fortis
AGTGACAGCTCATGCTCCATCTATTACAAACAGAGACCTCCTTCAGAAGTGTAAGTTGTGACTTAAATGTTTGCATTTTTAGTTCCTGAATCTGCTTTCCTCAAGGTTCAATGGCCTTTTTTTTTCCTTCTGTTACTTGTAGGCACATCTGAACTTTGTTTTCTTCCCTCTTCCAGTGTGATTTGCAGCTTTTGAGGCAGCTAGTTAGAGAAGGACTTGAATATATTAGTAGGGCTTAAAGACAGTTTTCATAGTGACCTTTAAAATATCTCAAGCTGTGAACTAGCTCCAGTCTGGAGTGGGGAGAACGCTTCAGCTTGAGATTTCAGAATAAATGAAGCACAGGACTTTTGTATGCTTCTCTGCATTTTATTGTGTAAAGTGATGTGAGTAGTGAATTAAAGTCTCATCTGCCTCCTTCTGAAAAGCTACGTGCTTAGGCAGTTGTGACTGAGTTGATGATTTCACTGTTCAAAAGATTTTCCTGTTCAGCTAAATGATAGCTTTTTATTAAAACATAGTCTTAGCTGTGGGCTGGAGTTTCATTTAGCACATACTCCTAGGAGACTGTGGTACTTGCAGGCATCAATTGAAATTGTGACATGAAAGAGCCATTGTCTTTGGCAAAGCAGCTGACACAGACTTTTTTATGTTGCAATTAATTACAAAACGGTTGTGAGCTGTTGTCATGTTCAAACAGTGTTTTAACCCCCTCTTATGTTTTTGAAAGTAAAAGTAAACCCTTCCATTATATCCTGTATGCTATTTGTCTTTTGTGACTAAATGGAAGACACTCACTTTAAGCTTTGAGCTGAAATAACATCCACATTTTGAGGGATGTTTTATGTCCACAAAGCTGCAGAGATACCAGGTTGGTATAGCATGAGTAGAATGCTACAGTGGTCTGCATGATGGAACTGCTCAGACAAAATTTTGGGTACTCTTGTATTAAAGGAGTGTGTGCCTATGTTCAGACTAGAGCTTGAACGAGCAGGCATGTCAAAACTTGTCAGAGGGAAGCATAGAAGTGTATGAAAGAAAACATTGTCCTCTTGGGAATGTTGGGAGGAAAACTTCGTCATTCAGTTTTAATTGCACCTATTAACACTGCTCCCTGTTGATGCCATTGCTAAGCCTGTTTTTCAGGACTTTGTGTATGTTTCAGGTGAGCTGAGGTTTAAACTTGCTCCATAGATTTCTATATTGTGATTAAGTAAAAAAGGTGATGATCAACACCAAGTGTCACTTAGGTGGAGAATGGCATAACCACTGAGTGTGTTTAGTTAAAGGGGTTGCAGAATAAACAGTGAAAACAAGATAATGCCAGCTTTTTATTTTAGGTTTCCAAGAAGTCATTCTTAATTCAAGCTACAGTAATTTTTCCCCAGTTTTTTCACCTATCTTTCATAATGCTGAAGTTGAAGAAATGGAACAATGATAGTGAAAACTAGAAATGTGAATGTGTGTGAAACAGTAACCAAAGTTTCTCCTACAGTAAAAGCATTAAAAAAAAAGGGGAGGGTGAAGTGCCTGCATTGTCTGAGTGGATAGCTCAGTAAATACTCTTTACTATCATGCATTTGTATGCACTCAACAATATGGAAATGGCTGAAGTAACTAGGAATGGGGGGTTTTCCCCCTTAGCAGTCTAAGGGCAAAAATGAGGACTCTTCAGAGCAGTGTTAAATTGAGTCACCTGTGGTATTTGAGATTAAAACATCCTGTGGAAAATGCAGCTTTGTAGGGGTGAGAGAATCTGTGTAATACACTTATGGATTGTGCTGCCTGAAATGAGCAAGAGTAGTAGATACTGTAAAAGGGCAGAGTTGGTAGAATGAGGCAGCAGGGGCTGTGTCTGACTGAAGCAAACAAAATGCAAAGAATGAGTTTAAACAGCTACTTCCTCTTGGTTCTTGTAGGAAATATCTTTAACATTAAGAAGATGAAGTATCAAGTACTGTGTGTAACCTGACTTTATGATGCTGAAATGGGTAGGGCTGATTACAGGTGCAATGAATGGATAAAACAGAAGAGCAATGACTTGCACATGATCAGTGTCATACACGTAGAGAATTGAAATTTAAAACCAATGAGTGCTGTCTAGCAGAAGGGCTTTCCTGGTGAACTTTGGTAAAGCTTCCTGTGTAAACTGGGTGTCGTACCTTTATTACTTTCTGGAAACAGTTTCTTTTAACTGAGTCGGGGGAGAGGAGGTGACGCCACACTGTAGCCAGGAAGCCTGATGTTTCAGGGAATTACCCTGAATACTTGACCAGGAAGTGGTAAACCCAAGACGCAGCTACAAGTCAAAATCTGTATTTTTGTTTAGGTCAAGTTCTGAAGTGGTGTGATTTTGTGCTAAGCAAGGGCTGTGATTAAGGAAGCATTAGGCAAAGTAGGTCTTCACCCTCTAGGTATTCAGAGCTGGCCAGCTTTACTTAAATTTAAATTTAAGCTCAGAAGTACTCGGGTTCATCTGTGTTGCATTATTATAACACTTCATGCAAGGTATTGTAGGAAGTTTTTCGAGGTGTTTTAATTTTGGCTAAAACCTGTTTATGTCACAAGCTGATTTAGAAGGCCTGGAGTTGCTGATATATCCTGCTTAAGAGGGATGCAAGGTCTTTCCCAAGTGTGCCCAGCTCTTCTCTTTGCATCTTTAAAATGCACAGCAGATGTTGAGAAATCCCCTCACCCTCTTTCTGCACTCTGTAGTTAAATGTAGCTGAAATGGCACAAATACATACACTGAGGAGAGCTTGGGCCTCCTTAGAATGGGGACAGAAAACTCTTGAAAGTGGTGGTGTAAAATGATGATGGACCTGACAATTCAGAAACAATGCTGGCTGTACATAAGCAAGGTGTAGTGTAAGTAAATTCTAATTAGCTAATCCAAAGACAAGTAAACTTGGAGTAAACTGTATGGAAAAGTACCTTTTCTGTGAGCTGGGGGAAACTTAGGTGTCTGAGAGGTGAATGATCCAGGTGGGATGGCGGGTGGAGCACTTAGATTGCGATGGGATGGGAAGATCACAGCTCATAGAACTATGGAATCATGTAGGTTGAAAAAGACCTTTAGGATAAAATCCAGCTGTTAAGCCAGCACTTCCAAATCCACCACTAAACCACACCCCTAAGCACCATATTTGTGTTCTTGTTCTGTTCTCTTCAAGACATCTACTTGGACAAATGACAATGAATAATCAATGTCACTTGTTCTGCAGTGGGAAGGTGTGTGTGTGTCTTGAATGCAGTAAGATGTTACATTTTTAATAAATTACTTTCTGTATTTTTTACATAGATTTTTGCCTTTAGAATTCTGTGTTCTTTTGCGACTTGTATTTTATGAAGCCTGGCAATCAGCCCAGATGCTGCTGTATCTTTCATTCTGAATGGAGAGGGCTCATTTTGTTCTTGGTGATTTAAACTCTTGAAAAGCTAGTCCTCCTCCACCACAGTCCTTTAAAATCTCTGCATTGTAAGCAGATGTAGCTATTTTGTTTTCTTGATAGCAAAGGGAGCTGAAATTCTCAGATCTGGTGTTTTAACTGAATTGCTGTAAAAGTTGAGGGGCTGGGCCAGTTCTGAATTATTCAAATAACCAAAAAATATCTGGAGAGGGGAAGTAGCAATTAATGATACATGGAGAGAATGGATTTCTTACAGTGGCTTTGCTGTGAAAAGAAATGTGTTGTGTAAGTCCACACTTAATGAAACCCTAGCTTATTAGAGAATAGACTGTACAGTGATTATTTCTACCATTTGTATCAATGTTGGTAATTTTTTTGCCTTAACACCTTGGATGTGAGATGAGGTCATTAAACATGTAAGTGCCAGAGAAAAAAAGCTTCTGAAAATTTCTCTTCTTATTAGTGCCTGACACCATAAAAATACCTATTTTTTAATTGTATATGAAGCATTTGACTCTTGCTTGTGTATTGTGTAAACTACCTCTAAGGTCATATGTCATTTTACTAGAATAAAGAGCCGAGTAATAAAATACAGCTTTATTCTGTAATTGTTGCTTGAATGGTGCAGCATTTAGGAACTGTCTTTGAGCACTGGTTATCTAGAACAGTGGATTTGTTCCTATGTGTGTTTGGGTCCCGAATCTGCACATGGTTTTGTTCCTGTATTTTATTTAACACACAAACTGGTCACAGCACTTAAGTTATACTTGAATTAACTTTTTATTTGGCCTCCTGTTTTATTGGTATACTTCATTGCAGGTGAAAGATTGAATTGTGAATCCTATGTAATTTATTTGCTTTGATAATTTAATCTTAATTTGCTTAAATATCTTGTGTACACAGTGAGGAGCTAGGAGAATTCATGGAGATGAAAGGTGCAAACAGCCCCGGGATCCTTGTACTGACCACGGGCCTCAGCAAACCTTTTATGCGTCTGGATAAATACCCCACGTTACTCAAAGAACTTGAAAGGCACATGGAGGTATATCTTATCAGCATTTATGTTCCAGCTTAATGATGATTTGACAACAATTATTTTAAAGGTACATGTCAAACATGATGGGACCCAAAATTGCATTTGCTTGCTCTTCAGTCAGCCTTCTAAACTACAGTCTGCAGTGGTTTATGTAAAAGTCAGTGCAGTAAAACTTCCTGTAAAAGATAAAACATTTAAAGTAAAACTATCCAGAGAAGGTAATCATCATTCCTAGGATAGTCTTACCAGGGTCTTCAGTTGACTTGACATTGAATGTGTCCCCTGCACACTACTTGTGGCCACTTTATCTTGCAGAGGGAATGCTGCTTTTCACCTCAGTATGCTGAACACATTGGCAAAATAGTCCCTCTGACGTCTAGTGAGCACTGTCCAAAAGTGATCTTCACAAGACAAGAAGGTGTTTGAGGACCTACTCCTTTCACCTTTGCATTTTATAGGTTATATGTTTGGAGTGGGAAAAAAAGGAAAGAAATAGCAAGTGTGGGGGTCTTGTCACACAGATTGGTTTGCCAGCCAGTGTCAAGAGAATGTGCTAGATAGTCTGTAGGAAATCACCTTTGTGACAAAGCTAACCTGCTAAACAAAACTCTGTTTATACTTTTCCCTTGGGATTTCAAAATCTCTTATCCACTAGATCTTGTAAAACTTCTTTGGCTCTATTTTAAGTATAACTAGGATTGTTCTAAGTAACTGCAGTTTTACTACAAGCCAGACCCACCAGTGTTTAACATAGGAAGACCAGGAAGAGACTAGATCAGTCTACAACTTCAATTTTGCAGAATTGTTTATTTGGTTTTAGTTAAGCCTCTAACAATTTTTAAAATTAATTCTGTTAGAACTGAATCTTTTATGTATGTTTTCTCCATTTTTTTTTTAGGATTATCATCCGGATCGTCCAGATATTCAAAAATCCATGACTGCCTTCAAAAATCTTTCTGTAAGAGTGATAGAAGAATAGATTATGTATTTTAAGTAGAATGTTTTCTAATTACCTCTTCTTTAATAACTTAAAAGAGTGAAGCTTTTTCATAAATGTGTAATAAATTTTTTAAAGCCTGGAAATCAATGCTGTATGTAGGCAGAGCTAAGGATGGGAATTTGCTGGGGAGTTGTAGTAAGTAGACTATTGGTATAAGAGTTATGCAAAGGATTCTGCATCTCTTTGTCTGCCCTCTCATCATACTTCATCTCCCTTTTTACTAGTGCTTGCATGACTAGTGTCCTGAAGAAGGGCTTCTTTACAACAAATGAGTGCATGTTCTGTGTTTTTTTCCTACGTGCATTCCTTCTCAGGGAATGGCGTTGGATTTGAGAGAGGTTGAAGATAAAAGTGCTAGTGAAGTTCAGAAGATGCCAAACTTCTAGTAATAATTGGAACAGGAAGCCTAATTTGCACAGATAAGCTGTCTGCTACTATCTTTACAAAAAAAAAAAAAAGAAAAACTGCCTCAACTGCAACAAGCAATGATTAATGCAGTCTCAGTTACAAGAAACTTAATGTGTCGTGCTTCCCTTTAGGAATGTATGCTGATGACAACCTGACATTCTTTATTTTTTATATTAGAAATTTAGTGTTACAGTGTTCAGAAGAGGTTTATGAATTGCATCCTGTTGAGTGCTATAAAAACAAGACAAAACAATTCTGTTGAGAAAAATTCAAATAATGTGAGCAGGTTGGAGTTACTTAATAAAAGTAGGAACACAAGGTTATAAACACTCAGGTTTGCACAGGTGGCATGTCTCTTGTTACTGAAAGAAGATGCTTTGTTTTGTAGATGTGTATTGGTTGTGTATTAGTTGTGTATTTCTGACAGCTGTGTTACTCTTTGCTACTGAGCATGTCCATTTTTGGTTAGTCGTACCATAATTTGAAATCAAAAGGAAGGAGAAAATTGAGTAACAGAGCTATGACTGAATTTGGAATGGTATTTGAAAAGCTGTAGTATTTAATTTAGTAAAACTAGTTTATAAAAAATATTGATAGCAGTCATCTAAATGAAAAGTCTACCCTTAACCCATTCCAAACTGGTAGAGTTTGTACAGATGATATTTTCCCTGTGTTTGTTAGGCACAATGTCAAGAAGTACGGAAACGGAAAGAACTTGAACTGCAAATCCTGACAGAAGCTATTCGTTGTTGGGAGGGAGAGGACATCAAAACACTTGGCAATGTGATTTACATGTCACAAGTAATGATCCAGTGTGCTGGAAGTGAGGTAATGTCCTTCTCATCTTTACTCTCACTCTTCCAATTTTGAATAAAATTCATTATAATCATTATACAAGAGAAATAAATAGAGTGCGTCAGAGATGGTAATCTAAGCTAAAATCTTCCTGTGTTGATTTAAGGCATTTTGTACAAAACCTGAAATAAAATTCCTTGAAGATGGATGGTCTCTACTGTAAAATTTACTGAAAAGTGCCTAAATACAGTTACAAATATTGTAAGATTATTTTTACAGGGCTTTTTTTCTGAGGGCATAATTGAACAAGATTTTCTATGTGTTGTTATGTTACAGGATCACTGTGCATAGCAGTAATTACAGTGTGTTTTAAATAGCAAAAGGTTTAAAGTTTTATGTTGTCAGGTGTCTGAAACAAACTCTTTTTTGGCTGTTATGGGCACATTGCTCAAGTAGTAAGTCTTGAAATACAAGCTTGAGTACCAAATGCTCTTTGAGAAATAGAAAAAGAAGATATATTAGAAAGTTAGAAATGACAGCCTGGTGATTTTTTTTCTAACCAAAGCAGCAAATAAAACAAAGAAAAACTTGTCCTACCAGAACTAATGTTAAAATACTCTTAAAAGCAAGTGCTAACAGAAAGGCAATGTTATACAGGTTACTGACATGTTTTTATTGCTTGTTATTCTCCTGAAAAGTCAATGAGGCTTTGAATCTGATGAGGGCTTTTGAATTGCAACCTCATTCAGTCCATTTCCTCCCTTAGAACAAAGAGGTCCATAAATATGAAGAAAAAGTAAAGTGTTTATGCAACTGAATATTTAGAAGTTAGTCACTTGATATTTTTCTCTCAGGTATTTTGTTAGGTGTTAAGTAAATAAATAAGATTCAGTAGAGCTGATAGTGCATCTTCTGCAGTCATGTCTCTTTCTGAAGCCAGCAAAACAAATCATCATCCCCCACTCTCATCATGAGGTAAAATCTCAAATGTAATGGACTTCTAGAAGTATCTGTTAGCATCACAGCTTTTTGGCGAGATACAGGACAGCTTCATTTGTGCAACAGCAACTGAGTTTGGTTTTGTCTTTCTAAAAATGATATAGCCATTTGCAAATATTTAATTAAAAACATTAAAACCTGCTAAGGACTTGTAATTTTGCAAAGATGCTTGAAATTAGGATGGTGGCTTTGTCAGTGGATTTACCTATGTTGTCATTACAATATTACACTTAAATGCTTCTCCCTTTTGTTGTCTATAGCAGTAGATTCAGAGTAAACTTATTCCTCCTTCCATAAAAATACCCTAAAACAAAACCACAATGTACATGAAACCAGAAAATTAAAACCAGAACAAAGTAATGAGTGCTTTTGTTGTGACTATACTAATTATTCCTTTGCTTTTTCTGCATCTGGGCATAATCCACTGTTTAAAAATCTGGTCTCTAATTTGAGAGACCACAGTCTTGATATAACTGTAACAGTATCCATCTAAATTATAGGAAGAAATAGATCCAGTATGTAATTTTGGTTTTACTGAAATTGGCCACACAGTTGTTATCATATTAAGCAAGGTCAGTATTTCACCCAGAATGTAAAATTCCTGTTTTAAAATACGAGGCTGTAATCTGCTGGAAAAAGTATAGGCATGTGTTAGTAGCACTTTTCAAACAGAAAATAAGAAATTCTGTCTACTTCTTTCCTTTTTTTTTCCTTTTTTTTTCCTTTTTTTTTTCCTTTTTTTTTCCTTTTTTTTTTCCTTTTTTTTCCTTTTTTTTTCCTTTTTTTTTCCTTTTTTTTTCCTTTTTTTTCCTTTTTTTTCCTTTTTTTTTCCTTTTTTTTCCTTTTTTTTCCTTTTTTTTCCTTTTTTTTCCTTTTTTTTCCTTTTTTTTTCCTTTTTTTTTCCTTTTTTTTTCCTTTTTTTTTCCTTTTTTTTTCCTTTTTTTTTCCTTTTTTCCTTTTTTTTCCTTTTTTTTCCTTTTTTTTTCCTTTTTTTTTCCTTTTTTTTTCCTTTTTTTTTCCTTTTTTTTCCTTTTTTTTCCTTTTTTTTCCTTTTTTTTCCTTTTTTTTCCTTTTTTTTCCTTTTTTTTTCCTTTTTTTTTCCTTTTTTTTTCCTTTTTTTTTCCTTTTTTTTTCCTTTTTTTTTCCTTTTTCTAAATACAATGGAGAAATAGTTTTGCACTGAGCAAATATTTGTGGAGTAATCATCCAATTATAATGCTGATAGCTTTTAGTAATAGAAAAATGGGAGAGGAGACTTGTGATGGTGTATTTATGTTTTCATTTTCTTCTTTTATCAAGGAAAAGAATGAAAGGTATCTTCTTCTCTTCCCTAACATTTTGCTAATGTTGTCTGCCAGCCCAAGAATGAGTGGCTTTATCTATCAGGTAAAGTAACACATTTGCATGTGTAAAAATGTGTTGGGGGGGCGGGGTTGTGTTCTTTCCAAATGATATTTCATAAGAAACTTGGGAGGATTATTAAACTTTTGCATTTATAAAGATGAAAGGTAATATCTGCAATAAGTGGTCATATGTTTTATGAAATTCTGGCCTAGAAGCCCAGGGTTTGATTTTCTTTGTAGCTGTGACTATCACCAAGGAGATATTGTTTTTATTACTTTGTTAGTAGTAGCTGATGAGAGGAAGTGTTGGTAGCTTTTTGGATCTGTGTAGGAAACCAGTGTTGCTGCATAGGTTTGTTAGTGCTCTTTGACTGCTGTTTGAGACTTAACAAAATAGCACAGCCCCCTTAAGCTTCCATTAGTGTGAATTGGGCAGTTACCATCAGTTGTAGATGCATCCACATTTGTGCTTTATCTTGGAATCGGTGGCACACTTTCAAAATTCATCTTTTAGTTTTTTCTGTTTAATGAGCACTGAGTCGCAGAGTAGAAGTTGTTTTGGGGCTCAGACTAGATTCCATCTGGATGAAGTTGAACGCATGCTCCAGATGTATGTTTGAGATGCTCAAACTCTGGGAAAATATCAAGTACATGGACTGACCTTCAGTCCCTGGCCCCAGCCTCAGGCTCCCCAGTGTAACAGCACCTGAAATGGTGCAAGGTGGCCCTAGGGACCTTAGCACCAAGTGTTTCAGTTCACAAATCCTCTGCTCACAGCTGGTAGACAGAGTCTTTGAGCTCTCTCCCAAGTTTCCTAGCTGAGCATTTGTGGCTGTTGTCCCACAGGCCTGTTCCAGAGGTGGAACAAGTGCTGTAGTGCAGGGGGTGCCATTTGTCTGGGTTCCCTGTAGCTCTAGGCTGTTTCACAAAAACACTTGCATCTTGGGTATATTGTTGCAAAGACTCCTGAGAGAGGCAAATGTGCAAACCATGACTTCCAAAGTCTTGTAAATGTTCAAGTAATGCCATGTGGGTTTGGGGCATCACAGTGAAATACCAAAAGACAGGCAAAATCTGCAACCAAGTTCTAAAAGGAGACAGAGATTTCACCTACTAGAAATGCTTCTATAAAGCAGACACTTGAACAGTTCATTCCTTTCTCCTGAGCAGTGATTTGCCTGCTTCAAAGGAATGCTAAAGGTTGGTTATTGGGTGTTGCTACATGATCAACCAGTCAGTCACAAAAATGTGACTTCTTTTTTTTTTAATTAAGAGCAATTAAGTTCCAAAATTTGTGTTTGGATTTGTACCCTACCTGCCACAATTGTAGATGGATTTGTCTGAAATGCTGCTGCATTAGGTGGTTCAAGTGGACAGTCAAGTTTGTTAACTTTGTGGCATTTCTAATTATCCCAATGTTGATGGAAAAAGATAGTAGAAAAGGCAGGTTAGTTCTGTGTTCCGAGTGGCACAGACAGAATTTCTGGTGAGGATAGAGTCTTCTGTACTGATTACAAAGCAGCTGACTGGAAATTTAGTATGTTAACAAGCAACATGAAATTAAAGGCTCCGTCAGGCTTTATTTTTCCTATCACTTGCATTTCTTCTTCTTCCTACTCTCTTTATCCCCTAGATGTGCAGCATTGTTCAATAAATAAATAAGCCATTTTCTGTGATTTGTCTTTAGCTTCTACTCAGAATGGCCACAGCCCTTTCTTGGTGTTTACTATCCAACCATCCCTTGAAAGCAAAACTCTTAATTTCCTCACAACCTCATGTGTGATAGTCCCAGCACTGAGAATGTCTCAGATTTTAATGACTACATGTTCACAGCAAATGGAAATTATTTCATCGCTGTTTGTGTCTGAGACAGTTGATCAGAGCTTATGTCCAGAGTGCATGATGTTGGCCTCTTGGACATTTTTTCTGAGGTTCACATCTCAGAACTGGGATGGATATTTGCAGAACATGATGTAGTTTTTCCAGGGAAATGATGCCACTGGAGGCGTCATCCTACATAACACCTTCCCTGCATTTCTGAATAGCCCAGTTGTTGTCAGGCTTCAGAAGATTTTCTGGGTGATAGTGCTGATATCTACCACAGGAGCTAAGGGGAAGAACTTTTAGCAGTGCTAAGCTGAAGTCACAAGGAGCAAGGACCATACTTCTTAGGAGGGCTGCACAATTGTTTGTTAAGAGAAGGGAAATACAAATGATTCACAAGTTCACTTACATTTTCTGTTTTGCTGACTTTGTACTTTTTCTAGCCCTGTGGTTCAGGTGATCTCTGTCTCCAGTGTACTCCTATATTGCCTCTCCACCTGTGTCAGCAGTTCTTGCACATCTCTCTTGTTGTGCTTTTACGCTGTGTTATTAATGAACCAGCAAACATGGAAAAAAAGGCAAAAGAGCAAATTTTAGCTGCATTTAATAGTGCGCGTGGCCACCATGTTTCCTTCGGGGGGAAGCTGCCGCAAGAGGACTCCTCCTTTCTCTTTGGTATCTTGGGCCTGAGCATGCTCTGTGCCTACAGAATACCAAGTGATTTTTCGTTTTCAAGCTTCTAAGAAACCTTTGTCCGTTCTGCTGTCTTTAGGAAAGAGGAAAACATAAAGTTGATTTTTATTCTTTCTGCTGTGTTGGAGCCAAAATTCCACAGTACATAGTATTTGTTCTTTTGCCAGTATTTGCTGAATAGTGTTTCTGTGCAGGAGAATACAGGATGTCTTAAAGAACTTTTCTTGAAGTTTCAGTAAAGCCTTTCATCCCAAAAATACTCAATTTTATTTATTAATCTGTGTTTCTAAAGGGTCAAAAAGTTATCCTAAACTGATTTATTTTTCCCTGCTTGACTGGGTTTAAAATGGGATCTCCTGAAAAATTAGTATGTTCTTCTGAAGAAAACTTACAAATTTGAAGGTGTTCCCTGCTTTTTTTTTCCCCTCAAAGTATTTCCATGAGGGGATTTAGTAGTGGCTTTATTAGAAAAATAAGTCTTCAGTAAATAATTGATGCATTTACTTTGTGAAATACTCCTTTATAAATTTACTTGTTCTACAGACCTTATTCTAGGAGCTAATAAGCCAGTTTGCAAACAAATGTGCCTAAAGAAGAGTCACTGTTGCCTCTCACTGTTGTAATGTAACATGATCCTGAAGGTCTCAGTTTCAAGAACCCAAGACTGAGGAATGATCACTGTTGTGTTTGTATGGATTTTGTGGCCTGAATAGGTATCAGCTAGACTTACTGACATCACAGATGTCATTTGCAGAAGCTGGAGATATGAAAAATTCCCATTGTGAGATGATTGTGTGGATTTTTTAATGTTTTTAAACCCATTGGGGTGTATGTGTCAATTTACTGTGAACATCTTTTGTCAGAGCTTAAAGTTTATATTTTCTTTAATTGGTAATGTTTTTATGTATTTTGTATTTAATGTCGATGTTTTCATCTTTTTTCTTTTTAAGGGAAAACTGCCTATGACAGGAATGACTATTACAAAGCTAGAAGACAGTGAAAACCATAAAAATGCATTTGAAATATCAGGTATTGCCCATTAGTATTTTTATTTACTAGTTATTCAAGCATATACTGTTTCAAACATCAAATGCTCACTCTGAACAGAGGAAAAAACTTTTTTATTGTGGGGGTGACCAAGCACTGGCACAGGGTGCCTGGGGAGATGGCTGTCCTTTGTGGTACTGGAAAGTTCCCTGGCCATGATCTCAGGCAACCAGCTCCAGGTGTCTGTGCTTGAGCAGTGGGGGCCTACAGAGGTCCCTTACAGCCTCAGCCATCCTGTGGTTATTCAGACTTTGTAACACAGCTACCCTGAGCCTCACTTGAAGGCTGCTTTTTACTGCTTCTCTTAAGCAGTTAAGGAGCTCTTTGCGTGGGATTCATTCTGGAATTTCTGTATCTTAATAAATGGAGGCAGTAGCCTTGGAGAAACTCTTTTGTGATGAAGCTCTTCCAAGTACACTATTTACTGAAAGAATAGGAATTCAAGAGGCTCTGGAAGAACTTTGAGCAAGAGTTTTCTTCTAGAAATTTTCCATCTTTTTCTGAGAAAACAGGATGCTTCTTTAGCATCTCTGATGTTAATGATTGTTGCCATTGTGCTTATAGGTAATTTCTATCTGTTTAGTCATTTATTTCATCATGTGTGTCCTGAGACAATTTAAAGAACAGCGCAGGGTCCCCATGGTGGAATTTTGTATCTTTATTGATTTCCTGGATCAGTTCAACATCCAAGCAGATTGCATTTAAAGAAACTGATTTTGTCTGTCTCAAGTATGATATCAATGCCATGAGTCACAGGGGAAAAATAGTTTATATTGAGAAAAAAAATGTTTTTTTGTGATAATAGCTATGCAGCTGACTTCAAGGGGAATGCAATGGGTTAAATGGTGTTAAGTGCAGAAGTGAAAGTTATCTTTGGTTGACATTACATTCCCTAGTAACTTTTGCCTTAGCTTTAATTTTATGCCTTCTTCTGAGAGAAGATTGGTGAACTCTTATTTTATAACTTTTCCTGTGTTGTAGTGTACAGACTCAAGAATGACATTTTAGGCTATGTGCTGGCTTTGCTGGGGAGGATGGAGAAGCGTAAGGCTAGTAAATGAGCCTGTCTCCTACTCTTGTCATTTAAGGTTGTGCTTAATTACTAGAGTTAGGGGAAGAAAAGTAGAACTCCTGTGTTAGGCTAAGAATAAATACATGGAGGTGATGTGTGTTACAACCTGGAAAAGTGGGACTCTTGTACTGAAAATATGGTTTAAATTTTTGCTTAGTATTGAGAGGACATAATGTTTTAAGAAATAAGCATCTTTTTAAATCATGTCAGATCATCTAAACTGTTATTTTTTCATTTCCTATATCTTTCCGGTGTCTATCACCTAGGAAATATGATTGAAAGGATATTAGTATCTTGTAACAACCAACAAGATTTGCATGAATGGGTGGATCACCTGCAAAAGCAAACCAAAGTCACAACTGTTGGGAATCCCACCATTAAACCTCATTCTGTGCCATCTCACACGGTAAGAAATGAATGAGCAGAAATAGGTTATAATTAGGTTGTCTGGCAGATATAACACCATAGAAAGCCTTTTTTTTAGCCATTAGTGACAAGAACTGAATTTTGTCACTGTAGTTGATTAGGTAAAAAGATAATTCTGGTTTTAATTGTGTGAACAAAGAATAAAATGCTTAAAACTCAGTGTAACAGTTAACTGGGGTGAAAGAAAGTTCAATATCATTACTTTTTCTGTTTTGACCAAGTGCCTACATCACCATCTTTTAAGTGTACTTAGAACAGTAGGTTGTAATTGGTGATGTACTTGACAGGCTGTGGAGAAACAGTAATTTCCTTCGGGTTCTGCATTTGAATTGTTGGATATGAATGGTTCTAAATTTAGCTCCACCCTTAGTGGTGAGAGAAGTGGGAGCAGGGCCACTTGTAGCTGTTCTATCTTTAGTTTGTGCTCCGTCTGTGGTAGACAATAAAAAAATTAAGCTTCTTTTTTCCAAAAAATAATTTAGTGTAAAATGTTTTGAAGGCCAGCTGTAATAAACAAGAATTCTTTAGCAAGTGGGATTATTTCACCGGTCCTTGATGACACCGTGTCTCCGTTATGATAATATGCCTCCTTTCCTTTCCCATCATGTTTGACAGCTTCCTTCCCACCCAGTGACTCCCTCCAGCAAGCATTCAGACAGCAAGCCAATACCACTGACTCCTGCCTACCACACTCTCCCTCATCCCTCCCATCATGGGACTCCACACACCACAATCAACTGGGGGCCGCTGGAACCTCCCAAAACACCCAAGCCGTGGAGCCTGAGCTGCCTGCGGCCGGCCCCTCCGCTGCGCCCTTCAGCAGCTCTCTGCTACAAAGAGGTGAGTGAGGGCCAGCAGCCAAGAAACCAGACAGTGTGGCAGGCCTGCAGTGGGAAGTTGTAAATTTTTTGTGGTGGCTGTGTGTATGTGACTTTCCTTTAATTCTGTAAATCTCGTAAACAACAGGGAAAAAGTGAGAGTTGATCTGCAGTGCAAGATTTGTATTGAAACTTAGCTGCTGTAAGAGATTCTTCTGTTTGGCTGTATCAGTTTTGTTGTACTATATGCTTATTTTGTAATTTAACTTGAAATCCTTTTATGCTTTCATGTGTAGGCCACTATATTCTCCAACGTATTAAAATTTCAATAATCTTTATAGTGTTTAGCTTACAATAACATCCAAAACTTGTCTTGATTAATTTTGGTAGGTCCTGCTCAGTCCCCTTTTTACTTTCTTGTTCTGTGTTTTCACAGAACATGTATTGTATCCTTCAGGTAAAGGGTAGACCAGCATCTTCCTTTTGTTCCTGAAACATAGTATTGTTCCTGTAAATTACCATGACCACATTTTGAGCAGAAATGCTGCTGGGTTTGCTGTTTGTTTGTGGGGTTTGTTTGTTTGTTGTATTGGTTTTGGTTTTTTTCTTCCTGTAGTCCTCTGTAAAAACAGACCTAGACTTTTACAAACTTTGGCTTTGAAGAGTGTAGTACCTGCCAAGCTTTCTTGTTAGGTCCCTCTTTTGCTTGCTTCCCAGTAGACAAGTGAAATGGGTTGTCTCTTCAACTATTCAGGAAAAAGACCTGTCAATGTATTCCTGCTTCTTCTCTTCACTCTAGCTCGCAAACAGGCTGAATGCCTTTGCAGCAGGTTTTATGTATATTTCTGTTAACAGAACAGATAAAATACTTGGCTGTGTGTGCAGTTGGAAGAAGGGTAGAGAGGAAATCAGCCAATTTAAGCTAATTGAACGTGGCAAAAAATATTAGTAAACTGAATTTTGGGCTGTTAAAAGGGTTTTAGTTAGTAATTCCTGCACGCATCTTAGAAGTCAAATTTTTGAAAGACTGTCTAGAAGCTCTACTTTTTATTTTTCC
Source organism: Geospiza fortis (assembly GCF_000277835.1). NCBI lineage: Eukaryota > Metazoa > Chordata > Aves > Passeriformes > Thraupidae > Geospiza > Geospiza fortis. The sequence goes on from NW_005054315.1 coordinate 2,597,167, forward strand.
TGTACAGGATCTAAGTAAAAGCCCTAAAACCATGAAAAAGCTGCTTCCCAAACGCAAGCCAGAGCGGAAGCCATCGGATGAAGAGTTTGCACTGAGAAAAAGTAAGAGAGACTTGAGCAAATATCTGCATAATACAAAGGCTGGGATTAAGATCAGTTTAATTTCTGTAAGAGTTAGGTGTGCAGTGTAAGCAAGTCACCTGATTTCCTCTCTCATGTCAGGGGAGAGGGGTAGGTATATCCCCAGAGGATGGTTTGTTATAGTCATCTTCTTCTGTGATGGCATCTGTAGAGCTTTACTGATTGCTGCAGTGGGTGTCTGCTTGTGAAGTGCCTATTTCTGTTTGTTACAGGAGGAAGGGAGGCTCACTAGAGAGCCAGGTGAAGTTCAGTGAGTTAACCCTGTGTTTTAGTAACCTGTAAGCAGCAAGGTGAAGATACCGAACCACTCTTGCAGAATATTTGTAGCTGTGTTCTTAAGTTGGTCTTGGTAGAAGCTTCTGTTGTCCTGGGTGTTGGAAAGTTGATTATTGCTGCTGATTTGAAGTTGCTTCTGCAATCACTCCTAGGATCCAACAGTCTTCTCTTATCTCCTGTAAATTATGTCTGTATCTAAATAAATCCCAGATATTTGGGTTGCCTGAAGTATGAAGAAAAACACTGATCTGAGAGAGACGTAGTAATGTACAGAAAGAGAGAGGTCAAAATCTGGATGTTGGGATAATTTGAAGTGGAGGGAGCGTTAATGTTATCAAGCAAGCACAGTATTCACTTACTTGTCAGTGTTGCTGTAATTCTTCCTTAGATAAATGTGTGTGAATGAAAATAATCTGATTACTTGTATCAATAAAAAACAGGGTGTTTTATTGGATAGATTTTTGCTGTAACTTTTGCTTCTCTATGTCTATCTTTTGCTCATGGGCTTTTTAAGAGTCTGTGCCATGAGTGTTCAGTGCATGAGGTGTGTTATTGTGGCAGTTGTCTCTCACAGACTTATATAGAGCTGGAGAGAAAGAGCTTTTCCTCAGGATGCTCTTGGTTTGTCTGAGGTGTTAGTCCTTCTGAATGTTCTGTGAATTTCATATGGAAAAGGTTAAGGTAACGAGCAGAATGATTCTCTGTTCATGGATGAGCAAGTGGATGTTGTAGTTCAGGATGTTTTATCCTTACAGCAAGGCATCTGTTTAGGAAAAATGAAAGTACTGTAATACAGTATCATTTCAGATGTCGGAGAATGGAGATTCAGTAGTTGTAATGATGATGATGAAGCTGTCAACTTGCAGGTTTAGCAATTGTTAAAGAACACAATAGGAGGAGTTAAAGATTTTTACTTGGCAGAAGGAAGGAGTCTGTATCTTGCAAATACATTGTTCTACTCCTGATAGATAACTTTTATTGAAAGGTATTTTTTTGTGTGTTTCTTACAGATTTTTGGTATTCATCTTTCCTAATCAGTAATTAGAAGCTTCTGTGTTTCTTCAACTTTCTCAACTTTTTTTTCGTGGAGCTATAAAAGTTTCCTGTCAAACTTAAAGCATTTCTGTCAAACATAAAGCATTGATAGAGAGGCCTGGGTTTTGTTACTTCCCTTCTCAGGAATCCAGAGGATTTATGGGCTATGTTTTGAGAACTGCTGTGTCAAATTAGCTTTTCAACAGACAAAAGAACTGAGATGTTTCAACTGACTGCCCTCAAAATGCTATTTCAGAAGTCTAGTATTTGCCCTGCTACTGTAATTATATGGTGCTGCATTGTAACTACAAAATCCAATTATTTTTCCTGCCTTGACACAGGGATAACCCATAGTTTAGAGTTCCTGCATCTCTTAAGCTGTCGGAAAATTATATTGGGTCAAGATAATTTCTGCAGTAGCTAGCTTGTCCCAACAAATGTTTGGAAAGTTGGCTTTGTTCTGGTGATAATAAATCACGAAACCCAACAGGATGCATTGGCTGGCAAAGAATACAACTGCATTTTGATGTTGAAGGCTTCTCAGATTCGTGTAGCAGGAAATCTTCAAACCTAGTTATTTCACAGGGGAAAAGAGGAAAAATGCTTTTAAAACAACAAATTGTCTTTTATTGCACATAGACTTCTGCTTTAATCTGAAGTAATAATGGTAGAGGTAGAGGTTCACTCTATTGTGAGTGAACAATTTGACACTATTTTTACTGAGTCACCCAATGAGATTCGCTGTGGAGCTTTACCTTTTGGAAAATGGTAAAGCTTACCTTTGCCATGTTAAGCTTGAATAGTTAAATTTGTTCAGTAGTGCTATTTCTGTTGAAGTCTGAATAGTTTAGAGTAGTCACTTTCCACAGATATATGTACATGATAGCAGCATGTTCCCTCTGCATGCTGCACTGAAGTTATGCTGTTAATTTGAATTCTGTTTTCAGTTGTGTGCTGTTAGGCGAGTAAATCTGATTTTTAATATATATATATATATATACAAATGCAAGAAATTTTTAAAATGTTTTCCGTGAATTAATATTCTGTTTCTTTATTTTGTTGATTAAATAATGGAATAGGATGCATATTGAATTGTGTGTTTCTATAATAACTTCAATATATAGGGATTTTTCAGTAAAATGACTGGATTAGTATGAGAGTCCTCACACTCCAAAACACGTTCTGTACAATATAAGATGCTCAGAAAATATCTTGAGTGTGTGAGTGGTTACTCTGAATTGAATTGTTTCTAAGCATTTCAAAATAGTATTTGTCTTTTTAGACTATTACTTTTGTTCATTGAAGTTTGATTTTTTAAATGGTATGATTAAAATAATTTTAAATGGTTGATTAGGCTGAACTCTGGACTCAACTGAACTGTACTGATTTACAAAGGCTTTTCTATATTAAGAAACATGCCCATGTTTAAAATTCTGTTTTTCCCATTGATTCTAGGTACAGCTGCTTTAGAAGAAGATGCTCAAATTCTTAAAGTCATTGAAGCATATTGCACAAGTGCCAAAACACGTCAGACATTAAATTCAAGTAAGTTAGCCATTTCTACCCATTTCAGTACTTTCTAATAAAATACCAATAAGATAGTTTGCAAACGAGAGTCCTGTATATTCTCCATCCTTTGCAAATAGCAAGCTGGACCTGCAAATAATAATAACCTGTTTCTGATTTAACATCAATGCCAGGATGCCAAGGACCATGGTTAGAGGCTATCATTTTTTCAGTATTTTGAAACAATCAAAAACAACAAAACCCCAAATGTAGCTACTTGTCATGGTTTACAATTGTACTAAAGCTTTACCAATGAATAAGAGGTGTCTGAACTGAATATAACAGCTAATCAGTATGCTTTTGGATAAATTTCAAGAAGCTGGTAAGTAGGAGGAATGAAGAAGTCATTGTAATTTTGGAGGACTGTATTTTTGTTGTGTTCTGTTCAACAAAGACTTTGTCCATGGAAAAGTAACCTAGACCTATAAAAATTTCTTATTTTTATTGCCACTAGTTGTTTTTAGTATTAATTACAAATTTTAATCCCGTCTCATAATTTCAGGAGAAATTGTTCTCAGATGTGTGTTGCTTAAAGCCATTTTTAGTTTCTCAGATCAATACCTAGCATATTGAAAGCCTGTAACGTGCCTCTGGGGTCCTACTTCATTTAATCCAAATCAAGGTTGCCATGTGGAGTTCCTCTGTATTGTAAGTAAAACGTTGCTCAAAGCAGGGGAGTCCACCAGCATGTGTTCCATTTACACAAGGAAGGAGAAAATGCTGTTGCGTTTGTCCTTTTTGCACTGTTGAATACAAATTTAATTTGGAGATCCTTGGAACACAGTATAATGAATTTGAGGTACTTGGCTGGTTTTGCTGGAACTAGAAGGCTGGACATCATAACTTCTTGTCCATTAAAGATATTTAAATTTTGCAATATTAATCACTCTTACTGCTGCCTGCAGTGCTCTAGGCCTGTTTTGCTTCCCAGCAAAAGCACTTTGTGCTGACAGTTGAAGTCTTAAAACACAATTGCTGACTTAGTTCTTGAATTTTCCTAATACATGTTTATTTGCTATTGCCACCTTGAAAAAAAACACAGCTACTTTGAATTCTTATGTAACTTACAATTGGAATATAGTAATTATATTAGACTGTAAAAACTTCTCAAATAACAACAAAAGCCCTAATTTTAACTTTTCTGTCTTAATGAACTGTAGATCTCCAAGATAATGAAATCAGCTACTGCTACTATTTTTTTAATACTAATCTTTTTAAAGTCCTACAGTCATTACAGTAGTGTGTTTAATTGGATAAAGGGAATGAATGAGTTCAAAGTTCTGAAGATATACTGTTGTTCCAAACAAAATCAAAGGAGATGATTGCTGTTTAAACACCTCAACTGTGTTCTGTTATTTCCAAGGATAACGTGACAAGAAATGGTTGGGAAAACATTTGCACTTGCACAGTAGTGTGTGTGTGCAGATATGAAGTGGATATGATTTTTTTTTTTTGCTTGCCTATTTTTCCTGTCTATGTATATTTAAGAAATATACATAGTGCTGTGGGTATCATTGCATACATCAGAAGTCAGCTCTTTTATTTGCTCTTAATTGTAGCAAGAAACAATTTTTTATTGATTAGGCACACAGCTGCTTTGTTTGGAAAGCATAGTGTTGTCACCTAAGACTAGATTTCAGAAGGTCCATTTGTAAACTGGAGTTGGAAATGGGGGAAGAACCAATAAAGCTGAAATTGCTTCTGTTGGAGCAGTAGTCAGTGTAGAATAATAGAATGAGAGAGTTGCCTGTCATCTGTGAGGTATGCTGGCTTTTACATACTCCATTCTTACCTCCCAGTTAATATTCTGCCTGTCCCTGACAGCACTCACTGGATAATTCCCCTGCTGCACCTTAATCTGCTGCTTTTGGCAGTGTCAGTACAGCTGAGCTATGGCACCAGTGCAAACTGGTAAGGTGTGGTATTAGAGGGAGCAGAGCAGCTTTTTATCAGTTTTTTGGGTGGGAAAAAGTGGGATTTAATTTGGGTAGGTAGATGGAAATGAAAGAGCAGAGTCTGACTTTCTCATGCTTTTTGTACACTGAGCTTATTTTGCATTTCTGCTTCAAATGAAGACTTAAAATCCTCTGTGATATCATGTGTATGGTGGCTCATAACATGGCCACTTATGTGGCTTCAATCCTTGGGTATTGCCAGGCCTTGAAAAAATAAAAAACCTGTCCTTACTATGTTTGACCAATGACCCTAGAGATCTAAAGATATTGAACTGGGGGGATGGACTTGGGCATGTAGGAAGAGGTGTGTGAGGGGTCAGAATGGGCTAGGCTGTGTCACTCTTAGGCTCTTGGCCATGTTTTTCTGTAAGTTAATTTGTCACATGGTTTAACAAATAACAAGAGGTATGGGCACAGAAAAAAATGTGCTTTGACATTTTTGGCGTGCAAGATGTTGCTGCTGATTTAGTAATCAGCAGCCCTGCTCTGCATGAGAACCTTTGCTTTTCTTTTTCCCCCTTCATTTTCCTCTTCACAGTGGTGACACGAGCACTTCTGTTGGCTGTGTTGTGAGCTGGTGGGAAAATTACCTGCTTGAAAAAACTAACCCTACAAAAGATTTTTTCATTTGAAGCTGTTTCCTGACCTGGCTCATGAAGCAGCTGTACAAAAGACTGTGTCATTGCAAGGGAGGGAAAGGATGAGGTACAGATACGTGATGGGGAAGGGGCTGTTGCTTTTCACATTGGTGCTGGATCATGCTGGCTTACTGTGTTTGTTTACTGCTCTGTGCCCAGTCAAATCCTCCCCAGACCAGAACTGACTCTGTATTTCAAAAGAACCTGACTTCCTCTTCAAAAAATTACACTTTCAAACAATATTTTGTTACTCAAAATTCTCAACTGAGACTGCCTAGAAACTTAAAAACCACTTCAAAATTGTATTGTAACCGTTCAAACATTATGTGCTGAGTGTAATTTATACCTGAACCCCAAACAAATTTGAAAAAAAAAAAGAAAAAAACCAACTTTGGTGCCTTTTTAACAATATTTTCTCTTTTCCTTCTCTTCCCATCACCTTTTTGCTTTTATTTCATGTGTTTGGTTGTGGCTATTCCTTACGTTCTCCTCCTCATCCCACCTCTGCCTATCCACATCCACCATTTCATTTCACCTATACATCCTTAGCATGGCAAGGCACTGACCTGATGCATAATCACGTCTTGGCTGATGATGACCAATCAAGTCTAGACTCCTTGGGTCGTCGCAGTAGCCTTTCTCGTTTGGAGCCTTCAGACCTCTCAGAAGACTCTGACTATGACAGTATATGGACAGCCCATAGTTACAGAATGGGGTCTACATCTCGTAAGAGCTGTTGCTCATATATCTCTCACCAGAACTAATGCACTTCTGAGCTTTTTCTTAACAAATGCTTGTTGTATCACAGCCTGCTTTTCTTAGATGTTTTCTTGCTGTTCCTTGTCTCTTTAATGTGATATTTTAACAACTTCTGAGGGAGCTCCTGAAACTTCAGTTATACCTGGTGGAAGGCTCTATTGTCAATTCAGTACACGTACAAATAAGTCATTCTAAAAAGTGTATATCCTGTTAAGGATGATACTTCTTGAGGGTTTTTTTAACTGACAGATGTTAATTTGTAGCTCTGAATGGTCTTTTTTTTCTTTTGACTTGGTCAGTGTAGTAACAGGTCCTTTATTTTCTTTTTATTTTGGATAAGCATATTTTTATATTTTGTACTGAAGCCATACTGGTTTGAGAGCTGAGTGCCAGCTATATGGAAATACCTTAGTGGTTGTGGTTGGATTTTCTATATATTATTAACAAAAAACATAGCTGGTAGAGTAAGTGAAATGCAGCTTAAAAATAAGCAGTTCAAGAGCAGTAAAATCATTCAGATATTCACATATCTGGCCTGTTTGTTTGGAAGAGCATTTGCTAATCCATAAAAGTTTCTGGTTTTATACTGCTGTCTTTTGCTCATTGCTTAAAACGTTTATATGAAGGACCTTGCTGCTCTTTCCCCACCCCAGTCCAGCAATTGTCATGAAAACCTGGCAGTCCATGCTCATTACATGCAGTGTTTTGGTACTCTCATGTTGCCTGTGGTCATACTGTCACTTTACTGTGTGCAGTAGTGTGGCAGAAAGCAGGGTTTAGATGTTTACTTGCCTGTTAAAATACACAACTGTCAACTCTCAATTGACCATTCTTCTTGAAAAGACGAGAGGAAAATGATTCCCCTGATGGAGGCTCCAGTGTTCAGCATCTGAAACTCTAGGTACAACTGTGATCAAATTGGCTTGCTTGAAGTTCTGAATAATAGAATGCTTGGCTTTTGGGTTGTACTGTTTGGAGCATGTCTGTGACAGATTTTATTGTGTCTTGTAACTTCTCTCATAAGCAGGTTTGTTTTCAGCAGCAGCTCTTCACTTACAGTCATGTTGGCTTTTTCAGAGAACTGTGACATGCTGTGCACAGCTGAAGGTCTCAAACCTGCCCCTGGGGCACTGCTGGGGTGAACTGTGTGTGTGTGTGCTCTGTCTTGTTGTGAAAGTAATTGGCATCAAAACAAAAATGGCATGTTTTCCAAATCTTTGTAAGCATTAGGAAAAAGTGTGATGAAAGTGATGAAAGGACAGAAACAGTTCTCAGTTTTGCCAGGGTTCCCAAGTGCAACACCCTTATCACTTTTCACAGAAGCATGTTATCCAGTGTTCAGATACTACTCTATGAACAAGTTCAGAGTAATTGTGATGAAATTTAACTGCAGCCTGGGAACTTGATCACACTATTTAAAAGGTAATCAATACCTCTCTGTGGGTTACGTGATCAGAAAGTTGCAATTGCTAGGAGTGCATGATTTCTGAAGGTGGTCAGTGTGGAGAAGATGTTTCAAGGCATTTCATGTCTTCAATTTACGTTCAGTCTTGTTTGATCCCCTGCTTTATCCTCTCTCACTGTTGTTGGCATTCTGTAATGTGACTAACAAAAGCAGTAGTGCTTACCAAGGAGAGTTTTCAGGGGTGCATTTTACTGCTGGTCATATATTAATGTAATGACCAGGAACTTGTGTATGTTGAACCTTTTGCAAATGGAGGAGTCTTGCTTAGAGAAATGAACTAAGTATATGTGCTCCATATCATTTCACAGCACATTTGTAACCCACTTCACTCCCTTCTTCTTTTCAAGTTTTTTTGTTTTGTTTTTTTAACATATATGGAAAGTACAGATTGTTTTTTGCCCTGTTTCTTATGATGTGGTGTTCTAGTTGAATAATGTTTTCTGCACTGGATAAATGATAATTCTTTTATGTCTGTTTCATGTTATATAGTGTAAATATGAGTTTGTAATACAGTTGTTGCACTTGAACTTTCCTTATCACACAGAAAGTTTTGTTATACAGATCCGAAGATTTTGACTTTTTATGCACCAAAGCTTTGACAGTTTACCACCATTAATTACTGTAGCATTTATGTCATTAGGCACTATCATAATTAGGATCTCTCATATTGTGTATTCTCATATTAACATCACAGCACATTTAAAACCGTTCTACATCTTCAATGTTACAGGCTGTAAACTATTGTGAACTGATCAGGAGTATTAATGCAAAATGCTTGAAACAAAAAAAAAAGGACAAATGTGGAAATGATGGTATTCAGTCCAAAGGTTCAGTGTTTCTATTTTTGTGGAACTTTAGTCATGGTAATAACAGTACCTTATGTTTATGCAATTCTGTAAATTGTATGTGTACAGTTACAAATACACTGGAAGGATGGAGAACCTGAATTGGAAGGTAGGTTCAAGCCATTGTCAGGCCCTCTTCTCATGGCTTATGCAGTGTTTCCATATAAATTAGTACTTACCATAAGCTGAAGCCAGCCAGTATTGATTGGGTGTTTTGCATAATCTTGCCAAAACACAGTAATGTGTATATAGTGACGTAAAACATAGAAAGAGTAATATATATTGTGCACTTCATTTGTGAATGGGAGAAGCCATCTTTAGTAGGTGACTGCCTTTGGAAAATGCAAAATGGATGTATATCTGAATGTTTCATTGTACTGTACAGTATGCTTATTGTTTGTGGTTGCATATATCAATTAAGTGTTTTGTTTTATATGAAAAGGACATCTGTTATGTACAGTTGAAATAAATTTTGCATTTGCTAGACTGTGACTTTAATATTTAATTATTACACAGGGGGAAAGGACAGCAGAACTTGTAACTTAACACATCCTCTTCTCCCTATGCCTCCTTTCTCTTCCTCCTTTCTTCCCAGAGGAATCAAATGCTGACATGAAAGACCTCTTTTGACATAAGTGTGTAATCTTTGTTTAATGTAGTTGGCATCTACAGGAAATTCAATGTAATGGGAAGTATGTATTCTTCTATATCCTCTTTTTTGTAAAAATAATTTCAGAGACATTGCCATCTATAGATTGTTTTTCTGTTGCCTCCCTCTCCTGTTAAATTGATTTTATTTTGTTCCTTTTAGTCCTTTTAGTTTTTTTGGCTTTTTTTTTTTTGGTTGGTTGGTTGGTTTTTTTTTGGTTTTTTTTTTGGTGTGTGGTTTTTCTGTTGTTTGTTTTTTTGTGGGGGTCTTTTTTGTTGGTATATTCTCAGTAGAAGCATGGGCTGAATTACTGGAACAATCTAAAATCTACTTCTGCAGGTCCTATTGCCAGAAAGAAATGTTATTAATATACTAAGGGTGTATATAACCTTATGTGTTTTCATGATTTAATATGACAACATTTTTATTTTAAAAGCAAGAGTTATCTTTAGTGTTTCTGCTTAAAATTTACTTACATATGAGTGAATTTAAACAAATCAGTAAGCCAATATGTGTGCTAAAATGTTTACATCAGAATAAATTTAATAACAGCCCCACTCTAATAAAAGGTCATAACTTTGTTTTGCTATGATTGTGGCAGCTCTAGTCCTGCAGCCATGGGCTTGGAAGTTTTTGCATTGGTTAGGGAAGTACAGGCTGGTGGAGTAGCTCTTTCCAAATGTTGTCTTAGGGATCTCCCATGTCTTCAGATGGTGTCTGTCTTCTCAAACTATTCATTCTGTTCTTACATGACTAACACTTACATATGAAGTTATATTTTGGGCTACTTTAATTGTTTCCATTTTACTCATCTAAGCATATTGCTGTAAACTGCCTAAATCAGTCATCTGAGTCATGTGGGTTTTATTCCTGTTTGTGATTCTCTGTTAGTTAAAAAAAGACAAAACTTCATGCCCAAACCTTTTTTAATATTCCCAAGAATTTGCAAACAATGGTATATCTTATACAGTGAACTAAAGTTTAGCTGATATTTGGCTTCTGATTTGTGTTTTCTTTACAAAGATAGTAAAGGATACCCTTTTGATTTTGGCAGATCTGTAGCACAGATTTTTCCAATTTTTAAATCTCAACACATGCAGAGTCTGGGAGCAGCATTTTTAGAATTGTTTGTATTAGGACCTCATGAAAAATTTATTGAGAGAAAGTTCATTTGGCAGGTCTGCTCATGTGCTTTAACATATTTAATATAACAAATGCAGTGACACACTGAATATTTAAAATGACAAGTAATTTTTTTTGTCTAACATTTGCTTCACTAGGAAAAGTACATGCCTGTACATGCCAGTGGTCAATGATGGATCTGAACAGTTGTGTATGCACACACTTGTTTTTCAGTGGCAAGTCACATTCCTGTCATTGAAACTCTAGTAAATTTAATTTCTGAGAGCTTCTTAGCTTGTGAAGTTGTTGAAAAAGAGAATGGTATATTTACAAGTACTGTTTCAAATTTTTCACCTTTATCCCTGCCTTGTTCCCCTCCTTACCTCTCCTAATCACAGTAAAGGTGTGAAGAAAACAGCAGTACTTAAAAGCTGTGCAACAGAGCCTTTGCTCATGGCCTCAGATAATGCTGTGAACTTATTGAAATTACCACCATGCCCACACATCTGACTTCCATACCTTAAATTAGGACACTCATAGTCTTCTATGAGCCTTCTCCTCCCTTTCGCCAGCTGGAGGAAGCTGTTCTTGGTTCACTGGGGAGAGCTGTCTTCTAACTGATGCCCTGAAATTAGCTACTTTAAGCAGATGATGTGAACAACCACCTCCATTTTTCTCTTTGCTTAAATGGTTCCTGGACAGACATGGTCTTTGGACACAGGCAGAGATTTAATATCCAGTTAAAGCAGAAAGGTTTCTGAATTTCATCCCCCTTTTCTTACTTCCCTTCTGCAAAACTTCTGAACTGCCTTCATATTTGTCTGCTAAATGATTCAAAACAAAGGACCAGGCTGTTTACCCATACAGCTCTTTCTGAAGCCTGGCTTCTGTCAGGAGCCAGGATGGTACCATATAAAAATAGCATGGTGCCCAGAGAAATTGTGAATGCCCCATCCCTGGGAGTGCTCCAGGCCTGTTTGGATGGGGCTTTGAGCAGCCTGGTCTAGGGCAAGGTGTGTCTGCCCATGGCAGGGGGGTTGACTCTGTGTCAACCATTTTGTAAGATGTCATGCTCCTTTTGGGGGAGAGTGAATGAAAGGCTGAGGCTGTGAGTTAGGATTGCAAACAGACATCAGTGAGAGCCTCTGTGACATTCAGTCTCTGCTGTAGTCTCTTCCTGGTTTGGTGTTAAGACCATACTCCAGGGCAAGGAGTGACACTCTACCAGTTTTAGGCAGGTATAAACTGAACTTTAGTTAAGTCTTTCAACCATGGAAATACCCAAACAGCTTCCAGCTTTCCTTATTTATCGAAATGCTCAGAACTGCTGGCTTGTTTTAGACTCATTGATTTAGCTGGAAAGGGGATCAGACACTGAAAACCAAAAGTAGGGGGCTGTTCCTTACAGGCCTATTCTTGTATTTCAGGTGTTCTACCACATTATGTAAGGGGTATTGCAAAGGCTTGTAGCCTTTCTCCGAATGTTAGGTGGGCTGTGTTGTTGCTGGCTTTACTCTGGAGGCTAAATTTGCTAAACCTATAATTTAGAGTATGGTTTTGTCAAAAAGCATTGTAATTATTTATTCTCCACTCTAGTGCTGAGAGGCATTGATATTGAATAGATAGCTTTATTTTTTATCATGGAATTTAATTTATCAAACTTAATTGCCTCATGGTTGTAGTGGTCAGTTGTTTGCTTTAATTACTCAACAGACTTCTAAACAGTGGGGTCATTCTTCCAAGACCCTGGTTTTAAGAGTTCCCTATTGAGAAGTTATGGCAACTTACTTGGCCTTGATATTTGCTTGCTAATCTTGAAATAATTGTTTGGGTTTGTCAAACATAGTTTCTCCTCCTATCTACCTTACTTCCTTCAATACCCACCCCCTCCAAAAAAAAAAAACCCAAACCAAATGAAACCCTGTTTTGTGTAGCTTGTGGTGCAGGGTGTCCATCTTAAAAAAAAAAATCAAACAAACAAGCCCCCAAACCCAAACTAAACCAAAAAACCAGCAACAAATCCCCACATGAAAAACCCCTACAAGCTAACTGACTAGTACTTCTGGTTATGTTGTCTCAAGGTGAATTGGGCAGTTGAGGTTAATTTAAATATAGTCATTTGGCCTTTTTGACTTGGAACAGTGTCTTGTAATAAAATACAATGTGAAACTTGGGTGCTTAGAATTGAGGAGTAGCAGATATGGCAAACTAAATTAATTTGGTCCTTCCACCCTATTTCATGGAAATGTGGAGTATTTCTTAAAGGTGCTCGGGATTATCTGAGTGTACAAACTTCCCAGACTGTCCTTTCAGCATTAATTCAGTGGGAAGTGCCCACTGTACTGTAACACAACCCTCTCTTTGTGTCCTAAAGCTGTAGCTTTTGCAGAGGGAAATGTTTCCACAGGGGGTAGGCCTAAAGAACTTGATGATTGCACAAGGTGGAATTTAGGGGATATTGCTGAGTGCCAGTGAGGACTCTGCTTGAAGTTACTTCCAGATGTGTAACTGCAAAAAAAAAACCCAAAAAAACCCCCAAAAAACCCCCCCAAAAAACCTTAAAAAAAAGCTGCTGGCATCAGTGGTGCAGAAAAGCAGGATTTTGAAGTAGCTTTCTCGCTTTCTTTTGCCTTTAGAACTTGACACCTCATGTCTGATGTTATTGTGCATGTACTCATTTGATGACCGGATCCTTTGTGGCAGGATAGATGTGCTGTGTGTTTGTACCTTTGATACTCAGCATGTGCTTGTAGGGTTTAGGAAAAAAATCCACAATAAAGAAAAACCCTCCAAAGCTCACAAAACCCAAACCACGATCAAGGAGAAAGTGTGGGGGTTTTTACATAAGTATGAACCATAGGAGCAGCAAGAGTTCTGACTTACAAATAAGGGTTTGTATAACCCAGGGCATTGGAGCAGTGAAGGCAAGAGTGGAACTTGTGTTCCACAGTGGTTACTGTCCTGTGGCACAGGAAGGTCAGTGTTGACAGCAGCAGTGTTCCATTGGGTGTGTTTGTGTAGTGTGAGGTCTCCTTGTGTGTATCATGTTGTTGGTGAAATGCTTTGTGTGTCTGTGCAGTGTTGTGTGCTGTGCTCTGTTGTACTTCCATCGGGATGTGCTGCTGCAGACATCTGCTTCACATGCATGTGTGTATAACTGAACAGCTGGGACATTTGTTGTCAAGCTGTCTCCTCCATGCTATTTGTGCTTTGCAAGGACCCATTACCCTGCCCAGGCTGGTAGCTGGATGCAGCTCTGTACAAAGGGAAGAACATGTGCTCCATTTGGGTGATGGGAGTCACGGGTGAGAAACCCGTGCCAGTTCTCTCCCCTTGGTCAGTGTCTCCTTGGCCTGTGCTGGGCTGAGGTGTGCTCCACATCAGTACAGAGACCCAAAATGCAGTACTCTGGTAGCAGCTGCTGCCAACTAATTCCTAATACAACATTTAATTCAGTTCTGTGTTAGCTGCCAGGCTAATAAAGCAGAGCAGTAAGCAATTAACTGAAATAAACATAAGAGAGCTTTTTACAGAGACTGACAGCAAAAACAGGGAAGTGTCCTTGAGCTCCCTACAGAATTTGGATGTGTTTGTTTTATAGGTTGTTCCTCCTGGAAAATAAATGGAAGTGTATTAATCCTTAAAAGATTTCTTCGCTCCGTAAGAAGAATTTACAGCTTTTGAGGACAAGATTCTTTCTCAAATCTGCTGTTCTCTTTAGTCTATATAATTTTGACAATCACATACTGATACATTAGATCTTTACTGTAAGCTTAAGGAAACTTTTTTCTGCATTAAAGATATTTGTCATTGTTTGCTAAAATAATTTAAATAGCTAAACATGTACAGCTAAGATAGGATCCCTACAAGCTAACTGTTCAGAATTCAAGACTGCAGCTGTTTGGGAAGTTAATATTTTGCAATGAGTGTGATTTATTCAACATTTTTTTTTGTTTGTTTATATTTTGTATTTTACCATGAACCTTAAAAGAAAAGTGCTGCTAGCACAAAGTAGCTGTTCAGCAACTGATTTCTCTAGGCAGGCAAGTGCTCTGTAGTACCAAGTTATCAGTTACAACTGTATGAGACTTGAGAAATTCCTGGTTAAGGAAAGCTCACTACAGTGAATTTGTGACAGGTGTACCTTGTTTGTTATAACTGATGTCTTAGTTGAAAAATGTAAGAACTTCAGTGCTTTATCTGCAGTGTTTGAATTCTGAACAAATGCTTAGACACCAATTTATTTACAGACCTTAAAAAAAACCCTTTTAATTTGTTGCAGCCAGATTGAATAATGTTTATAGAATTATGGGTGGATGCACATTTCTGAGTTGTGGCTTTTCTAGTCAGAACTACATTTTTATAATCTATATGTTTTATCTTGATGTTATAAATTGTAATATGTGGAAAAAGTTTTGAAGATGTTGGAATGCTTTGAGTTTTTATCATCAAACCATGAAGTGCTTTTTAAAACACCTATTAAATACAAAGAGTGTGTGTCATTTGGTAGGAATGTATTGTAGGACTAAAAGGTTGTCTGTAAGAGTATTTGCATGTATATGTGTGCACACACAAAGTGGAGAGCTTACAGTGTTTTGGGGAAAAGGGTTTTTACTTCTTTTTCTTTAATTGCTGTGTCATTTGATATCGCTATTCTGCTCCTTAATGACAGATTAATGGGCTTAGAGCAGAATTATATCTTGGATTTGTATCAGTGTGAGATCAGAATCTGTCCTTGATGCTTAAATCACTGTTACTTAAACACAGTTATGTCTTTCTCAGTCTGCTGTGGGGAATTTGCCCAGCTTTTACTGATGGTTGAATAGTGCACTGTTCCTTGAACAGCGTAACATCCTGTCCATGGCTCGGGAGTTATGTCACCAGTGGGGCAGGGGTGTCCCACAACCTTTTGTTGTTGTAAGGCTGTGGTTTCAAAAGTAAAAAATGTGTCAGTAACTCATGTGTAGAGGGAAGGGGGAGATGGAAAGTGGTATACCTTGGTCATGGGGGTGTATCATGTGGTGAATGAAAGAATAATCTTTAAAATGCCCCAGTGGTTTTTGTGAGTTGCTCACTTTGTAATTTATTTTTACAACAGGTTCCCGTAAAGAATCAGCTCCTCAAGTCCTGCTTCCAGAAGAAGAAAAAATTATTGTAGAAGAAACTAAAAGTAATGGTCAGACTGTTATAGAAGAGAAGTAAGAAAATGTTTAATGAATGATGAATTAAAGTAGTAAACTTTGCACTCTTCTTCCTCCTCCTGTCTCCCATTATAGCAGGGTGTGTGTGGTGTGTTTGTAGCTGGAATGGAGCTGTTTGGAGTATGCTGCCAGTCCTCTCAGTGCAGCTGGCCTTCATTTAAATGTCTGGTTTCTTTGTATATGCTGTGCAAGCTATTACACCCATGCCAAGAAGTGATGTGCTTCACTTACAAATAATTTTTCCAACTGCTGTCAGGTTTCAGTGTTAAATTGGTGTCATCCTTCTAGTTAGCCTGTGGTGTCATTTGACTTTTTTGGTAAAGTGTATGTTGGAAGTGAAACTACAGTTCTGTTCTAGAAAGCTTTAATACAGAAACCAGCAGAGGTCCATAAATGCTTGAGAGGTGTTTCTTGTCACAGAAGCTGGTAACAAATCCTTGCCTTACTGAATATAAATCAGGATTACAGACAGGTTTGTTTTTTTTTTAAACACAGGTCTGAAATTAGCTTTTAGGTGTGGGGTGTTTTTTATTTAATTGCATTTCATTGAACAGTTTTGTCTAATAATAGATTTAGATGTGTATTTCTGAAAACTGTTGTTACAGATATCTTTTTTTTTCATTTTAGAAGCCTTGTTGACACAGTATATGCATTAAAGGATGAAGTACAGGAGTTAAGACAGGTTGGTAACTTGCTACATTTATAGCAATATGGAGAAAGAAAAGATGGAAAGCTTGTTGTAAAACTAAATATGGCTTGCAAGTTCACTTTGACAGTCATGAGCTTGAATTTTGGACTAGATTTACTTTTAAAAGTAAAATATCATTTGCCAAAAAAGCACTCCCTGTTGTTGTCATCAGTCTTTTGAGAATAGCATTGAGGATTGCTTCTCTGAAGTGAATTGCTAAGCTGGTTTTGGATGTTGCAGCTTCTGAAATGGTAGAAGTGTTAAGCAAGTTCAGTTGTGCTGTATCACCAGCAAAGTAAGATTACAGAGACTGAGAAATCATAGTTGCTTGAGAATGCTAATAAAGGCCTAAATAGAACCAGATATTTATAGTTCTAAGATGATACAATCTTAAACTAACCTGAACACCTTGATGGATCAGTTCTTAAAACTGCTTATTTCCAGAGACAAGAGTCCTTTTCAGTGCCTATCACATGGCTTTTTTTAAATGAGGGCTTCACAATAGCTCTGGGTGCTTTTTTGTTGCTTATTCTAAATATCCACCATGATTAAATAAAAATATCACCTTATCAGGGCTTGTTTTAACCATGTTAATGATTGATCTGCATGTAGACTTTGCTTAATGTATAGGTGAAAAGAAGCATTGGATTTTCCTCACTATGCAAAATGTGAATTTGCTTACCACTCTGACTCCAGAAGTTGGATAAAATTTCTTGTGTTAATGTAAAAAGGATTTGTGTTCAAATTTCTTCAGGTCTGGGGCTATAAATGTGATTATTTTTTTTGCCATCTGTAACCATGCCTAGTATTTCTAAGGATGTCATGCATATTCCTTGAAATAGGACAGTTGATGTGTTGCATACTTAAATTCTGCTGGGTTCAGCATATAAAGAATGACTATCCCAGGTTAGAGCTGAATTTGGCAGTCTTTTAAAAATTACAATTCATATAACA
Organism: Geospiza fortis; assembly: GCF_000277835.1. NCBI lineage: Eukaryota > Metazoa > Chordata > Aves > Passeriformes > Thraupidae > Geospiza > Geospiza fortis. Next base: position 2,614,460 of record NW_005054315.1, read on the forward strand.
AAAACAGCAATAATAGCCCACTAATACTCCTGTGGCCTCCTGCTTTTGTAAAAAGAATAAATGTGCAGCCACACTGCACATTTATTCTCACATGGAGGCTCTGCACAGCTCCATGACCCTTAAATAAAAAGTCACCTTCTCCTGAGCTTCATGCAACAACTCACTTTTCTGGTGCCTTTCCAAATAGATGTTCTTCAGAATCTTACATCTTCCAAGCTAAGACATATTAAAGCCTGATTTCATTTTCTAACATATCAAGAATTCAGGATTCGCTTCTTAAAAGCATTTATTGGTTCACTGCTGTGATGCTGCCAACCAGAGAAGGGGCAGAAATAATCTCTGAGCTGGCAAAGGCTTTTTGGATAAAGGCTCTCTGGGAGTACATGGTGTCCTGGTTGGTGCAGACACCAGAGTGCAAAGTGGGATCTTTCCTAGAGCAGCTGCCATCAGCTTTTCATAGCTGTTATTCCACAGGCAATACACTTGAGCTGGTCCTGAACTGGCAGACTTAACTTAAATCTGTTCCTATATAAAATAATAAACTTTCCAAATAATGAAGTTTCTTAACAGACTTCAGGAGGGAATGCAGTTAATGAGGTGACAGACCATGGTTGTGTGTACAGACTAGAGAACAAGAAGCTGCAGAGCAGTGCCATGGAAAGAGACCTGGGAGTCCTGGTCAGTGGCAAGTTGAACATGAGCCAGCAGCGCCCTGGCAGCCAGGAGGGCCAACCCTGTCCTGGGGGCATCAGGCACAGCATGGCCAGCAGGGCAAGGGAGGGGATTGTCCTGCTCTGCTCTGAGCTGGGGCGGCCTCACCTCGAGTGCTGGGGGCAGTTTTGGGTGCCATGATAAAAGAAAGACACTGAACTGTTAGAATGTCCAAAGGCAGGCCATGAGGATGGTGACTGGCCTTGAGGGGAAGCCACATGGGCTGAGATCACTTGGTCTGTTCAGCCTGGAGAAGAGGAGGCTGAGGGGAGACCTCATTGTGGTCTGTAACTTCCTTGTGAGGTGAAGAAGAGGAGCAGGTACCAATCTCTGCTGGTGACCAGTGGCAGGACTTGAGGAAACAGCATGAAATGAGTTAGGGGAGGTTCAGGTTGGATATTAGGAAAAGGCTTTTCACCCAAGGGGTAGTTGGGTATTGGAACAGGCTCCCCAGGCCCAGGTCACCAAGCCTGTCTGAATTCAGGAAGCATTTGGACAATGCTTTCAGGCACATGGTGTGATTTTTGGGGTGTCCTGTGCAAGGTCAGGAGATGAACTTAATGATCTTGATAAGTCCCTTCCAACTCAACTCATTCTATGGTTTTATGATCTCATCCTTTTTCTAAAATGTCTGTAAAGGACAGATAATGGGAGTCCAGTTGGACCCTTGGATTGAAGGCCTGTGTTTGTTAAATACCATTAGACTTGTCTTGGGGCCTTTATGTTATTTTACCTTCTGGTTGCTTCCCTACTATTCCCAGCATCACCTTGACCTGTACAGGATTAAACAATGTGAGAATTCCTGTGGATTGATCCCTGTCATCCTTATGGTCCTGTTGTTCATTAATTTCAATATTGCCTGATGGCACTAAACAGTGAGAACTCACTTGTTAATATACATGTGGAGAGATGGTGTTCCTTGAAATTCAAACTTCTCTTAGACTGCTGGAAGTCATCAGTCTAGTTTAAAATCTAGTCACAAAACACTGTTCAGAGAATGTATTGGTTTTAGGATACTCCTTTCAACTATTTACATTCCTAATGAAGCAAGTTGATTTGCATTAAGTTTTAAGCTCTTTGGAGATTGAAACCAGTTAAAATCACAGGAGGTTCTTACAGGGGATATTTAGTGTGCTTACTGCTCCATTTCCCTTCACCATTAGCAACAAATATAGTCTACTCCTCATTGATCAGATTTGAGCAGAAGAATTCATGATTAGTGGCCATCTGTTACTAGCACTTGCTGTATAAAGGCCCCCTAAGTACAAGTAGGAAGTAGCTCAGTTTCCATTTGGGAGCTTTTGTTGCATTGTGTGAAATAACTGTGTGTAACTTGTGAAGTTAATAGAAGCTTTGCTTTTGAACAAATAATATCAGTTTCATTGGGAAGAGCCTTCAGAGTTTGTAATTGACAGTGTATGTGTAGTCAGATCTGTTAAAAGCCCCCAAAACCAACCAGTAATATCTCTGTTTCTGTTAAACAGGATAACAAAAAGATGAAGAAATCATTAGAAGAAGAACAAAGAGCTCGCAAGGACTTGGAGAAGCTTGTTAGAAAAGTTTTAAAGAATATGAATGATCCATCTTGGGATGAAACCAACTTATAACCACTTTTTCTTTTCCCCTTCTTCTTTCTATTGAAAGACCAGTTGTAGAACTGAGCTGGGAAGCCTTCTGACATTAGTCAGTGTTGCATCAAGAGCACTATAAAACAGGATTTAACTGGATCTAGTGATTTCTTGCTCTGAACATACAGAAAGAGTCAAGCCATTTACTGCAGCAATCTGTACTTTAAGCATGGAGACTGTGGATCCTGAACTCTACTAAACTTAATTTGTTTGCATCCAAATTACCTCATTTTGCAGAAAGTGCAGCACCTGACTAAAAGTCCATGTTTTTCAGTGGCTTTTTAATTAAATATATATTTTTCATGTAAATAGCTGTAATTTAGAATGCATATGTGATTGATTATCAGGGCTGATATGTTGGGGTTTTTTTCTTGTGTTATTATAATGGTCACAAGTGTTAGAAATGATGGCAGTACTGTCTTACCTAAGAAAGGTCAGAGTTCTTTGTGGATAATTATGAATTAGTTCCAAATTACCCACTCACCACACATGCAAATTTAAACCCCTGTTTTTCCTATTTACCACTATATTTAAATCCTTTACTGTTACCTGTCACTTTAAACAGTTTACAGTTCCTTAAGAACAGTATTAAAATACAGGAAAATGTTTATTGACAGTAGAAACAATTTTTAACAAATCTAATGCCCACAATTTACATTCACATACACTTGTTTGGCAGACTAATCTATTGTGCTTTGGCCACCAAAAGACTGATGTACTTGCCTGCTTTACATGACTGTGATTTTTAGGTGTTTATGTACTACATTTTCTATTGTTGTGCTTAAACATACAGCTGGCTGATAACGTATCATACAGTTTGTTAAAGGAAAAAATCAATCTAATCCAGAATTATGTGAATAAATTGTTGCTATTTATATTTTATGATCACAGCAATTAAATTTTAGCTAACATTTGTGCAAAAGACACATGGGCTAGGGCAAACTTCATTCAGAGCTCTGTTTCCATACCACTATATAATTTTTGAAGTTCCCATACTGTGGAAGCAGTCATTAGTTTCCCACCCTTTTTGCTTTGCGTGTTGCTGATTTCTGTCCTACTGGGATTTAAATGGAAAGAAATGTGGAAGATTTTTTTTAATCGTACTGTAACTCATAATTTGCACTGCTGACAGATTTTAAAATACATAAAGGAACATTAATTCCCTAGTCTTATAGGTGCAATCACTGCAGTTTCTTGTATTTAAGATAGGAGATGATACATCACTGCAAACGGTGAGCTTCAGATGAAGCACTTAAAATACTAATCCCGTTAAAGCTCATTGTTTTCATGCATTTCATCAAACTTTGGATTTGACTCCAGACAGTGCAGCTTTCTGAGGGGTTTGTGTTCAGTTGAGTCAGAAGTGCAGGTACAGCACAGACTTGAGTCACACCTTTTGTCATTCTAATTTTCTACTGCTCTTTTAACTCCTGCTAAATGTAATGCTCAGACTTCAGCAAATGTTTGTACAAACTTTAGTGAGTTGGAGCCAGGATGATTTGGGTTGTAAGAATTGTAATGCACGTTTTGAATCTAACGAAAATCTACTTTTAAAGCTACCCACTTTTTTCAGTCAAGAACAGCTTTTTTTAAATAGGAAATTCTGTCAATGATTGCATACTTGAGAAACAATTCTGTGGGAATGGATGCTTCATAACCTGAGTAGACAAATTGTCTCTTTTAGGAAGCTGAATATATTTGTAGGTGTCTTGTGTTCCTGCAATTCAAAAATGTTTTCCTTTAATTCTAAAGGAGGAGAAAATGAAAAACATCTACATTACCAGTTTTATATCTTCACAGAACTTTAAATTTGTAAATTATTGTTACCAAAATCTTCCCTTGATATTTGCACAAAATTGTGGACCGACGTTTTATTTATCTTCACATTTAGAAAATATCCTTGCTAAAAACTAAGTGATACTAATCCCTGCAAATGCATACTATCATGGCCAAATTTAGACATGGGAAAGCCAATATAATTAGAATTTTGCTAACATTTTCACTTTGACATCCAGAGTATTTTCAGAGTGATTTTTAATTTTCAATTGAGCAGATGTGAAAGGACATTCCAAAGGAAGAAGTATAAATGGAAAACATTAAGCTTAGCAGTATTTAGCAAATTTTAACTCAGGAACAGCTTCCATCATAACAATTTGTTTTGCATTATATTGTAAAGAGTGATGTTGCGATGTAAATCTTCTGACTCTTAGTACCTGTGATATTATAATTTCTGACAGTACCCCTACATTGACATCTAATGAACATGCCTTAAACACTGGGATGAAGCAGTTGTTAAATATGATCAGGACTTAGGGACTGATTTTATTCAAGGAGGATTGGGAGGACTAATTTTTACACAAACACACACACACACAAAAAGAATAAAGGAGGCAGAAAAGAAAACTGACCTAATGTTGTAGGTAGCTTTTGTCGCTAGTGCAGAGAGCAGCTTCCGACTTTTGGGAACCAAGAAGTACCTGAACTTGTTTTCATTGACAATTTGTTACAGTGTATATAGATTGTAAATGTCACCATGGACCTTCTGAATTGTTGGAAACCTTACATAAGCATGGATAAATGGGGCACTGTTTATTTAACCTATTAAAGGGTTGTTTGTTTGCTCTCATCATTTAGGGATGAGGAGATGAAGCCATTTCTTATCCTATAGATGTGAAGCACTTTCAGTTCTGAACTGTCCAAAATGTAGCATAACATTTCTCTGTACTTACTGATGTATGTGTGTTTGTCTCACCATGTCATGACATCCTAAAGATTGAATAACTGACTGCTTTTGTATAAACCTTTTTAATGCAAATCATTTAGGGAATTTAGAGTATCTGTTTACAGTGTCTGTGAAGAACTCTAGTTTAGATGTCACAATAATATCCTGGTATCCACTACTAAAGCTTTTATGCTACATTGTAATTAAACCATGAATTTTTTCCCCTACCCTATGACGTGTTATGTTTCATCTAATATGTGGGCTATGAGATAAAGGGAAATTGCTTTAATTTTTTTGCCATTCATATAAATAAGCACCTCTCCAATTTAGTAGCTGCTGTACTATCTTGAAAGAGCTTTTTCACGGTCTTTTATAATAGTAAATTGATGCCTGGCCAAAAAAAAAAAAAAAAACAACAAAGCAAGGGTTGTTTAGAGGGGTGAGGAGGAGGATCTTAACTGTCTTACATTGAGAAACATTCACTTCATTTCTCATGGCAACCTGAACTGCTCAGGTAATGTAAGAAATGGAGGAGATCAAAGACAGAAAATAGTGAAAGGAAATAAAGCAGGAAACACTAGAAACTGCATTGAGTGTAAAATATCTACATGCATGATTTATCTGAATAGACAGAAATTTGTGATGTGTGTGCCATAGAGACTTTTTGTGATTGGTGCTGCCTGAAATGGGAGGAGTGGGGTGATTTTTATGGTAGCAGAATCATCAGTATGGCTTTATGCCAGATGGTGGGATGGGTTGAGGAAAGTGCAGGGAGCCATTTGTTTGACAAGATGGTTTTAGTCTTTGGACAAAACATTTGAAGGGATTACTAACGTCTTGGGGGTGTGAAATGATAAATTTTTTCCAGCTTAATTCAGCAAGGAGATATACTTGGAACAGAGGACTTTATTTGTAGCAGTTTATAATTATTCTCGGAAGTCTCACTTTGCAACTTTTCTCTGGGTTCATCACTGTAAAGATGAATATTTTACACAATTTGAAATGGTCATTTCCTTGTCACCTGAAGTGTTTTGGGGATTTTTCTTTTTGAATGTTTTTTATTGAGGTGGGTTGAACATTGCTGGCTGCCAGACCCTCACACAGCCACTCTCTTACATCTCTCCCTCAGCAGGAGATGGGAGAAGGAATTAGATGGAAAAGCTTGTGCATTGAGATAAAAACCACTGATTTCTTATTGTTCACAAACAAGAAAACTAAGCCACCCCACTTCTTAGGCTGAACTTGACTCTTCCATTTCTGTTGCCCCTGTCTTCCCCTCTCCCCCCACCAAGCAGTGCAGGAGGGTGGGAATGGTGGTTTTGGTCTGTCTATAACAATTCCTCTTTCCTGCTCCCCCTTCATCCTTTTCCCTCCTCCAGTGTTGGTCTTCTCCACAGCTGGCAGTCCTTCCAGGATAGATGTGCTCAAAGGTGGGTTCATCCTGGGCTACAGTTCCTGCCAATGAGGCCTCACTATGGTCTGCAGATTCCTTCAGTGCATCTGCTGCAGTGTGGAGTCCTCCATGGGCTGCAGGGGAAACCTTCTTCACTGTGGTGTTCTCCACAGGCTGCAGGCGAGCCTTCTCCAGCACCTGTGACACCTTGTTCCCCTCCTTCTCCAACCTGTGTTTACAGGACTTTTTGTTGCACTTCTCCCTCACTGCTGCATTCTAAAATGGGTGTTCCTCAAGGCACTACCATTTTGTCTGAGGTTTAGCTGTGTCCTGCTTGTTCAAGGGATGTCTCAGTTACATTCTGTTGGACCTGCTACACCTACCAAGCTCAGAAATTCAGGTGCAGAACTTGCTGTTACCCACTGTCACACCTTTGCTCACTGTGATATGTTATGAGAAGGGAAAAGGAGCATGTAACCCTTGATTATGGGAGTGAGGGGCCTACAAACAGGCAGGGGTTGTGTGGGTTAATGTGTGTATCTGTAGATACCCCATAAGTCCCACAGTGCTGATGCTAAAGGGTCCCAGAAAAGGGGAGTTTGCACTTTGGAGAAATGCTGAGATGAAATTTGAGATGAATTTGCTCTGCAAGACATGCTTCATCATCTGGAAAAGGGATGGAGGCTTGCCATATTTTACCTTGTGGGGCTGTCTTAAAGTGGCTGCCTTTGAGTGGCTGCCTTAAAGCCACTGTCCAGGCCTAAATCTAACTCTTGCATCCTTAGGAAGACATAAGAGCTACAGTTCTGGGAGTTACTATGAATAGTTACAACTTTGGTACCAATTACTTAGTGCAGGTCTTCACAGTCCAAAATTTGCTCTGGTGCTCCCATTAGTTCCTGCACGTTCTCACTGATCTCACTGTGTTTCTCTGTTGAACATGCGCAGGCTGTCCTTTGTGCATGGCAGAGCTCACTTCTGTGATATTCTTTTCCACTTGGAGTATCCACTGTCCTGAATCTGTCCCTATTTGTGTGGGTGTGCACACCTGCAGGCATATCTGCTGGCTTTCCAGAAACATGGCAGTGCTAACCAGCCTGGGAAAGGAAGCACATTTTGCTGAATCCAAAACTTAGCACTGTACCAGCTAGTAAGACATAAATGAACTCTGTCCCAGTTGAAACCAGGACAAACATTTTCCTAACGTCCATTCTACTGTCATATGCAGGCCTGGTGAGATTGCCCAAACAGTCAATTTTTTTCTTAGTGTATTGCTAGCCACCTCTTGTCAGTCAAGCAGCTTGTGATAGCTGTGTGTTTGCAGTAGACAGATGAACAATATAGAAATAGCATGTTTTTGCAATATTTTTCCAGCAGGGGACTGTGTTAGCTTCTCCTATGCCAGAAACTACTCACTTTCTCTAAATTTGTTAATATTTCTACTTTTGTATGCTTTATAACCAAATGGAGTTAGCTTTTTGTATATTTTGGAGCAGATTTCAAGCTGCAGTAGGCACAATCTATTAAATACCTTTTGTCCTGTAGTACAGAGGTAGACAGTCACAGTTGAAAGTGTTCATGTAGCATTTGACTGAGCTGTGCCCATGGGATTTGTGTGGGGTTTTTACCACTTCCCCATGGCTCACATGACTTGTAGCATCTGTACATTCAGCATCACAAGGGCTCTTTCAGCATAATGCAGTGTGGAGGTAACACAGGATCAGATTTATTGTCAAGCAGAACTAAGCAAGGAATTTTCTGTGATCACTAACTCATTTAAATCTCTGGCCTTGGTCTACAACAGGCAGAATTTCAGAGGAACTGAGAAAAATCTACTGCTACAACATCTAACACATGAAATCTCCATTCTGAGATTGAATTGAGAAAACTGACATGAGGCAATGCATGCTCCATCCACTGCACTCGATTTCATCACTGCTGGGAGTTTATGATATAGGATTTTTAACAGTGCTGGGAGGGGCAAAGAGCAGTGCATTGAGGGAGCTTGGTAACTTCCCTGTGCTTGATGATAAGCATTTGAAAATACAGGTTCAAGAAAGTGCCCCTGCCATGCC
>NW_005054315.1:2623038-2675495 GCF_000277835.1 Geospiza fortis
GTTCTACTGTCTGTCCCATCTTTACTTGTCAGGTCCCCACAGAGCCTTCTTTACCAGGCTAAACAGTTCCTGCTCCCTCAGCCACTCCTATGATTCATTCTCCAGACCTTCACCAGCTCCACTGCCCTTCTCTGGACACGTTCCAGTGCCTCAAGAACATGCTCCAGTGCCTCAATGTCTTGCAGTGGGGGCCCAGAACTGAACACAGCATTGGAAGTGTGGCCTCACCAGTGCTGAGTACAGGGGGAAAATCACTGCCCTGCTCCTGCTGGCCACACTGTTGCTCATGCAAGCCAGGGTGCCGTTTGCCTTCTGGGCCACCTGGGCACTGCTGGCTCATGTTCAGCTGCTGTTGACTAGCCTCTCCTGGTCCTTTTCTTGCAGGCAGATTTCCAGCCTTTCTGCTCTGTAGAGCTGCCTGGGGTTGTTGTGACCCAGGTGCAGGACCCGACACTTGGCCTTGTTGGACCTCATACCCTTGGCCTTGACCCATCAAACCAACCTGTCCAGATCTCTCTGCAGAGCCTTCATGCCCTCCAGCAGATCAATATCCTGCCCAACCTGGTCTTGTCTGCAAACTGACTAAGGGTGCACTTGATCCTCTTATCCAGATTGCTGAAGATATTAAACACAACTGGCCCAGTGCTGAGCCCTGGGGAACACTTGTGACCATCCAGCAGCTGGATGCAACTCCATTCACCACCATTCTCTGGGTCTGGCCATCCAGACAGTTTTTCACCCCTTGAACAGTTCACCCACCTGTGCCATGAGCAGCCAGTTTCTCCAGGAAAGTGCTGCAGGAGACAGTTTTGAAGGCTTTACAGGTAAACAGCAGGATGTTGGACTAGATGGTCCACTAGTGAGACTTTTAAATCCTTACCTGTCTGTAACTGAAATGATGGAAAGTGTCTCAATGAGGACTTTAACCAGTTCCCCCAGTATGCTCGGGTGAGTCCCATTCAGCCCCATAGGCTTGTGTGACTAAATGTAGCAGATCTCCTTGGATTATGGGAGCTTCCTTCTGCTCCCCATCTCCCTCTTCCATTTAGGGTAGTGGTATTTTGGAATCTGTTTAGATGAGACTTTAAAACAATTTAGATGAACTGGGTTCTATTAGGAAGTGAAATGCAAGAAATGCAAGAAATTTCTTCAATATTTCTTCAATGCAATAAATAATGTAACATTTCAATGTGTTTCAATGTATTTCCCACTAGTAGGGAAGCACTTGATTGAAAGAAAAAACATGTAATTCTCTGGCTATTCTGAATGACTTCCTGCTCATTAAAAGCATCAGATTTTATCAACATCCACCATGAAATACTTAACATGAGGAGTTCTGTGTTCTGCAAGTCTGTATATAAAGAGCTCAGATGCATCTGTGTAAGTTGAGAGGCACTGGTGCATGGCAAGAGGAAAAGTAATTTCTACCCTTATCATTATACATGTCTGTAAGGCTGGAATCATCTGCACAGCCTGATGTGGTGTGTGCCAGGAGGATTCTTCTTGGCAGAGACTTTTGAAGGCTAGTTCAGCCACCCCATGAAACAAGAGTCATGCTTTGAGCTGCGCTCCGAACCAAAAGCATGGTGGAAGTGGATTTGCAGGCAGGAAAAGTAGGCAGCCTTGTGCAAAGGTGCACTATGGGGGGATCATGACAAAGGAAACAGGGAGCTGTGACATGGGGCTGACTTGTGATGTGAGAAAATCACAGTGAAAATGCTCTTGTCTCATGATCCTGACAGGGGAAATAGTGCTGTGCTCCTCCAGCAAGGCAGCATGTCCTGTGTGCTGTGCACACTGGGAACAGGAGTGTGAAAACTTGAGTGGGAAGTGGCAGACAAATTGTTGCCTGGCATTACTAAAAACCCTGGCTATTGGAAGAGGTTGGAGTGACAGGCTTTCTTTGATGGGGAAGCAGGACTGAAAACACTGTGTAACCCACAGGCACTGTTCAAGATGAGGTGGGAATTTTGAAGAGTTTTTGTCCACAGAACATGAGCTCCTTATTCTGCTCTTTTCTGCTGGTGTTCTCTTGTATGTTATGCCTCCCATGTCCATGTGCTGACAACTATGATGCTATGTGAAACACCATGTGAACTCACTGAGCATCAGCCCACATTGTGGGGAAAGAAGGGGGGGATGCAGATCCTGAGCAGCTGGAAAAGCTTCTACCCTGAAAGTTTAAGCTACTGATTTTGGCTGCACTGAACACTTCATTTTTTTCTCAATCACTTTAGAATTCCTTGTGCCTTTTTTCTGTTTTATTTCCAACTGAAACCATGGCTTTCCAGAAAGTCCTCTTCATAGCTTTGCAAACAAAGTCAGCAGACTGCCACGAAGAAGCACTTTTTGTTAGTGTGGTTCCTCACAGCTTCCCTTCAGCTTCCAGGCTTGTTCTTTGCCTCTAAGTCACAGGTCATCATTGACTGTAAATTCACTGTCTGTGTTCAGGCAAGATCTCCACAGGGGAGATCTGGATATCTGGGAACCTTGTCCAGTAAGATTAGAAAGCAGAGATGTAGTTTACTCTGTGCATTCGTGCATTGTGCAGGCAGTTACTGTGCACATTGTAATATATTAAACTGCTCAGTGAGCTATTGTTTGGTTCCTAGGCAGGAACATGCTACTGTAAGACTGTTCTGCATCTTGCCTTGACTGTGTCTAGCAGCATTTGGAAATGCTCTGTGATCAGCCTTAATAAGGTAGAATCTTTAATCTTGATTTAAGGAGAATAATTTGCAGGGTTTTTTGGTCTAATGTGTGCTGGTTTGTGGAAAATTAAAGAACTCATTCCCTTTGTCAATCATGGTTGAAGTCTGATCCTCCATTAGGAGGTTCAGAAATCCTTCAGATTTGGAGGAAGTGTGGAAAGCAGAGGAGTTGGCCATTTTTGCCAGATTTTGTGGCTTTTGCAGGTATCTTAGCAAGGTGAGACAGAAACTGTGTACAGGCTTGTAATGAACCAAGTAATTACTTGTCAGTCTTGAAACAACTGAAAATAACATGATGGAGCTGGGCTACATCAGACACCTCCATGAGACACTGGCACGGGTTGCCCAGAGAAGCTGTGGATACCCCACCCCTAGAAATATTCAAGGCCAGGTTTGATGGGGCTCTGAGCAACCTGGTCTAGCAGAAAGTGTCCCTGTCCATAGCAAGGGCTTGGAACTAGATGAATCCCTAGGATCCCTTCTAAGAGAAGTTTCTCTGTGTTTCTGTGGGGTGCTGGGATGTGGGTGCCTGGGTGGCAGTGGCTGCTGCCCAGCACAGCTGAAGCCTGCCAGCTGCTGGAGGCTGTGCCTGTGGACAGCCATAAGGTTCTGTGGATGTTTGCAGTTCTGCTAAAATCCTATTTCTAAAGCCAGTAACACTTTGCTTGTCTAGTTGCCAAGTCCTGTTTTAAGAACAGCTGCCCAACAATTTTGGAATGTTGTTTCTGGGCTTCTGTCTCCCTATTCAGAGTGAAGTAATGCTGTGGAAATATGAAGGAAAAAAATACATAAAAAGTTGAGGCATATTGATTGAGGAAAACCCACTGACTTACAGGAACCATCTGCAAGTTGAACAAAAGTGACTAGAGCAAAACTACACTTATAAATCCCACTCTATGAATTTGTCACAGACTTGCACCCTCTTGTGTCTCCTGCTCATGGCTCAGGGTCTGTCCCTTCCATCAAACTCTGTCTCCCTTTGGTTGCTGGCTGTTGACTGCAGAGTCCATGCATTTCGTGCTGGCTGATGGTCCTGGACAAATTCTTTAATCCAGCTCAAGGCCTCTGCAAGGGCTGTTCCCCAGGCAACCCTGATCATATCTCTTTCTGAAACTGCCTCTTTTTCATGTCTCCATGAAAGCCCCTGGTCTGAACCAAACACTCACAACTGGCTGCTTAGATGCTGCTTAGTTGCTGTCCTGGAGCAGTAATTGTAGGGCATTGTTCGGATGTGTTCTACAGTTGTTCACAGAAAAATATTTTAAATTTATCTGATTAGATGGATATGAAACCAACATGACTGTCCACATTAAGCTGAGAAGTAAATGAAAAGTTGTGTAAAACAAAAAACAAAACCCCTCCTGTGTGACGGATGTCTTTTTCAGCCCCTATTATGCAGAAGTGATACATGTACAGGTGAAAACTGCAAAAATGGAATATGTGAGGGACTGAATCCAGCCATTTCCTGTAGCTGATACTGTTGTGCAGGTAACTATTTCCCTCTCCTCTGCCAAATTTGGAGTATTAAAACATACCTGGAATACAATGACTGACAATCTTATGACTTTCCCTTCCTTCCAGGCTTTGGAAATGACTCAAAGAAAGTTATCTCTGAGCATTTGGCTTTGAAATAGTGATAGATGGGACAAGTTGTTACTTCATAAGTTGTGGCTTAGGAAGCAAACTGCTTTGGATGAAAATATTTACTTTGGGTTTACATGCCTAAAGTGTGAAAAGCAAATGCTGTACTTCCATTAAGTGAGGCCCCAGGAGAATACACAACCTGTCTTCAGGGCCAGAAAAAAACCCACACTGGATGAGAGATAATTCTGAAAGGTAAACAGTCAATATTATAGCACTTCACCACAAAATGGTACATATTGTAAATGAGTCATGACACTGCTCTTAACTGTGGTAAAGCACTAAACAGGATCCAGAAGTGCAGTGTTGCAGTTCAGTCCTGTACTCATCAGAAAAGCAAAAAGGGAGAGTTTCTGCAAAAACTGAGTGCTTCTGAAATCTGGTGCAATTGACAAGATTTTGAAACATGACAAACAGATTAGGTTCACAGAATATTTCAGCAAATTCTAATTTATCTTTGTTCACTGTATGGGACATTGCATCATGAGGAGATTGTGTGGTTTGGTGAATAATCTTATAGAATGCATTTTCAATGTGGACAAATTTGTAGAAAAAGAAAACCAGGTCCAGAGAAACTTGTCATACATGTTGTGCTATCTTTGGAACAAGCACAATCCTAACAAAAGGCATGAGGTAGGGATACAGGCTGGGGAAGCTGGAGATCTGCTAGCCCCTCTTCTTTCATTTGTACTTATCCCAGTGTTGTGCCATTTGTGTCTGAAGTAGACAATGAAATGTGTGTTTTATTCTGATGTTGGGGAGCACTGAGCCTGGATGAATTCCCTAGAGCTCCTGGGTAATGCTCTTGGCTACCTGGATACCTGCATCCTCTGAAGTGCAGCTCACCTGGGGCTCTGGCAATGCCTGCAGTGAGGAGGTGACTCCAAGCGTGGCTGTTCACCACCAGTGTGGGAATTACTTTGTTTCACTACACAAGGATCAGGAACAGTGGTACATAGGAATAGTGGTGAGAAAAGAAGCCCATGAAGAAGATGTAAATTAAGGACAGCTTACAGAGTACAAGCAGAACAAAGAAACATCTTTGTGAACTCAGTATGCGTCCCCGAAGGACAGAGAATAAGCTGCTGTGTGTGAGGTTCTCTGTGCTCGATGTGAGGGCAGTAGGACTTGGAGGAATCACATCACTCAGGAACAGAAAAGCAGCATCATGCACCTTCAAATTAGATGCACAAGGCCCTAAGAAACTCAGAACTCCAGAGAGACCCCTTCCCATACATCTTCTTCCTACAAGTCTGGCAAAATCCCACCTGCTGTGCTGCTTCGGAGTGTCCTTAGCACGCTGGGCTGAGGAAACAACTCGCTCTGCTTTTGTCACGGGTGTTCTGTATGGACATTTTTACCCCTCCTCAAGAGCAGAGCCCAGCCTGCCCTGTGCTGAGGGAGGGAGGGCCGCGCTCCGGGCGGGCTTTCCCGGGAAGGAGCCGCGGGTCTCGAAGCAGAGCCCAGCCTGTCCGTGCTGAGGGAGGGACCCGCTCTGCTTTTGTCACGGGTGTTCTCTATGTACATTTTCCCCCCTCCTCGACAGCAGAGCCCAGCCTGCCCGTGCTGAGGGAGGGAGGGCCGCGCTCCGGGCGGGCTTTCCCGGGAAGGAGCCGCGGGCCCATGCGCGGGGAAGGGGCGCCCCCTGCCGGCCGCGCCCTCAGGCTGAGGCCCAGGGAGAGCAGCGGCAGTCCGGGAAAGGAGGGGTTAAACAGGACCGTGCCTAAAATCCTCCCGAATAATCCCTTCTCTCAGCACCTCTTCCTGTTGCTCTGGCATTCTTTCGTTGCTCTCTGTCTGCCTTCCTGGGTCGAACCCCAGGCAGCCGCTCACTCCTCCCTCGCTGGGACTGGGGAGAGAATCAGAGGGGTAAAAGTGAGAAAACTCGTGGGTTGGAATAAAGACCGTGTAACAGGCAAAGCGAAATCCGCACACACCAGCAAGGCAGAACAAGGAATTCATCCACCACTTCCTGGGAGCAGGCAGGTGTTCAGACATCTCTGGTAAAGCCGGGCTGCCCAACCCCGATGGTGACCTCAGAAGACAGACCATCTCTCCGAATGTCCCCCTGCCCCTCCCTCCTTCTTACCCCAGCTTTACACGCTGAACATGACACCATATAGTGTGGGATATCCCTCTGGTCACTTGGGGTCAGCCCTTTTGGCTGTGTCCTCTCCCAACTCCTTGTGCACCCCCAGCCCCTTTGCTGGTGGGGTGGGTTAGGGCAGGCCCTAACATTGTGCAAGCCCCGCTCAGCAATAACACTGTTAACACTGCTTTCATCACAAATCTAAACATAGCACCACCATACAAACTACTGTGAAGAAAAAGAACTAGATTCTGATCAAACCAAGTACAGCTTTCAGATACTTCACAGGTTTCTAGAGACTGCATCTGGCTGGATCCAACCTTCTGCATGTTCACTGTCCATTTTCAATAGAATATTCTTTTGTTGGTCCTCATGAATTGGAAGATCTGTGGTATTGTGTGGTAGTTTACATCACCATAGCTCTCATTTTCCCAAAAAAGATGATCCAATTTTTTTTCCTGCAGCTATCCTCAAGGATAGCTGCAGCCCAACAAGTGGTATTGAGAATTACTGGGAAGTTTTATTCCTAGTTGGAACTGGGATTTGGAATCGCTATCTTGTGTTAGTAGTGAGGCACAGAAAACCTGAACCCGTATTGAAAAAGAAAAATATCCTTCTAAACTGTGGCTCCTGTTTCAGCTCTAGGATATTTAAGTATCTAAATCCTATTAGTTCTTCAGAAAATTTCCCCATTGGCCAAGAGAAAGACTGAGCAAGTTGGTCAAGGTGGTCTTTTAATCCTTTTTTTTTTTAAACTTAGCTTTCCTGTTTAGTCAAGATTTGACTCCAGGAAGACAGGCATTAAACCCATACCAAATGCGCTCCACAGTTAGGCTGGGTTCTCAGATTCTTGCTTTATAAAAAAAAAAAAAAAAAAAAAAAAAAAAAGAGGTGGGCATTTGGTGACATTTGCCATAGTCACTACATTTCAGAGCTCCTAGGCCTATATTGGGATTAGAAATTTGACTGTAGCAGAGAGGACCAAGCCTGAATTTCCTCATCTCCACATGAGCGCTGCTGGTAGGATCAGCTAAAGCAGTACAGGCTTTGTTATGGGCTAAGTACATTATTAAAACACTCAGACTAGAAGAGACCTTGAAGGGTCTTTAGTCCAGCTTCCTGCCCAGGGCAAGGACAACTCTGAGGTCCCTTCTGATTGCTCAAAGCTTCGTCCAGTCAGGTCTCAAAAATCCTCAGGGATGAAAAACTCACCAGAGGACCCAATGGACTTGAACTGCTCATGCTGCTGAAGGAACTTTATTCAAAACAGCAGAAGTACTTACAGGTTGGGCACATCTGTGAGGCTGCAGTGTAGCTGGTGCTGGTCCTAGCTCAAGCAACAGTGTGGTGCTCTCTTGGCTGCTTCATGTTGAGCATCAAGGTATGTACCCCTGTATGACAGCCACGCTGTGTACTGCAACATAAAATATCCTGGGATGGTGCACTACAATGCCTCTACTTCCATAATATACGTTTAATTTTTAAAATGGGGCAGAGCTAATTGGGAATGGGCTTTCCCTTTCTTCTTGGTGGTTATGGGGAGGCAGGTTTGCAGGGCATGCCTACAGTTCTGGACCACAGACACCTCCAAACACGCAGCTCCAAAGGGCTTCTGTTGTAACAAAATCCTTCTAAAATTTTGATCCATTAATGTTTGTGTTCCATTAATATTAACTCTGCATCTGGGAGGTGTCCCCTGATGTGGGTTAAGTGTGTCCCTTCCTGTGGCAGGCAGTCACCTGTATGAGCACTTCAATGTGCCAGCACACAGCTTTCCTCCCAGTTTTAATCTTTTTCCTAGTTGTGCTGATTTTACAATTCCATTTCCATTTTATATTATAAAAAGATTTCTTGATTAAAATGTTGAACTACTTGTAAATATATTGAAATTGGTCAGTCACAGAGCCGTACTTTTCTCTATTCTTTTTCTGCGGTACATATTCATTATCATCCTCCTTTCCTGTCAGAATGGGAGTAAAAATTCTATTCTATAACACAGACGTGAAATACTAAAACCTCTGATGTTGATAATTTAAACTTATAATACAGTAAAATGTGGAATAATTATATATTACAAGTCGAATCTCAACATTTCTATTGTATTCAGTCTGTCTTGTGTTCTACTGGACTATTCAGACTGGCATCAGCAAGAGTCTTCCACTGAAGTGTATTATGACTTGAAGACTGTGTTGTTTTGAATAGTCAATTCTACCTTTATTTTGTTTGCTTCAAACTTTAATTTATTCTATATATGCATTACAGATTTCACTTTCAGTGATTATGAAGATAATGCAGCCACTTGCAGTGAAGTTAAATGAAAAGCTAATATTAAATCCACTGCCTTTTTTTCCTCTTTTCTTTTTTTATTTTCTATTTTGTACTTTTTGAACACCATGCTTAAGAAATACATCACCAAACAGTCCCAGGAGAGGTGTATGTAACCACAGACCCTGTTCCTTCTGTGGGTGAGATGATTATCTCTTATAACTTATATTGTTCAGATGTCAGACTTTGCTTCTAATTTTGGGATTAATGTCTTTTCATGGACCAACTTTGTGGTGCTCTCAAGCAGAAGGAGATGGATCTGTGCCCATGAAGCCCACCACAGTCTTTCTGTTCTTGTTTTGAGTTATTGATGTCCTTGTGCCCCTGCGTCCTCCTCTGATGACTGCCATCACATTGCTCATGCAAAAATAACCAAGAGAACTTCATCAACTGTGTGGCTAATGTGGGAGCAAAATTTGCAGGAATAATACCCAGAATCCAATAAAAAATATTTAAAAGTTCCTTATAAAAATGTCCAGGACACCAAGACAGGCTATGTATGTTAATCATTGAGCAATCAGTCTGTGTGGAGGCAGCTAAGGACTGATGGTATTTCAGTTCTGTCCAAAATGTAAGCTGGTATTCACAAGCTGACTTGTACTTGCATTTCAGAGGGCTAGTTTCAGCTTCCTCTAATAGAGCCACAGGACAAGGAGACATATTAGAGAAGAGAACAAAATCCTTATGAGTAAAGGGGCACGAATAAATTTACTCAGAAAAATTATTGAAGATCTTTGCAAAAATGTATGGCAAGCATGTTTTCTTCATGAAGGAGAAAGAAACCTGCAAAACAGCACCTTCAGAGAGAAGTGGGATAGACACCTTTTCTGTATGGGTTATGCACATCTAAGTTAAATCTGTATTTATGCAATTCTGTGATTATTTAAATACTGTGTTGTTAAAAATCTTGTTGTTGAAAATATCTGGTTTCTGAAAATGACTGGAGAAAGTCAACCAGATCAGTGCAAGAATTCCTCCAAAGACTTCCAGAGTACTGAGGAAGTTCACAGATGATAAAAAACTGAGAGGAGTTGTTGACTTCCTTGCAGGCAGGGAGGCCCTGCAGAGAGACCTCAATAAATTAGAGGATTGGGCAATCACCAATTCTATGAAGTTCAACAAGGGAAAGTGCTGGATTGTGCACTTGGGATGAAGCAACCCTGGATGTACAGACTGGGGAATGAGAGGCTGGAGAGAGCAGTGCCATGGAAAGAGACCGGGGGGTCCTGGTCTATGGCTAGCTGAACATGAGCCAGCAGTGCCCTGGCAGCCAGGAGAGCCAACCCTGTCCTGGGGGGCATCAGGGACAGCATGGCCAGCTGGGCAAGGGAGGGGATTGTCCTGCTCTGCTCTAAGCTGGGGCGGCCTCACCTCAAGTGCTGGGGGCAGTTTTGAGTGCTACAATATAAAAAAGATATTGAACTATTGGAGAATGTCCAAAGGAGACCACAAAGATGGTGAAGGGCCTTGAGGGGAAGCTGTGTGAGGAGCAGCTGAGGTCACTTGGTCTGTTCAGCCTGGAGGAGGCTGAGGGGAGACCTCATTGCAGTTACAGCTTCCTTGTGAGGAGAAGAGGAGGGGCAGACACTGATCTATTCTCTGTAGTGACCAGTGAAAGGATCCTAGGGAATGGCCTGAACTTGTGTCAGGGAGGTTCAGGTTGGATATCCAGAAAAGCTTTTTCACCCAGAGGGTGGTTGGGTGGTGGAAAGGGCTGACCCAGGGAAATGGTCACAGCATCGAGCCTGAGAGAATTCAAGAAGTGTTTGGACAATGCTTTCAGGCACAGGATGTGACTCATAGGGATGGTGCTGTGCAGAGCTGGAGTTGGACTCAATGATCCTGATGTGTCCCATCCAACTCAGCATACTCTGTCAGAAACTTAGACAAATAATAATGAAGAATAAAATTACAAAAGGTATAAAGCCAGAGATAGGAAAGGAATTTTTATAAAAAAATTATATTAAAATGAAGACAGTATCTGTGTGAAAGTGGGTAATGGGATAAAGGGAAACGCAAAAAGGGGAAAATTACTGACCTATAACTCTTCAGCCTGGAGAGCCTTGCAAGTGAGGAACTCATTTTTGCTCAGCAGATTTTAATTTCCCACTGAAGAAAAAGTGGCATACAATTAGGGCATTCAAGGAACACCAAAATGAGCTGCACAGGCATGTTTTCATTTTCAGAAAAATGTCCCTGCCCATAGCAGTAGGATTGGAACTAAATTATCTTTATGGTCCCTTCCAACCCAGGCTGTTCTATGATCACAGCATTATGAGCTTACAAGACCCAACATGCCCCTCATTTTATTTTTTCTCCTCCTAATTCCTTTCTCTTTGTGAAACAAGTGTGCAACACACACAAAGGTATATGCATGTCCTTCAGCACCCATTTCTGAGATCGGGGTTATCTCACGTGTTACAACATTTTCTTCTCTGCATTTCCCCATTTATTTTAATTTACTCACTGTTGAAGTAGCAGGTTCATGCTGAGTGCAGGGAAGATGGTGTGTGGTATTGTTTCTTGTGGCATAGGGCACCTTTAACTCAGACTCAGTATGAGGCTTTGCTGAAAGAACTGTTGTGCACAAAAAAGGGTATTGTTTTTCATACAAATCTCTTTGCCAAAAAAGTGCTGCTTCATTGTGGCTGCTCAGATTTTCACATCCTGATTGAATCACATGAATAGTTTTGGCCAAAAGAGGGGAAAATACATGACATTTTGCAATGCTTGATTGAAATGACCCATAAAAAAATCACAGTACTTCAGGATGGGTTCACAGTGCAGGTCTGTGCAGGGAGGATGCAGTGCTGCTTTTCTCCCTTACTGAGTGGTAACCCCAGGAGGGATCTGCTGGGTGGTGGGAACACAGGTTCAAACCTTCCTTGTCCTGATGCCAGTGAGTCTGTAAAGCAGGGATAGAAATCCCTTGACCCTTTGCCTTGGCTGTGTAAATAGAACACTGAGATGCTTCCTATTTTATGTAAGTTTATTTACATGCCAGTACAAAGATATTCAGGGACTTGATTCATTCATGGTAAACAAAGTGTGTTTGAAGGTGCCTTTGTGACTTTGCCAGTGTTTCAGCAGTTAAACTCCCGCCTTTTAAAAACTGAGTCTTTTAAATGTCATGGCAGTTGTGATAACAATATTAACAGTACCCCTAGTGATACATATGGGGGCTCTTTTATTAGGCATCTTACCTTTTAACATAAACTTTTTATTTTTTTCCTCAATGAGCAAGGGTAAAAATTATGATTTTGTGGAGGGTTCCAAAGATAAAATTATCTTCCAGATTGCAGGAAAAAATTTGTAAGATTCTAAATCATTATTTTTTCTGCATATTTTTTCTGGGTCTATCTGAAAGGAATCAGTCACTTAATATTCTAATCAAGATAATTTCCTTGTTATAAGTCAAAGGTGGAGACCAGAATTTCATTTAAGGAAAATGAGAAGGAAGTCCCAGTTAAGGGTCTAAATCACCCATATCTATTCCAATAGTACCCTATAAGTGTCTCAAACTTGTGAACAAGTGTCACATGTTGGAAGAGAAAAATTTGTACGTATCACTTTGTTCCAGTGATGCCTAATATTAATCACATCCCTAAGTGTGTGCTGTCCATGCCACTCCTGTATGTAATGTGCAGGCTGCTGCCATCATTATTTAAAGGAGGAGGAAGAAATAATGTTGAGGAGTTGTAGATGACAGAGTGTAATTGTTTTTCAGCCTTTGTGAAAGTGCTTGCCAACTTGATAATACTTGTCCTGGGCATCTTCATCATATTTATGTATACAGCAGGTGAGTGCTTTTACTCTATGAAGAAAATGTAATTCTATTGACTTTGCCAAAATTGAATTAGTACCACATATAACTTGATTTCAAGCTTATAGGGGCTTTCACAGATATTGAATTTTTTTCTTTTTTTTTTTCTATCCCCAGAAAGGTGTGTGCTGCTGGCCCAGGAAATATCGAATGAAGATAGGGTATGTGAATTAACTGTGTGCTGAGGCACAGCCAGGTTGTGTATATCCTGTCCTATAGGCTTGGGTGGTGATTTAATGCAACTCACTCCCTTCAGACATGAAAAAAGGATGATGGATGGATTATGACTTTATCCCACTTGAGGGAGGGTTTGAGAAAAATGATTTGTGCCCTTTTGGACAGTGCTGAGCTGCTCAAGCAGCTGGATCCTGCTCTGACTGTGCAGTTCAGCTGCAATTAAGACATCCAAATGTGGGCACGTTTATGTGTGTGCTAGGTGTCTAAGCTCTCCTGACAGCGAGACACTACAGTCTATGGAGCCTAGAGAGGTATTCATCTGATGTGTGCTTTAGGATGTGAGCTGAGCCTTGCTCTGGGATCCCATTACTCTGCTGAAAAGTGGAACTCATTCCAGTTACCTAAATAAAATATAAGCATGTCTTGACAAATCTGGTGCACTAGGGAGGTAAGACATCTTCAGCCTTGTGCAGATGTCTTAGAGGACCTGTGTGAAATCCCTACCCTGCTGGAGGCCACTCAGAAAACCTAGCTCATCTCAACGATAGTAGTCACACTGACTGCCATCTGCATAGGTCCTGAAATATTCCTGATGCCAATTAAACCTACTGAAAAGATTCTGGTCTCCCTCATTCATTCACAAAAGTAATTTGTCTATAAGGTATTAATCACCACTTCAAAGAGTTCCTATTTCAGTATGTTCTCTGGGATTTGTGTTAGTGATTTTGGCCCTGTGGTAAGACATAACTTCTTCATGGATTTTTAGTACTCATAAATGCAGAGATTTTTTACATTTTTATTTATGAAAATTTGGAGCCAGATGGATATTTGTTTTAGCAAAGGTTTTTGAGAATTCCTAGATGGGACAATAGCGAAAGAGGTTGTGAACTTGTTTATAACATGTTTTTCTGGTCTTAGAAATACTGGGGATTGTGAGGTGTGGGGCTGTGGAAAGGCTGAGTGTTGTGATGCTTGCTTGCGGCTCAACAATGGCTGAAGTCTTTCTTCCTGTTACACAAGTTAAACCAATGGAAACAATATTTGGCTTCTCCACACTGTAATTTTTGCTGCATTGTACAGTGACTAAGGTCCACAGGCAATATTTACCACTGCTTTCCCCCTGTGCCTTAGCCTTCCTCCCATTAGTATCAGCCTCCCTCTGCTCCATGGGTAGTAACAATTGCTTTGCAATGACTGGAGGAATGGAGGGTCACTATGGGATGGGTGCAAGGTAAGATCTTGCAAATGTTCTAAGTTCCAGCATTTCTAGAGAGGGTTTCTTGGCCCTCCAGTAGGAGTCTAAAAACTTACTTCACCTGCATTGATTGATTTCAACTTTGTCCTTTCTAACAGAGGTTTTAGTTTTTAAAGTCACCTTCCTTTTCAAAGGAAGATGCCTATAACTTGTTGTTTGCTATCTTGTATTAAGATCTCCTACGAAAAATGTGTCATTTTGGTTAAAATACTTTGTCTAGGAATTTAAAAAAAAGCACCTGGGACTTGTTTTGTGGCGTATCATAAATCCATAATAAATATTCATTTAATAGAGGCAGGATTTAGCAATCATTCCAATTATATACTTTCATCAAACATATTTTGATGTTGAAATAATCAAATTATCCCAAGAAATTTAGAGCAGTATCAGATAAAAGTCAAACTAATATGGGACCATTGGCAGCATGATATACTCTCATTATAAATTGGTCATTAATGCCTGGTTAAATGATATATAGAGACTTAGAACATTTATCCAAATAAATTGTTGTTTTTAAAGTCAGTTAAATGATAGCTGGAAAAGAAAACAATGTGATTGCTGTTAAAACACTGGCTTGTATTCATGAAATAATGGCCATGTCATTCACACTGCCTGCCTGCCTGGTGATTATCAGGTTTTTTTTTGTTTTATATATTTAGAAAACTCACATGCTTTAAAGATGTGATGAGATATCAACATAGAAACTCTTGTTGTGGGTTCAAAAGCACAAATATATATTATCAATAGAAATCAGAGAGGGTTTTCAATTTCTTATGTTCCTAAACTAGGTGTTGCCCATTATTTGCACAGAATGCTTATCTGTAGAGTCCCATCACAGCTGGATGATGTAATTTGTTACCCTGATGAATGAGCCTAAGCAGACCTCTTCAAGATTGTAAGCAAGGAATCAGCAGAAATAAGCAAAGAAAAAACATGTATTTAATTTCCCTGGTGTAGAGAGAATCCATAAAAGGAGGGCCTTTTCTAGGAACAGGTGTGAAATAAAGATGAGGAGTCACCTGGTTGTCCTTGTTTCCATAAAGGCAGGGGTCAGCTCAGACCCAACCATTCTGAGACTCTGGTTCTGCAGCTGGTACCTACAACAGAGGCTTTTATCACAATGGGATCCATTTGAGGTCTAAGAAGAGAGATGATTCACCTGACCAAGGAGGAAAATGCATCATAGCCAACAAGTTGCCCAACCTGGTATGAAGAGCTTTATGAAGGAATAACAGGAGTGAGAGGT
The DNA here is from genome assembly GCF_000277835.1 of Geospiza fortis. Lineage (NCBI taxonomy): Eukaryota > Metazoa > Chordata > Aves > Passeriformes > Thraupidae > Geospiza > Geospiza fortis. Next base: position 2,638,306 of record NW_005054315.1, read on the forward strand.
GATGACCACATTCAAGTGAGGTGGTTGGTGGTTGGCAAGTAAAAGGTGCAGGGTATGATTGTCAAGACAGACAGACCCTGCAAACAGCAAGAGGACTTGAAAGGACCTCTGAGTGTATATACATAAGTGAAGAAATACCTACAGGACAGCATGGTGGGCAAAGCTCTTACCTTTTCTGGGCTGTCAGTGCACTTGGGCGTCTCTCTGAAGTGCCTGTACAGCCACGCATGCAGCTCAGGAACAAACTGAAGGGTTTAGAGGTCTGTGTGCACTTGCACAGAGATGTGGTGGGGTAGCTCATGCTCCTGGAGTGCTGCAGTGGAGGGGCAGGCTAGGAAGGCAGGGAGAGAGCATTTGTGAGAGAGGACAGCAGGACTGCATAGATGCCAGCCTAGGAAAGGATGATGAGCCAGCCTGGCACTTAGAGGATCAGGATTGGTGGATGGTGTTGCAGTGGGTGTCAGCTGCACACTGCCTGAGCAGGAAGTAGATGAAGCAGCTTTTTCAGAAAACTGAAAAAAGTGGACTTCAGGATCCGTAGAAGAGGGAACAAGTCAAAAAGCCAGACAATAAACCCAGACTTCAGAAGGGCAGAATTTGGCCTCTTTAGGGATATGCTTAGAATAATCCTATAGGAGATAGCTCTGGAGATAAAAGGGGTTCAGGAGATTTGGTTGTTATTGGAGGATTGCTTCCTTCTAGTTCAAGAGTAGTCTCTTCCACTGCTACTTTGGTAGAAAAAAACCAGATTAGAGAACACTTAAGCAAACCAGACCTGCATAAATCCATGGGGCCTGATAGAATGTACCCATGAGTGCAGGGGGAAGCTGCCAGATGTTATTGAGAGACCACTGTCTATTGTCTTTGAATGATAATGGTGACTGGGAGAGATGCCTGAGGACTGGAGGAAAGCAAATGTCCCTTCTATTTTCAAGAAGGGCAAGGAGAGCCCAGGAAATTATAAGCTTAAACAATAAGTTTAAAATGCCTTAAAACAAAGGAAAAAGTCACTTGATATATGGCACTGCAGTGCTGGGGTTTGTAAGACATGTTCCAAGCCTTGAAGGTTACAAAAGGAGGGATTGTTCTGGGCTTTACATGATTTCAGGCTGCAGCATCTTGCCATGGCTAGGTATTCTCTGAGTAAGGGCAGGCTTGTCACATAAAGCTCCCAGAGAACTTCAGCACGGAAAGGGACTTCTTCATGGTTTTTCCCAATGTCAAGAAACAGTGAAGAAAACTAGACAGTTGAAGTTTTAGTACTCTAATTTAATAGTCTGAATGTCAAGTTATATGTTCTTTAACGGGTGATTTGAAGTTCCTGTCCTTAAATATACCAACATTACCAGGACAGGCTGGCTGAAAATTTTTTGTGGTGTTAATTTGTATGTCTAGTTGCAGGTATGTTTAAAACTGTAGCACTTCTTTAAACTGATTATTTTCCAGGTATGCTCCAGGAAAGGAAGAGAATGAATGAGGCAGAGGTCCCTATTTACCATCCCCAGTTGCTTGCTGAGCTTTTCTTCTGGCTGGCTCAATACAGTACAGATGATGAAGTAGTTTCTAAGAAAAAAATTATCTATTGTGCGCTAATGTAGTTTTCAAGGAAAATCCCTTCTGAATCATCACAAATGTTCTGTAATAGTTATTAGAGGACCTATTTTGCATCCATAAATAGTTTCTTTTATACTTAACTTCAAACCAAGTGTCTTTCCAGCTTGAATTAAAGTGTTGCTTTGTCAGACCATTTGTTGTTGCAGTAGCTGGTTGATTACAGATGTACATCTTTTTTTTCTGGTCTTTTTAGAGGGCAAATCACTATGGTAACCACATTACAGAAAATTGCTTGTTCTCCTTAAAATACCCTTCAGAAAAAGGTCATTTGTTATTAACATTTTCTGACTAAATCCAAAATGATAACAACATCAAGAATATTGTCACTGTTTCTATATTTAAATGTTTTATTGTCTTTACCATGCACCTATCAGTTAACTATCAAAACAGGACAAAATATTGAGACTCCAAAACAATTGTGAAGCTGTAGACTTTCAGGTATGTTTGAAATATCAAGATTCTCTCACCATGCTGTTGATGTGCATGGCTTTGTTCAATTGTTTTCAGTTCTCTGATTCTGAGAAAAATCCAGGCTGAAGTTACTCTTTCAACCTCTGTGTGCTATGATGGAAAGGAAGGGCAGGCAGGCATGTGACTATTATGGGCAGCTGTCTGTTGTTGATTTATGAAATAGCAGTTCTGGGTAGTCGTTCAAAAACCTGGAAATGGCTGGTTAAATGTTGCTACTCTCAGGGTAAAATGTGTCCAAGGGGTGTTAGATGGGAAAAATCAGGTCTGATTGTAAAATAGGGTCCTAGTCTGTGAAGTGAGAACATACAAAGTTGTTCTCTTCCTGGCATATGCCACTTGTGTTCTGCCTGATTGGACATGTTGTTTCTTTGCCATTTTACATTATCTACATTACCTGCAAAGGATCTTCACATTTGTATAGTTTTTTGGTTTGCAGATAGCTATTTGCAGCTTTTATCTACGCTCAGTAAACATCAACAAAAAAAAAATCCCCTTTCTTGGAGTTCCATCATTTTGGAATTGACAAACAAGTTAAAAAGGCTGCCAAAAGAAAGCAGGAGTTGGAGGAAGTTAATTCACATTGATGTGTGCATGCCACTGATAGCAAGTTATGCCTATGACATTCTGACATTGCCTCTCAAAAAAGAGAAAGAGTGGAGTGGAGTGAAAGACTAAGAGGATGTTCATTTAATTGGAAAGCCTACTGAGATCTGAGACAGCTGAGGCAAAGGATGCACCCTTTTTCTGCACAATGGCATTGGCTGAAGGTTGTATATAAGGTGGCCTTATTAAAGTGACAAGGCAATTTAATTCTTTTGTGCACAATGATTCTACTTCATTGATTTACAATGGGAAGGATATAATTTTGCTAGTGTTGGCAAAAAGCTCAAATGTCAGGCTTTTCAAATTGCCATACTTGCCTTGTTCAGGATGAATAATGAATAAGTCACCTTTTGTCTACAGTTAAATATTCTTGAATAAATACAAAGAACATAAAAGACATAAATGATTGCCTGATTTATATTTAAAATAAAGATCAACATTGTGATAAATGGTTGAAAATGCTTAGTGTGAAGTAATATGACTATGCTGATAATTACATTATCAATTAAGGGGCAGCCCAGGTGTGGAGTGTTATAGAATGGATGCCAGAGAGAAACCCCCAGTGTGGAACATGCCAAACTTGTCTATCTGGAAAATGTGGGTGAGGGAGTGAAAAGACCCTTTGCTGTGCAGGGGATCACATGTTTTAAATTGGACCATTTCATGTACTGAAACATCCATTCTCTCAGGAGTCTGTGGCTGTTGCTTCTTGCTTTGTCATTAGCAGGATGCACTGGTCTCATTTCTGGAAACAGATATTGCTTCATTTATTCCTGGTGGTTTGAGTGGTCAGAGAAGGCAACTTATAATTTCTCAGGATCTGTCTTAAGTCAGAGAGGAACATCTTAAAAACCTGCTGAGTCAAATGTTTATAGCTGGCAAAGTTGTCAACACCTCAGTAAAATCTGGAACAAGTTTGAAGAAAAAGAGATGCAAAAATATACTGAATACTCTTCATCATGTGATTTCTAGACCATGAGCAGCAAGGCTTGCCTCCATCTGCACAAACATATAGGTTCCAGTTTATCTAAAGTAATTGTGTTAACTCTACACCTGATCGGTTCTTCTTTTTCTTTTAGAAAGATTTCTTTGTCTTTATTTAATTTCTCCATGTCTTAAGATGATCAGAAAGATGGTGCTGGCCACAGAGTGTGGTAGGATTCCTCATCCTCGTGCAAGGGCAGCATGTGCTCTTCTCTTACTCTCCTCTGTGGCAACTTTGATTGTACCATGACCATCCAGGCTCTCCTGATCTCATATTTTCATTCTTCCACACTTTCCTTTGTTTAATGGGTAAAAATATTCTCCTTTTTATCCCTTGTCCCAAATCCCTAATCTTCAGAGCTACCCTTGCTTTCCATGTATATATACTCCCATTTCTTTTCTCCTACTGCATTTCTCACTTTCATGGGATATGTTACAATGCAAAGTGGGAAAAAGCTGTTTTACCCTCTTTCCTGCCCTTTTGCTGTAAAAGCCCAATAAAATCCAGTAGCTCAAAGTAAAGTGCTCCTACCTTCCCCACTATCACTCTGTGTAGGCATGCAGTTTGTGGTAATTGGGAGTGGCTATGTCTGAGCCTTATCCCTAATGAGCTACAGCTGTGAAAAGCAGGTGAGCAGCATTGAAAGCAATGAGACATGGAAAGCAATGAGCCATGGAGTGCCCAGGTGCACTGACCAACCACCAAAGGGAACAGAGGGCACACAGGTGCAATGCATCAGCATGACGGGTATAAAAGGTTGGGCTAAAGAACAAGAAGGGCAGACTCTTGCAGCTTTCTGAGGTTCCATGCTGTTACTCTGAATGGACTGATGCCTGAAGCCTTCTGAGGAGGTAGGGTGTTACTCTGTTTGAGCAAATGCTTAAAGATTTCTGCCATTGTATGGTGATACCTGTGTATTGTGGCTGTCTCAACTGTGACCTGAGCTGTAACAAGTGTGCTGCTTGTTTAGCTCTGTGTGGGGTGACAGCAATGGTGAGTACCAGTCCCAGAGCTGAAGGTGCCATCTTCCACTCTGTCCTGGAGTTTTAAACTAGATGTTGAAGAGGGACTGTTTTTTCCCTTGCTGCTAAGAGTTCCTCTGGGTATCCTTCAGCCTTGCTATCACAGGTTTCTCATTACTTGACTGTTTTCTGAAGGAGTTTGTGTTTTGGCAACTGCTGTAAAAAGCTTAAGGTGTTCCCTGTTTTCCTAGTGTTTCCTGCTTTTTCTAAAATATTGTTGGCTGGCGATTCCTGTAGTACCTGTTTCTGTTATGGCTTTTACTTCCTAGGGCTGAATAGTTTTAAAGTTATGTTAAATAACTGTTTTCCAGTGGGTCACTGTTAGAAAAGGAAATCTAATTTCTTGCAATATAATCTGAAAAAATATATTGATAGGGATTTATCATTCTGAAGCTGCCGGGTGTGTTTCTTTCTTTGTATTTACTCATCTACCATTGAATAGGATGGAGTTATGCTATTAATAAAGAAGCATGTGACAAGAACATGAACATGGCATGGCAGTTTTAGAGATTCTGAATGATTTTAACCTTCATATGGCTTAAAAATCTTTATTGGGCAAAAAATGCATCCAGAGTGTGCTTCCATTTAGCCATGCTGTATGGAATGTCATAGCCTTGGCTGTGGCTTTTTGTTCTAAGATGCTGCTACAGATTGAAATTATGGAGAAGCTGTTGTACTTCTGGACCTGTGGAAGGAAACTGCTTTGTGATTTCTTTAGGTCCTGTGATAACAGTGCACTTACAGGGGCTTTACTTGCAAAAGGAGTCTTGTATGAGTAAGTGTGGTGAGCTACAAGGGCCAATGAAGGTAGATTGGAAGGCACAGTGTGCAATACCATTCCTCTTGAACCCATGGTAGAGTCAATCAGTGCTTTATCTACAGCACTTGCAACGTCATTCTCCCAATAAGGCTGCATGGGCCAGCTTCTGCTCAAACCTTGTTTCCTCTGGTTGTGTTCCAGGTCCATCTGAGATCCTAAGTTCTTCCTGAATTAGGAGACTTTGATAAGTCTTTTTCACTGCTTTTTTTGGGTAGCTCCAGCTTCACAATATGACCATGAGACAGAGGAGTGAGGTGTTTTTTCTCAATAATAAAACATCAGATTTTCACAGAAAACTTGAAAGAGACTGAAATAATATGTCTGTGTTCACACCCCCATTAGTTATAATTAATAAGAACCTCCATGGGGTTGCTCTTGTTTTTGTTTTTTTTTTTTTTGGCCACTTGCTATCACGAAAAGCAAATGTGAAATATCATCCTGGGCTTTTAACTGGTAGTTCAGAATAATACATGCAGTTTGAACACTACTCCTCTGCAGAGGGAGAATGGGCAGATGAGACATGTGCCTGCTATTCCAGTGAGGACCAAATGGGCACTAAATTTTCATTTTCACCCCAAAGGAGACTAATAGAGGGAAATGATTTCCAAATCAAGATCCATTAAGCAAGAGAATCTAGTATACAATGACAATTTCACAGAATCATATACTAGCTTATGTTGGAAGGCATCTCAAAAGATCACCTGGACTAACCTTTTGGTCTAATGCAAAGGCTGATAGGAAAACTAGCATAATTAAAATTCTTTAACTCCAAATACTTGGCATGTATCCAGAAAATGTTGAAAGAATGGACTATTTAAGAGTCACTTACCTAGCAATATGTTTCAGGACTTCTTTGCTGGGTTTATTTTTACAAGAATAGACACAGAAGGATATCTTTTAGTACTGGGGACTATTATTGCTAAGAGCCCAAATCTGAGCAAAGGAGTTACATCAGTTTCTGCCATCCTCACCTCTCCCAGTTCCATTCATTAGTCATAAGAAATGTCCTTTAAGGTGCTTTAAAAAAAATCCAAACGTTTGATAAGGTGGTTTATATTTCAAAAATAAAGACTGAGGAAACTGGAAATATAAAATGAATACTGTTTTTTACTCACTTAAGTGATTCTAGCATCTCTTTTTGTTTTGATATTAAACCAAGTCTCCCAGGTAGAAACTGAATGTTATACTTGCAAGATGCTGTTTTTAGGAAGGATTTATAAAGCACTGTTCAGGTAACTGGCTCTCCAAAACTCCTTTGTGTGAGCAGTGTGTGAGAAACCACTGCAATAACAAACAGAAAGTGGACTATGTTTTCTCCATCCTTTAAGAAAAATTCTGAGAACTGTGCAAACTCCTGGACTTGTGTGAACTGCCTTTTTCAGGTTATTCAATTACTCTGACCTGTCAGCATAGTTTAGGTATAATTTGTGGTCTGGGAAGAGATCAGTAATTGCTGTTCAGAAACTGTCTTGCGTATATACAAAGACTTCTTTATAACTGAAAACTCAGGTTAAAAATAAAAGTTCATTCTGTTCAAAATAGGAAGTCAATGTATCCTTTTTCCCCAGATGGAAGTGGGTTGTTTGTGCTTTAAGAATCTGCTGAAGCAAAGCAGTGGGTGCTACATTGATGTTTCTCAGCAATTGATCTGGGTCTCTTCCTTGGTGCATGATGAAACACCATGTACTTGTGGCCCAAATTTTTTAGTTCTTCAGCTTTTACTGAAGTGTTTTTAAGATAAATGTGATGCTTCATCTCTTCTATTTGTCCCTGTGGCTGACTTGTGATAAATATTTATTTTTTTTTTTAAGCAGGAGTGATAAGGTACATATGTGTCAGAATGGGAGGCCTGCAGAAGAAGCTCCTGCAATGCCACTGCAGAAGGTAGTTTTGGCTGTTGTGAAACACTACTGTGAGGAGATAGGCTTGCAAAGAGTGGCTTAGAGGGAACTTTTTGCTTACAATCTTGTCCCCTCATAGTCTTGTGTGCTTCATTTCTGGCCCTCACAGGGGCATGGGCAGGAGCAGAGATAGAAGCTGGAAAGGAATGATGGGTCCTTGCAGGGACTTGAATTTCAGTACTTGGGTTGCTTCTGAAACTGTGGGAAAGCAGGAATAGATAGGAAAAGTGATTGCTGAGGGCTTCAACTCATTTTCTGGGAGAAACAGAATGTCTGGCTGTGACTGTCAGTCCTTTCTTTTGTGAACACCAGGTAACGTGAAGGTGTAGTCTGGATGAGAGACATCTTAGCTCCCTATGGGCTTTGTGCATCATCAGGACCAGCAATGAGGGATTGTGCTCTGAGGCCACTGGAGGAGCACAGCTGAAGTTCTGGATGCAACCTGTTAATCGAGAGACAGTTTTGCACATGGAGAAAAGTGGTTTTAAGGCTCTGTTTGAAGGCTGCCTTTGGCTGATGTGGTGCAAATGTTAATGCACGCATTGACTTCCTGTAAGACCAACATTTGTTCTAATTTGATTTTCTTTTAGGAAGCCCACACAAGATTTAATCAACTTGCTTATCTTGCCAGCAAATAAAGACCAATGGGAGCAGATATGCAATAAGCAGGAGGAAAAATAATGAGCAGCTCCTCCTTCTTTACCCAAGAGTCATCTGTAAATTCCAGCCTGGGCACAGTTTGCCGTGTTTTCTGAGCCTGGTTGTTAGAGTAGACTGCCAATAGGGTAGCCTAAAAGATGATTTGTTAGCAATGAATTCTCTTCCCTCCTTTTCAGTACTTGCTTTGCCTTCTGCCTTTTTTTGGATTTAAATGTTTGTGATTTTCACCTCTTTATCCATCATAGCACACCATTGACTGAATAATACACTTTTATTAAGCTGCCCTCTTTCTGTGAAATAAATGCCAGCAATAATCAGTCAATCATTCAATTCATATGAATGTGGAATTTAGATGTGGCTGTTTGAATTGGGTTTATAATATACCATTTCTTGGTACAGCATGTTCTTTGATAGTATTCTTTTAAATGACTGTTTCCAACTGCACTGGAAAGCACCTATGAAAGAAATTGTTTGTGATGCTATACTTAATTTAAACGTCCTTTTTTCTTCAGCATTTCTGTCTGTATTTCATTTCTATGCAAATTATATCTTTGTGAGTTAGTAAAATTTTACAAACCAGTTGAAATGCAGCTATGGAATGAATTATCAGAGAAAATTTGGAAAATACGCCCATGAAAGGAAAATTGAGGAAAACATTTAAATCTAATTGTGTATTATTCAAAGAGAATTCCAGAGCAACTCTTGGGTGAATATTACATAAATGTATACCTACATTAAATGATTAATTTACCACAGGTAATATACTTCAAGGTTCAGGGACTATTTTCCTGTTAGCCTGTGCATGTAGCACTGCTCAGCTGAAATACAGCCTAGGTACACAAATGCACTTCACTTGCTCATGGGTAATTGCAGAGAAGGAACTGTGAGTGTAATGCTGTCAGCAGCTACAGAGCAGTGGCACTGCTCCCCACTATCCCAGTGCTCTGTCTCCATTACAGCAACAGTGCCTGAGTGTAACCTTGAAGGAAGTCAACACTTGATGACCAAGAATCATTTAATCTCCTCCCAAATATAAAGTATTCATCCCCTCTAAATTCACTAGCAGCTGTCAGATCAACTGTGAATACTCTGAATAACTACCAGAGTGAGCAATTGATCTCCAAAATGGGAGACTTGATAGCTCTGTATTTGTCAGCCAAGAATAGTTTCCATGATTTGTGCCTCGATGAGATATATGCTTCCCCTCATGAGGCAGACTGGCTTTGTGAGTGGTTTCACCCCTTACTTAACCATTTGCCTAGGAAGACTGTGGGCTGAGGTGGAGAGGCAAAGGTACTAAAGGGCCTTCAATGCTTTCAGAGCTACCAGGGGAGAATATAACTGGAGTCCAATCCAAAGGTTGAGTTGGTGTCTCCAGAATCCAGGAGAAACCATAGCAAAGCTTAACATGATTTTTTTTTTAATATATATTTTAAAAAATAGCTAGTTTCTACTCATGCCTCTGTATTCATAAGTCCTGAGCTGCATATCCAGAGGGCCTGGCTAGAGCAGGAGGATGATGAGTGCCACCTATCTTCCACTCCTTGGATCTCCTGGGCTTCTCAGCACGTGGTCAACAAGATGAGGTCACCAAGATGTGCCTTTAAGGAACTGACTGCAACTGTGGTCTTGTGAGGCATCCTGACCCACTTGTGTAACTCCTTAGCGCTTGTTATGTTTGTCTTAACATTCCAGCCCTGCCCCTTCCCTTTCTGGCATCTTCTTATAATGCACAGTCCTCTGTTTAAGTCTAGGTGCCTCCTTTGCCTGTGTGCTCTGTGGAGGTGTGTGTCTGGATGCTGGGAACTTGCTTATCTGGGTACTAATAACACTTGCCACTGTTACAGCTCTGCTTCTGGCTTTCCTTTCTTTTCCCTCCTTTCCTTCCACTCCCAGATATGCCCATTCACTCTCAATTCCTACCAATCTTAAAAATCTTAATACTTTTATTACAACTCTTTTTTTTCTCCACAGATGAGTTTAATCAGTTTGGGTTTCTGCACCCAGCAGAAAGTCTCCTCATTTCTTATAGACTGTTAGTGATGGCCTGTTTCTTCTGTGGTGCAAATACACCCCAAAATCCTGAATTTTCTGGGGTACCCATGTAGCTAAGGACCAGATTAAGCAGAACACCTGGGGACAAACTGAAGTGCAGGAAGATTTAAGGCACTGAAGGATAATACTGCACCCCCTGCTCCCTCCTTGTGGTAGCCCACTCAGCGTGGAGGCTTATATGGTGCTTCCAGCTTGAGTTCCAAGTTTGTTTGGCAGTTCCGAGTTTGAGCAGATGGCTGCTTAGATGATGCCTAATATGGCTAAGGTCTATTAGCATCTGTACCTGCCTCTGAAGAACTTTGTCTTCCAGGAACTGTGCCACACACACTCAGACAACTCAACCCCCGGTGGAAATCCACAGGAATTCTGCCTCGAGAGGATGGTTTGGAGCTGTTAAGGTCATTGCCTGGGGGTTCCCAGCTCAGCCCATGGCTCTGAAAGGAGCTGTGGTGCTGAACAAGGCATTCTGGCTGATGCTTCAGGGGCCAGGTATCCTACACTGGGCCTTTCAATGAAGACATTACGTACAAAGCCTCTGCTAAAAACATGTGCCACAGCTCTGCAGTGAAATCCATCTATTTATGAATTGTTGTCAACTGTAAGAACACTTATACTGAACAAAGACAACATGGAGCTTACACATTCTTTATAAATAGTCACAGTTGCTCTCATCAGCAGTAGCTCTAGCATGGTAATTTCTATATTTTTGTAATGGATGATAAAGGAAATTTAATCTTTTGAGTTTCTATCAAAGACAACTTACATTGTAAGCTAGCAGTGAGGTTTCAATGTCTGTCAGTATCTGAAGGGAGGGTGTCAGAGGATGGAACCAGGCTCTGCTTGGGTGTGCCAAGCAATAGGAAAAGAGACAATGGGCAGAAACTGAGGCACAGGAAGTTCCACCTGAACATAAAGAATAGATTTTACTGGGAATAGATTGTCCAGAGATGTTGTGGGTTGCTCCTCATTGGAGATATCCAAGAACCAGCTGGACATCATCCTGTGCAATGTGCTTTAGTGTGACCTGCCTGAGTAGGGAGCTTGGACCGGATGACCAACTGTGGTCCCTTCCATCCTGACCTATTCTGCAATTCTGATTCCATAATACAGAATAGAGGATGTGTGTGTGTTAGGGTTTTTTCTACAGTATTTTCTGCTATGATGGGTATGAAAAAAGGTCATGTTTTTAAAAAAACTCATAATTATGTACTTAATGCATAAGTTTGTACATCCAGTATATTAATTATGTAGTGAATACAATGCATAGCAGCTCATAGGTATTAGACTTTATGTTAATTTCCAATGCTCTCAAAAAACCAAGGGGATTCATTAGTTGGATGTAATTCAACAAAATTATAAAAATTAATGAGTGTTCAAATAATAGCCACATTCACACCATATTTTTCAGAACAGTAAAAGATAGGATTAATTTTAGTAAGTTTAAATTAGATGTCCAAGTCCACCTTCAAGGCTTCTCCAAGCCTTCTAGATTTTCTGTAGGAAGTGTTTAGAGACAGTCATCTCCAGCTGAATTGGAATGGAGGACTATAAATTTGCAGATGATCTAGAAAGATGACAAGGCAATTATTACTCATTATTTTTCACAAGAGAAGGGCTAAGTCAACATCCTGTCTTTAAAATTAACATAGTGTGTAATTAAATCATCTGTCACAGGATCCAGTAAAATAATTTTCAACATTATTTAAAAAGCTGTAGAGAAGTTCAAGTAGAGGTCCATTGCTGGGTTATTGCATGTATTTGACTGCGATGGTTGCCTTGGAAAACCCCTGTGCTTCTCAATGATATGGGGAGGATATACTGGGGACAAATATTTCCAGGTGCTGGCCAGCATCAGAAACAGGATATTATTCTGAACTGATTTTTGCCTTCATCAGTTTTGGGGTTTTATGTTCCTTTGTCTCCTTAAGTCTAGAGTATCACTAAAATAACACTGCAGTAATACTGAATAATCTCAGCACTGTCAAAACCTTTGTAAGCATTATGTTCCAAGAACAATCTACTGTAATATTTCTAAAGGCAACCCTGAGGTTGTTTTTCCAAGGGGGCTCATGACAGCAAAAGCAAGCTGACTTCCTCAAACACAGTGACCCTGGACTTATGAAGTGAACGTATGCAGTGGGTTTTGATGCCAAGTTCCCACCAAAGCCTTTCTATCAGTCCTTTCTAAGCTGGACAGGGAGGAGAAAGTAAAATGAAAGGTTTGTGGGTTGAGATAAAGATAGGGAGAGATCACTTACCAGTCACTGTTATGGGTGAAAGAGACAAGGTTTTGGGTAAAACATTAATATACTACCAATCAAATCAGAGTACAATAATGAATAGTAAACCTAAATCTTATAAAAAACAAATGTTTCCCTATCCCTCCTTCCTTCTTGGACATAAATCTCCTCCTGATTCTTTACCTCCTACTCCCTCAATGGCTCAGGTAGATGGGCAAATGGGGGCTGCAACCAGCTCATTACACGGTGTCCTGCCCTCCATGGGCTGCAGGGCACAGCTGCCTCACCAGGGTCTGCAGGGGAATCTCTGCTCTGCCTGCAGCACCTCCACCCTCTCCTTCACTGACCTGGGTGTCTGCAGGGCTGCTGCTCTCACATATCACTCCTTGCTCTGTCTGCAACTGCTATTGTGCAGTAACGTTTTTACCTCCTTAAATCTGTTATTTACAAAGTTCTTCCACCATCACAGATGGACTCAGACTTAGTCAGCGGCAGGTCTGCCTTGGAGCCAATTGGCACTGCCTGCATTGGACATGGGGAAGTTCTGGCATCTTAGACAAACCACCCCTGTAGCCCTCTCCATACCAAACCTGGCCACACAAACTCAATACAAAGAAATATGTAATTCTGCATTGGACATCTGATTGTATCTTCAGTTTGCCTGACTGGCAGATGACGATGTTTCCCCTTGGAGTGTTGATTCTTGAACAAGATACGGAGGTGTGTTGGGAAAAGTATTACAGAGTTTACAAGAAGAGCTTTCAAGAGGGATATTTTCTATGCACAGTCCTTGGTTTCTCACCTTGGAATAGGAAGTGTTGAAATGGAACAAAGTCACTCACATCTTGTTATGGACATTCCAAGGTATGAATTGAAGGTTTTGGTTATTTTTCTTTCTTGCTCCTAAATATTCACACAGAAAATGGTGGGCTAGTAGAATAACAGCATAAAAATTTGCGGAAATGTGACTACTACAGTTGGAGTAGTTCTCTCTGTGACTGTCACCCTCTAGTCTAACCTGCTGACAAAGTCTGTACCTTCAACTTTCACTTTCCTTCTGCGACATCTGACCTTGGGGTAGAGTCCTACCCTGCTATGTACTTTGTGTTTGTATGAAGGAAAAATCCAGAATGGTTTGATAATTCAGATTATTAGAGCAAAATATGCCATATCCAGCAGCCTAGGGGAGGTGAGGGTACTGCAACTATGTGCCTGCAGCTTCTCCCTGTTGTGAGGCAGGAAATGTACTCCCAGGAGGCACAGACACATGGTGCACACATATACACCACATCTGTATATACATGGCTGGCCACAAGGTCACAGACAGACACACAGAGCACTTGCTCAAACACAGGCAACAACAACAGCCTCATCCTGCTTGTTTCTGAGCAGAACCAGGAGGTCTCTAGAGAGAGCACACCTACCCAAACAGGATGGAGCACTCCAATGGCTCAGCTCAGACACTCAGTCTGCCTCATAGGTGGCCCCTGGATGTATGAGACCCCCTATGAAGTTGCTGGCAAAGACCACATCACTCATCCCCCCCCTCTCCACACCCTGAGCTGGCTGGGTCTCCCCTGGGCCCGCAGCCACCACCACACATGGTGTCACCCTTAGAGACACACACAAAGTGGGTCTTGCTCCTAGAGACCCTGCTAACTCTGGGAGCTGATAGGACTCCACTGGTCCCACCTATAACCTGCTCCTCCTATGGTCTCGCCCTTACAGACAGAAACCTGGGTCATACTTCATGTCTCCACAGGCATCCCTGCTTGTGCTCACACACTCACTAGCACACCCACACTCACTGTCCACCATGGACACGCAGACCCCCTGCGACCTGAGCTCACCTCAGGTTGCTGCACTCAGACCCCATAACACACATGTATCCAGAAAGCAGAGAGCCTGCACCCAGGAAAGGAGAAAGGAGTTTAATTAGGGAATTAACCAGCCTGTATTCATCATGGGCAGACAAATGTGCTGACCAGCTCCCTATTTACATGTATCCAGCCCTTTTCAGCTGCTTATCCCTCCATTTTCCTACATTCGTTCCTTCTTCAAATCACCTAGATGCCTTCTTTCTCCACCTTCGTTTTCCATCCTAAGTGTCTTATAATAAATCCTAGATAATCCCAAACTTCTTCCCTGCAGCCCCTCCCCTGAGTCAGAAGGATGACATGGAAGGCTCTTCCTGATGACTCCTCCCATGGACTCCATGTCTAGGCACCTGAGCTGGTGGCTCTGCTGGGTCCACTTGGGAGAATAGGACATCCATGCTTTGGGAGGGAGTGCTTCACTCAGGATCCCTGCCTTCTATTGCCTCTCTCTGTTCCTTTGTGGGAACCTAACTTGTAACACTTTCCTGTGCAGCAGGAAGCAGTGGGAGTCTTGGATTTCTACTTCTCTGCATTGCAGCTAGGGAAGTTGGAACTCCTGGTCTATGCAGTTGTCTAGCCAGGCTGTTCTCCATCTGCCATGTTCCAGTTTCTCCTCATGCAACCACAGGCCATGCTTTGTATGCATAGTGGGACAGGAGCAAGATATTTCTTCTAGAAATACAATTATGAAGAACATCGACACCAGAATGTGAACATCTCAGAATAGAAATAGAAATTTTTGCTCTAGGCCCCCAGCAGAGTCCTATTCATTCCAAACAGCTGCTCTTTCCCCCAAATATAGATAAGGAGATTGATAACTTGATTTACTGTTTTTAGAAAAGCATTGAATCATTTTTCTTCTTAGGAGCATCATGGTCAGTTTAGAGTTCCTGGAATCTGTACATGTAAGATTTCTTGAATTGTTCCACCAAAGAGGATTAATGAGCTGGGTAAGGTTGCAATGGGAATCCTTTGCTGTGTCTTTTTCATGGAGGCAGCTTTGCAAAAATGGAAATTCCAGTTACTTGTTTGTGAAGTTGGGTATTGCCAATGCCACACCACTTTTTACCAGACTGCTCAAGGCCTTCAACTGGCCAGCTGCCAGTGGGCTGGGAGGACAAGTGACTTATTAAGTGTGCTGGGAATGTGTGTAGTACAGAAAAAAGAGTGAGCAGCACTGCTAGTTCAGATGTATTTGGCCGCAGAATAAGAACAAAATCAGGACACGTTCTTGCTGCAAAGGCTTGAATAGAGCCTTTCTCTTTACAGTGACTGAAAGACAAATTCAGCCTAAAAGTAAGAGTATGATGTAGGAAACTCTAACAGTACAGAAAATTAACCATTGTTATAATTTATCAAGGTCAGCAATGCCCTTCACTGAACAAATTTTAGCTCAGTATTCAGGCATACATTCCAGTACAAGAAAGGCTTTTGAGCTTGAAATAACACATAGAAAGACAATCTTATAGTGCCATAATGCACAAGGTTGGGCTAGATGATTTTCTTTTTCTCCTTCGGGTCTGTGAGTTTTATGTAGCTCCTGTCTGCAAGAAAGAGAAGCCTTTTTAGTATGTGCTAAAGGTGTAGCATTTTTCAAATGAGTACATGTGCAAATGGGATGACTGTGATGGGAAATGGGGAGACTGGTTATAGGGTGATAAAAAGCAGCTGGTGCTAGGATATTAGACATATTAAAAATACACCTTTCTCCATTACTAAAGATAAAACAACTCAGTTTGCATAAAGAGGAAGCTAATGCAATGTGGTAATGACCAAATACCAAATGAAAGAGAGAAACACAATGGAAGAGAGGTCAACAGACCAGAAAGGGATTTAGGATAGTGAAAAGCAGTAGAAACAAGAAGTGATTGTGTTTGCCAAAGATGCTGCTGTGATACCTATGTGTGCAGAGTCCCATTCAATGAGAAGAACTGGATTACCATTCTTTGAAATGTCTTTTTTTTTTTTTTGGTGCTTGAGAGCATCTCTTAAGATTCACATGTCTGGTACATCACACATACCTACTTGAATGCCTTTCTCCATGAGAAAAATTGTATCTTTCATCAAGGTAATGTATTTTTTTTAAACTGTCAGAATCATTCGAATGAAATGCATGAAGAAATCAATAGCAGAATGGTATTAAAGAAAAGCCACAGCTTTGCTCACAGTTAAAGGTTTCAAGTTCAATAATGTTGGACTTTAAAGAGAAGGAAAGAAATTTCCTTCATTTTTACTATAATGCACTTAATGCACCATACAGAGAAGAATAGAAATGCTGTCCAATAGATCCTTTGTGTTTTCCTCAACCTTTGCTGTCAGCCTCCTTTCCCATTTCTTTTTAGTTCTTATTCATTTTCAAAAAAGACCCCTCCACTGTGAACAAATTTAATTCCTTCCAGTGGCACTGCACCAGATATCACTGCATCCTGTCACAAACCATATCTGTGATGTTTAGAGAACTACCTTTTATTTTGAAATATTGGTAGAAAATATATTCCTGGTTCTGTTCTTCCCGAGGTAAGAAAGATAAAAGAGTGAGCTACTGCCACAATGAGTACATTTTTTTCTAACAAACCTGTTCTCAGTATGTTTATACACAGTGAAGAAAAGAACCAGATAAGCAAGATGTAATTTCCTTCTGTCACAAATATGACTATTTATTGAGGATTGTTTTCTTAGGCAAAGAAAGCAATCTTTCTTTACCTTTTATGTCAGAAATGCAGGACTGCCCTAAACCAGCTGCTTCTGTTTGGAACTGTTCTCAACTACCTAGCTCTGATTCCTGGCTATACCTTAGGGATTGTTGTCCTCAGAGTTTGTATCTTTGGTGTCTCTAAGTTGTCTTTTTCCATTTAGGTGTACTTCAGGCAGTCATTTATCGCAACCTCCCTTTGAATTGAGCTTGCCTTTTTCTCTTGCTGTCTTTGAATATTCCTCCCACCGACAGCTACTCTTTCTTTACATTCTTTTTACGTTACTTTGCGTGGGTTTTTCTGCCAGCTACCTCTTACAAGAGAGTTTTGCTTTCTGAGTTGAAATAGCATTTCTGATAAATATTATTTATTTTTCTAAAGTAAATACTTTTCTGGTGAGGGAGAAAGGATTTCAGCCATGGAGCAGACAATTGCCTGCATCTTTACAAATACTTAAACTGGGATTTAGGTTTGCATGGTTTAGGTTCTGACTTGTCTCTCTGTTAATAAATTGCATAGTGGCTCAACACCTCCCTGTGCCACTCGAACTGAAAAACTGGTTACTTTCCACCAGGCACAAACTCTGATCTGGTTTCCAGCTGAAAATAAGAGTCTGTAGGAATACTTCTGAAAACATGAATGTGATTAAAGACCTGATGTCTGGGGAAACCACAGTCAGTGGGACCTGACTGACAATAAAGCCTTATCTTCACTTGCTCCAACATCCATGGTATTGCTTTGGGCTGTTCACTCCCCACACCAGAGAACAGTTTGGTATAATGGGCTCTGAGTCCATCAGCAGTTTTCCCACCTCCTGCTATAATGCAAGCTGCAATGACACAGTACCTCTTGGCTCTTTTTCCAAAGATCCCATCAAAATCCCCCTCCTTTTGGGAGAGGGAGAAGAAAAGGTGCTGGTGAATCTTTATTTACCTCATGTACACAATAGTTATGCTGTTAGCCAGTTTGTACCAACTTCTTCTTTCTTCATGGGCTTAGACTGGGTGGAGGCATGATCTCTGCTTGAGATTCCCAAACTGGGGAAAAAGTGTGAATAATAAAAATCCAATAAATTAATTAATCTGACTTACATTTATTTGATCCTAGTTGGTGATAATATCAAAAGAGAAATTTAATTTGTAGTTTCAAGTTCTGCAGTGTGTATCCCTCCCCCTTCTCCTGTAAAAAACCTCTGTGGTGTCCTGTGTGTAACTTAGCATCCAAGTGCTGAAGTGCAGGCTGAACTGGGACCTGGGAGAGCAGGTGGGTGACTGACAGGGCTTTGAGCCACACTTGTAAGGCAATGATGGAACAGTGATCCTGTCTCTAAAATGCTGACGTTTGCCTAGTACTAGCTGGTTCAAGCAGTTTAAAATGCACTGTCACCTCCTTTTGCAAAGCAACAGTTTCTCAGTATTGCAAAGCAGTGAATTTACTACTCACGTTCTAACAGGTCAGACCCTCTAGCTTTTTTTATTTCCAGGTAAGGGCAGCTTTTACATTCTAGCTTTGCACCCAGAGACCTATTCCCTGTCTCTCCTGTGCCTGCACTCTCACTGCAGTCACTTAAGTCAGTGGAAGTGAAGGAAAATGGAGGGTCAAAGCACAGCCTTTACCTGCGGGGAAGGATGCAATGGGACAAAGTTTAAGGCTGCTGCTGGGGTTAGATGTGACAAGGAGCTCACTGGTCTGGTGGAGGGTGTCCCTGACCATGGCAGGGAGGCTGGAACTACATGATCTCTAAGGTCCTTCCTAACACAATCAATTCTGTGATTCTATGAAATGCTGAAAGGGTCCATGGCAAAGGCTTGTGAAATATTAAAGGTCAGGAAGCCACCTGGAGCAACAGAGTGTCTACTAAGAAACCCTGGTATTGCGCTTCTGTGATGCCCAAGGGCATCTTGATTGTATTTTGTCCAAGGATGAAGACATGGGAGGGGATAACTCTGTATCATCACTCTTTTGGAAAGCTTAATGATGAAGACCTGATACAGGCAAGTCCATTTGCTTTAAATAAGCTCTTATACTTAACTGGTGGCTTGGCAGCTTTGCTTGGTTTTTCCTGTGTAATGCTGTAATGAAATAGCATGGACAAATCCTGTGACTATTTCCCTAGTTACTGTTGTCCTGGTAGAATGCTTAATGCACATTCATAACCATAGCATTCAAAGGCATCTCCCAGCTCCAAAACATCAGCCTCTTGTGAGTGTTGAGGGATGGAAAACTATTATGGATTTTGACCCCAGTCTCTTACATGGGAGCCATCCACTGGTGTAGCACCATGCCAGCCATTCCTGCATTCCTCAGTGGGGGTTTACCCAGGAGACAGCAGGCTGTTTGCTGCTGGTTTGCATGGTGCCCTGTGTGATGGACTTTCACACCTGCCCTGAGCATTACCTATGCCTAAGGAAGATAGCAAGTGTTAACAAGTGAGAAGAGAGACAGGGTGCACCTATGGATTAGAAGGGTCCAAACTCACTGTCAGCTCAGCATTTCAGGGAGCAGCAATATAGTAAAATACTGTTTATTTGTTAGACTTCCCTGGTCTGTCAGATCCTCTCTGTTTAAAAAATGTGGGATATGAGACAATAGATATTTTCAGAAAGCATCTGCTGTTAACCAAAATGTGCACGTGTGTGGGGCTGCATATAATGATTACACACAATTTATGAGAGTGCTGCAAACCCAGCTAGATTTTGTGTGCAGATATATATGGAGACCACTTTTAGAGTCTGCATGTGTGTGCACACACATTTAAATACACAACAGTATGAGATCTCTTGGTGCTCAATACTCTTCTGGTCTTCAGTAGTTTTTTCACTCAGAAATGGTGCCAAGAATAACTGAATTTGTGGTCAAAAATTGTGTGCCTGGGCAGCGGTGTTGTACCAGGTGCTCTTACTGCCTTTATGTGCCAACAAGCCTTGCAAGTAGGAACTGGAATTGCTCTATGTAGACAAATAGCTCTTCCTAGTTGCAGTACACTTCCCTAAAAAAATATTATTTTTCAGAATGCAAGTGGTTGTAGCCATCCTGTCTTTATTCAGACATACCTACACAAGTGAATAACATTCTCAATGTTTTATAGATGTTAAATTACTGTGGAAGTAAAATTTCTTGAATTTGAAAACAGAGTAATTGTTCATTGTTCGTGGTCTATTCCATTTTATTTTTTCTTTGTGTTTTGGGGTTTTTTTTCTTTCCTTGGTTTGGATGCAAAGTTTTCCAGTTTCCACATCAGTTTGCCAGAGTTTGGTTGTGTGTCAGGTGAGTACATAGCCATTGCCACCAGCTCCTTAGAAAAGTTTCAAACACAGTAAAAAAATAAAATGACAGAATGAGAACACTTGAAGATGTGAGATGAGACTGTGTAGCAAGCTGTATATTGGAATTTTGAAACACTCCTTTGTACTCAGCTCCTGTGAACTGACAGTGGTCTGCATGTACACTGAATTTTGTAGCGAGCTACCAGACTGTCAGAAATAGCTGTAAAAAATCCAAACTGCACTATTTCTCTAAAAAATCAGTTCTTTTTATGTACATGCTTTTTCTTTCCGGCACTGAAGGAGGGGTTTTCAGGCTTCTTTGCTTTTATAAGCTCTACAGATATTTTTTGGTAAGAGTACTCACTGAAATGTACAAGAACAGGTTATTTTTTAGTCTTAATTGCAATTCACAAAGGACTTTTGCAGTCAGAACATCCCAGTACAGAAACTCTGACTCACTGAAATGAGCAACAAACCCAAACCCTTTTGGACCTAGAGATGAACCTCAGGAGCAGCATCTGCCTTTAGCCAGAGCTTAAGCCTTTCAGCTTTTTGGTGTGAGCTGTGCCCATTCTGAAAGAGAACCAGAAAGGAAGTTCAGATTATTCTGAAATTCCAGGTTTGGACTCAAACGAAACCTAAAGGTAACCTTTTCTTTCCCCCTGACATCGATATGAGATTAAGAGGAAAGCCTGAAATGTGAAACTGTGCTCAGGACAGGTAATGTTAAAAAATGCACAATGAAGTAAAAGGAATAAACACAGCATGAGCTGAGACTTGTTGGTTTACCTGTAAAACTAATACAGTTTTGGGGTTTATTTCAAAGTTTCTGTGTTAGACAAAGGGCCCCATTTGGGGCTCTATGGTATCAACTACAGCTTATTTTCCACTTTAGCTTTTCAAAAGTAGATGTCCAACGATTGAAAGATGAAAATGAATTAATAGCATTTTTATGGTAGCTATGAAAAGAGAAATTGTCTCAGAATTAGTAGCCTTAAATTTGCTGCATTTGAGTAATTCCAATCTGCTATATACGAATTTTTGTGGAGACTTCTTAATTTGGTGACTGAGCCAATTCAAATTGTAGTAGTACAGAGGCTGCTCTCATAATGTGGCATCCAGGTGTCTCTGGCAAATCCACGCACTAGCAGTTCAATCCCACTCTTCTATCATACATATCATCTTAAAAAAATAAATAATTTAAAAATTTTTCCGTCCAATACAGCAAAACCAATTTATGCCCTTTATGGTCTGACAGCTTAATTTTTATTTCTTGAAGAAAGAAAAATCATTCATTTCCTAAACCAAATTTGGAGTTATACAATTTGTTAAAAGCCTCAGAAATTAGCAAGCAGCTTTTAGAAATGTTTAACTTAAAAACAGCCAGGAAGGTTTGGGTTTTTTTACATTTGTTTAAAAAAATTATATTCTCTCAAAATGAGACCTTTGTGCCAAGTTTTATTCTGGAGCACAGCTTTACAGCTGAGCTAAAACCCCCTATAATAGGAGAAAAGTGACAGACCCTTAACTATAGTAGCATGAACAGCACTGCTATAATTCCTGGGTGAACTTTGTCCCTGGATGTGTGTTTTTGGAGTGTGCCGGGGTGACATTCAGCCTCTACATTCATTTTTATGATAATTCAGAGTAAATTGTGGTGCAATAAACTCTTCAAGCCTGTCTTTCTTGTGAAAGCCATGAATCAATCAGCTGCAGGCTTTTTTGGGTCTTTTCAATGTATAGTGATCATTTAGATTTGACATGCATTGTGAGACCTTGGCTTAGCTCCTCTCTATGGTCTGTCATTAATTCCAGCCTTTACTGTTCTGAAGTACAGTGAAGGATGACTGAGAAATCATTGCCCCTCTTCAGCTCTGTTATTGCACAAAATAGCAGCGCAATAATTTTTTGTCAATGTTTTACTCTAAAAGCTTTCTACATCAGTTTTGAAAAGGAAGCAATAAAGCCCATTCAATGGTATGAATAAAAATCCTTTGAGGTTTAGGCGCAGGGCTGCTTTTCTTCAGCTGGTAATCAAATTGGAGCTAAAATGAAATTGAGTTTTCTTATGAAAATAGCCTTTGTTGCTGGGAAGGCTGGTAATTCATAAACAATAACCTGCTCTTTTGTGTGGATAATAATATATTCATGTTCTTTCAATAGGGTAAAAGCCAGACCTAGTGCATTATGGTACAGTAAAAATAGCAGAAGGAGCTTGCTGGAATAATCTTGAAGAAGAGATGTAGCATTCGGTGACTTAAGCTTTCAGCTCCCATCTGAAATTGTACTTTGCTTTTATTTGTGAGCAGGGTTTTAGTTGTTGATTTGTTGCCGCTATACAATATTTGGTTAATTGTGGAAGATCTCAAGCTGTGCTCATCACTGCTCCTGCGAAAGCTGCTGCCAGCTGCTAGAAACAGAGCCTGCTGCTACAGGATGTACACTATTCACAGGAGCAGCCTCTCAGCGCTGATTATCACTGAAGAGTTGCCTGCTCTCCATCACTGTGTGCCCTGCACGCAGCCGGAGCGCGGAGCGCGGGGAGGCAGCCTGCCTGCCCTCTCCTCAGGGTAAGGAAAGGCGTGCGCCGGGACAACTTGGCTGGGAATTTTCCAAGCGCTGGTGGGGAACAGGCTCCCAGCCCCTGGGAGGGTGGCGTGGGCTCAGCCACTTTGGAGCCGAGCGGGGGCTGGAGGAGGATGTGAGGGGAAAGGAGTGAGGGTTTCCAAGTGCTCTGAGGTGCTCTTGGAAATGTTGCTTTGGGGTTCGGTGTTCTTTTCTTCTTAGGCGTGCGAGACTTTGGAGGTTTGATTCGGCACTGCTTCTGGTTGAACTGGAGTTGTCATATCTGGTTTTGTGACTCGATGCTAAAGGTCTTGGTGTGGCTGGAGGTTGCTCCTCAGATAGGCTGTGTGAGCAAAGGCAAGAGACTGTCAGAAAACTCTGGGAGCATGTCCTGTCTGTAGCGACTCTTTTTCTTTGCCTCAGCTTGGGGGGAGTGGAGGATAAACTTCAGTTTGAGTACCTGAAATTACCTCCTTCCCGCTCCTCTCCATCAGTTTATGCTTTTAAATTGTTGATAGCTTTGATAGTGTTGAGCTCTGAGTGGTGACAAATTTGCATGCAGACACAGACATGCAAAAATGCTGATTTGGAGTCTGTTTATGTGTAAGATGCAGACTTGATCAGTCTCACCAATGGCTGAGGTGAGAGATTGCTTAAAGATTTAGCTGAATTTTGACTAGTCGTCCTGGCTGGATTACAGAACTAATATTAAAGCCACTCATCAGAGTGGCCATGGAGATGCAGGGTGAGACACGATAGCTGGTCAAAACTGTGCCATTACTTGTGGGTTTTGGTGGCAGGGAGGACTGAGCGTGTCTTGGTGGCAAGTCGGAAGCAGCTTTGCAAAAGGCTTTCTTACAGTGGAAGGGATTGTAACCCAGACTCTGAAAGCCATGCTCTTTTAAACTGAAATAAGGAATGGATTAATACCAGATGTATTGTTCTCCTGAGAAGTTACCCAAGGGTTTAGAAAAGTTTCACAAACCCACCCCCCCTCGCCAGACCAGAACGTATCCAAGGCAGATAAAAGTAAATGAGAATTGTCAACTGCAAAATCTTACAATGGGGATTATTTTGAAATTAACATTGACATTAGATCTGTACCGTATGCAAGGCTGTCTTGAAGTAGTTGCAGAGGTTTTTATTCATTTTTAACAGTGAAATTACATGCTTAACAAAAGGAACTTTTAAAGGCACAGTGGTAACTGACAGTCAAAGCAATATATGTCATTATCCAATTAGTACACACAAATGTGTTTTTATTATTCACTTAACATACCTCTGTGTTTGGCTCCCAGGAATACAGTGTTTTATTTCTCAAAGTGTTTTAAGACTGGTATATGGTTTACTGCTGCATTTGGAATAATATTTGTGAACATTACAAGTATTTATATTGTTGTTGTTTATTGGGTTAAATCTGTCTACAGAAAAATCCTTAAAAAAATTGTGGGTAAATGCTGGTTAGACAAAATGTAGCATGCACTCAATTCCAGTTTTCTTCACAATGGGAAAATTTGCTTTATATTACATTTAAAGCTGAATTGAGATAAATAATATTGCTTGTGTTTAAAAGAATGATAATATAACTAAATTTTCAAGTGCATTTGAATGGAATGTATGTTAGCATATAAAAGAGCATCTGTTGGTACTTACTAATATAAGAACAGAGTCTATTCAACAGAACCAATCTTTTTGTTTTGGTAAAAACTATCTAGCAATGTGGTTTTGCATTTGTTTTATTGGGAAACTGGCATGTGGTGGTGATTTAGCTTTTTAATTACAAGTTCTGGAACATTGCATTATCAGTTTTCTTTAGGAGGAAACATTTCAGTTGTAGTTGGACAGTACTGTTGTCCTAGCACCAAATATACACAATAGGTAAAACAAGTTTACCAAGGAATCCACTCTGTCTACAGCTTTAGAATTTTTCTTTTCTTGCCATATTTGAATAAGATTTAGTGAATTTGTTTGGAGTATGTTTCCTATGTTTCTGATGTTGGATTCACCTTTGTCATGGAAATGCAGCTTTTTTTCTGGGTTTCAGGAAAAAGGATGCACAGAAAGGTTGCTTCATTTAGGTATGAGGTGCTCTAATGAAGCTCTGGTATGTGCACAGACATCCATGAAAACAAACCATTTAAATTTCACTAGCATTAGACATTTCCCCCACTGACAGCACCAGAGTGGGACAGCTGTACACTAAAGAAAGTACAAGCTCCCATGAGAGCACTGCTAATGCATCTCACGCCCAAGTATTATTCTGTTATTTAGCAGTGTTATGAGTTAGGAATAAGTACCTAACAGTGAAACACTGTGAGACCTCCAGACTAATGTCATGATGCCTATTTTAGACTTTAATGTAAGCAAATATGATGTTTATCAATGTTAGCTTTATGTACTGCTGTAACTCCCAAAAGCAGATATTTTCAATTGCAGTTAGCATTTCTAAGTTTATAAAGGAACACATTTGCAGTCTAGGCAGTCATAAGTTACAGGTCACTTACAACACACAAAGTGTCCCCTGTTGACATAATTGGTTGGATGATGCTCTGTACATTTGTCTTGAAATTTTAAGTTTCTGCTGATGCTGGAATCTAAATTCTTTACTGAGTATGGTTTCCCCTAGAGGTACAAGGCAAATGAGAATAATTATTTTGCAATAAAAAGCAGGTTCCAACCATTGCAGGCAATGGTGTAATTGAAGGCCATCAAACCCTGTATTAAAATAAAAATTAATATATTCAGGTTTGGCATGTCTTACCTAATGAATGCACCCTACCACTGGGAAAAAAAAATCCTGACCTTTTACACAAGAAGGTAAACCAAGTGAATTAAGTATAAACAGATTTTTTGCATATTTACTGTCTCAGTACTAAATGTATTTAAATTTTCCAGCCTTGTTTTTCAAGTAGTTTGTGGTCACCTTGGCTGTATTTGCATGCAGTTGTTTATTAAAAAGGAGTCTTCAGTAAAAGCATATCTGGATAATTTATTCATATTAGAAATCTGGTGCTAGAATAGCTCTGGTGCCATCTTATCTGGTAGGCTTTAAAATGTATAAAAATAATATGTAAGATGAAAAATATATTAAAAGATTTTCATCAATAATTATGATAATGAAGGTCACAAAGTGTGACCCATATTTTGTGGATGAATGTCTGTAGAATGCTGTTTCATAGACCTTCCCGCTTTTGCTCTTCTGATTGTTATGTTTGCTTAAACTGTGTAGATTTTGGTAAAATGCTGTACTTCCTTATGTAAATTGCAGAGATAAAAGTTGAGAGGAGCCTGAAGTTTCAATGCTTTCACATCTGTCTACTTCAATCCTTGAAAACGAAGAGCTTGTTTATGGATGTCTTTTTATTTTCAAGTTAGGTATAAGGTTAGCAGACTTCAATGTTTATTGTGTTCTCAGCTTTCAATGCACTCTGCCTTATCTATGTACTTGAATCCACGTGGTGCATATCAATGAAAAGCTTTGAGTATTTTTATTAAGATATCCAGCAAGTGCTCTGTAAACAAGGCTTTGCCTTCTAGAGCTCAGGCTTTGCATTGTCACCTGCTGTAAACACATTCTTACTTACTTGTTATGAAATGTGGCCAGAAAAAAGAGCAGATCTCTGTGTGTGGTGCCTTCTTAATGTAGCTATTTGAATGCCATTGTTCTGCTTTGAAATAGGAATTTTCTGCTTTATGAGGAGGGCTGGTTCCTCAACTTTTCTTAGTGTGATAGCCCGAGGGCCAAGTTATTTTACAGTGCAATTCAGCTCATTTTATCCAAACTGCTCTTAAAGGTGGTTGGAGCAGCATCTTTCTGCTTTAAGGCTCTGAAACACAGTACAAATAAGTCAATAAATGTAAAATTTTTGCTGGCACTTGGGCTACCTAATGGGCTTCAGAAGTTGAAAGAAAAGGAGATATTCCATTTTAATAGCTTTTAGAGGTTAAAAATTGGCTGGGAATAAGCAGAGGACAATCAACTAAACAGTGAGCTGAAGCAAAATTCCTCCAATTTGCTGTTACAAAGGGGAAGCCAGGATCCTAACCCTCCTGTGTCTAGTACTTTGCTGTTTCTCTGGTGATTTCAGAGAGTAGGTAAGAAGTGAAGGCTGGCATGGCAGCTGGGTTACAGTTCAAAGGCCTGGGCATCCTCCAGGTTAGATTACGAAGTTGGAGAAGGAAATGGTGGCTGGGCACAAGTTTCTGGGATTGCAGGCTACCCCACAATAACAGTGGTATAAATGTGCAAAATGCAACCACTACAACTGTAGGGAGTTTTATTCAGTCTACACAGCTGTGAAGAATCCGATGTTTAAGGAAGTAAATTCTTGATTACATGATCTCGCAAAATATTTCTAGCGCCATCTCTGATGCCGCTGGCCAAAGAGAATACATGCTGCAAAATCAGACCAATGCATATTGGGGTATCCTGAATACATGGAGGAGGAAATATAAACTGGCAGTGCTTAGGAATCTGGAGAAGACTACCACAAAGCATGAAACAGTCAATTTTTTTTTAAATTTATGATGTGATGGCCTTTGTGATGACCGTATTTTTTTCTTTATCCATACATGGATTTTTTTTTCCCCCACTGGTTTTCTCACCTCTCTGAAAACAATTAAAACTTTCTCTTAATTTTAGCTTATCATTGCTCAAAGCTCTGGTCCTAATTTCCCCAGAGCTTTCCATTATTTAAATATCTGTAACTAATTTGAAATCAGATGTGAAAGCGATGGGAAACACTGGGAAATCAGGTGTGCACTCAGACTAAAATGCTAGCTTTGAAAAAGTTTTTCAGGTCTCTTTTTTGTCAAATGTAAAAGCACTGAAGTTGAATAGCCTTTCTCTTTTGCTCCTTAAGCCACCCATGTTTGCTAGTGTTAAGGTCATCTATAAAAAATTATGTTCCCACTGCCACACTGAAGCCCAAGAGATAGTAACCATTTCAGAATAATGGGAGCAAGAAGTAATTGGTGTGTCCACTACACAGTACCATAGAAAAAGTAAAAATTTAAGGGTACTCATTACTGTAGCTGTTATGGGTACTCATTTTCATGGCCTAGGCTTGTAGCACATCTGAAGCATTAAAAAGCCTTCCTCAGACACTTTATACAGCCTTTTTCCAAACACTGCTTACACTGAAGAAAGAGCACAGTTTATACTTCTACCAATCAGCAAAGATCCAAAACTTAGAGAGTGTTACAAAAATGTCATTACAGTCTCCCTAGGAAATGGAACATCCAGCTGCAAAGCATTTATAAAGTACATCAAATACTTCATATTTCATAGCAGCTAGCAAAATATGTCTTGATTTATCTGTTTGAGAGCTCATCTCCAGTGTCTCTTTGGAGTTGGTCTTAATCTTTCATCAGGGTCTTTCATGGAAGTTTTTAACCATATTGGAATTGTGAAAATGTTGCATTTAAACCATATTGGAAATGTGGCATTATCTTGCATTAACTGACAATTTTTTACAAAATCAATGTAAACATGCCCATAAATGTTAAAGGATAAAATGACATTGGACTCTTCAGTTGTTTTGTTAGGCTGAGCTGCAAATATGTAAGATGAATAACGGACTACTGATTAACACTTGACTTCATAAGCTGACATAACTGTACTGAAATCATTAAAATAATTTGTCAGTTCATAAGAAGATTTACTGTAATGAGTTTTTAAAATGAATTGAATAGTTTCAATAGGTCTCCTAACCAGAATAGCATTTCAATTGAGACTACTGCCTGTTAATTTAATAAAGTATTTCGGCACTTAAAATCAGGTAATACTCTGGTTAGTCTAACAGAATAGGAATGTGGGATTTGAGTTACTCAAGTCTGAGATGTGCATCAGAGACTTTGACATTGATGGCCAGCATCCTCATCAGCCTTGTGGCTGGAGTGTAAAAGTACTGTGTTGAATAGATATAGAAGAAGATTCAGTTGATATAGATCTCTGATCTAGTGGAAACCTTCCATTTCAGGTTCAATTCTGAGTGACCAATTTTTGTCTTCTATTGACAGTGAAAGCACATTTTGCTGAAGATGCTTCCTCAATTTTTTGTGGTACTAGGTAGATAAGCATTCAGCTTTGGATGTATCTGAATTTTTATCCCCCTGAGAAACCATTTGGAACTCAGTTTTTTGATGCCAACCTACTCCAGAATAATGCCAGTACATCATCTTACAGAAATTCTGTCCAGTTAGGTATTTGTACCTCACATTTTGTGAGTAGGGGAAAGAGGGCATTGATCCTCTTTCAGTATTCTTCTCAACATTGTATGAAAGCTTTGGAAAATGAAAATTTAGTTATTTATGAAGATAAGACTGAAGTTTTTAATGTAATAAGAGAGCTCATTTTCTGGAACAGCGGATTTCTGCTGTCCCTAGAGATCAAGATTTTGTGTGTGTGAATGCTGCTATGGATGGCAGCACAGCAAAAGGAAAAAGTCCTACTCAAAGAAGTGAAAGAGTCTTTAAGCTACAAGTGGCTATGTTTTCAAAATAATGGCCTGTCTGAAAGTAGGGGTGTAGTTGTGTGCAGAGGACCTGGATCAAAGGTCCAGGTCCTTTCATCACATGGTGATGAAAGGCTGCTGAAAGTCCCATCCAGAAGCCACAGTAGAAACTGGCAAAGATATACACTCTGGGAACTTCTGTAAACTTCCTGCCACATTTTTGGGGACATGTTTTTTCATGGGCATTACACACATTCTGTGGATATACCGTGTGTTTTTAAAGGCTCTTTCTACCTGGTCAGATGTGCTCAAGCACAGGTACTCTTGCTCAAGTACTCTTTGTTGTGTAATTCATCACACAAACAAGATGTAGTGGGTAGTGCTGGCTTGAGCAGGAAGTCAGGAACATCACTGCACAGTTTGTGGCATGGATCCAGCACTGAAAGGAATAAGGAATTTTCAAAATACTACTAAATAGAACATGAGAGACTGTTTGAGCTTTATAACAGGGGATGTGTCAACTCTGTGATTGAATAATTGTACTCATTTTCCAGGTAGCTGGGAGAGGGCAGCTGTTGCTGTGCAAAACTGACACAGTATAAAATCCTCTGAAAACATTAGATTTGTTTGGAAAGGTGGACCTAACTGTATCCTTTGTGTTATAAAAATGTATGAATTTAAACCCTATGAGTTCTTTTCCTTTTTCAAGTTAAGAAAGTCAAAAGTGATTTTCCTGGGTAACGTTGACAAATAGAAATGCTTTGAGCCTAGCTGTTCCTAAGGGACAGCCCATGGCACAGTCATGGGTGGCATTAAGTTACAGCTGCTCTCATTCCAGACTGGATATGGCATAGAAAACTAAAGATAGAAAGATATTTGTTCAGTTACTAAGCTCTAGCAGCAGTGACATGCTGCAGTGATTCTGAAACTGACCACTGTGTTTCTTTTCTGAATGTCCAGGGGACATAATGCTTCCCGTCACTCTCATTCTGCAAGAGAGTGAAATATCTACTAGCTTTATACAATAATGCTTCTCTGAGTAGATGATGGGCTAATGTCTTATGCTCCACTGAAGCATTTTGTCAGAAGCAGCAATGAGGGCTTGCCAGCTCTTTTTGGTAGCCTGTCATGTGGATGCTGACCTTGTGCAGCAGTGGCATTGCATCATCTGGGTACAGATGTAACAGGAATTAGCACTCCCTGGGAGGCTGATACAGACATAGCCTTGCAGACCACTACAGTGGGCTCCCCTCCTCACTGGCACCCTCCTCACTCAGGGCTTTCCTTGTTTTAGTTTGTGCTGGATCCTTAAATGAAGAGAAGTAAATGCTGTCAGGGCTCACCTCATTTTAGTACTGAGGAAGAAGAGGGAAAAGCAATGAGCATCTCTGTTTTCTGCCTGACTTCCACTGTGGGGAAAGGGAAAGCCAGACAGCATAAAGGACTTGGTTGAAAAGGGAACAATCACCTCTCTTAATCAGGACAATCTTCTCCTTTTTCTTTGCTCTCTCTTCTGTTGCTGGCTTTGTTACCTGTTGGCAAGGAAGTGTTGGGATCCTTTAAGCTCCACAGAGATTATCTTTCTTTTGATCTTCTACCTTCTCTGCTTTTAGCAAAGGAAGAGAAATCTCTGCATTGTTTCAATTTCCTTTAAATCCTGCTAGGTTTTGCTAGGCCATTAAGCTGTTGACAATCTAGTGCCATTCTGAATGCCTGCTGTCATCTCTAGCCTGCTGGGAAGATGCTGTGCTTTGGGGCTCTGCAGTGACATTGGCAGAGCATCTCGAGCTTCTCTGATACGTTTGTGGGCATGAGTTTCTGGAGTGCCTTCAGCTGTTCATTGATAGCAAGAAGAGAGCTCTTCCATGCTACTGACTCATACTCTGATGTAGGATGGAGCTCTGCAAAAGCTGGCTCCTGACTTGTGCAGAGCTGTCAGTCTGTGAGGTACCAGGTGCAGGGTGTTTTGCTTGCTGACCCATAGAAAGGCCCTTGTTTCACAGTTAAAGCGTGCCTGCTTTGGGTTCATATTAAGACACTATTAGGGCTGAAGTTCAATTTAGTACTTTAAGTAAGCTCTGTGCATGTTTCAGCAGAGGCATCTGCTAGATCTTCTGGCACACAGAAGTGAGTTCAGATAAGGAGCATGACCTTTAAATAATTTTTCAGTGAACAAAGCAACTGAATCAGTTATCTATAGAAAGTTTGTAATGTGGTGTCACATTCTTACTATTATCATCAGAAATTGACCGATTGGGGAAAATCTTGAAGTCACTAGCCTTCAAAACTTTCTTTCATCAGGTTTTTCAAAAAACATGTATCTGAGCATCAGAAACATCTTTGTATTTCTTCAAGCTGCCCAGCAGGCACATCACATGGCCCATAGAAGCAATGAGAAAGTTCTGTTTTCCCCACATGCTTATTTTTGCTTTTTAGTATTTTCATTCCCTAAAAAACTCTGAAGAATTAAATAGAGAATTAAATACAGATGAGGATGAACTCACATCATTGGAGAGGTTTCGTGTTATGCCAGTAACTTCATTTTGCTTCCTTGAGGAATAAAACCTGTTCATCTCTCTTAACTGAATTATGAGCATTTGTCAATAAAAAATGTTTTTTTCCAATGACCTTGTATATTTCTGTAATCAAAAATACTTGACACAAACAGCTAAAGAACATATGCATATCCTTGCTTGCTCTTGCCTGAGACTGGATGCTGTGCTGACCCTCTACTCAGGAGAAAAGCAGATTTGGGCAAATGATTTGGACATCATCTTCATTCCCAGCATAGCTTAACAACGTGTAGCTATCTATTATTTTCCTCTGTACATTGAAGCTAAGTAGTATTGCCATGTTTTCACATATATTGGTCTGAGGGGGCTAACTTTGCAAGTATTTATAAATGAATTAGGCATGATGAAACCCAGCAGCAGTCAGAAACAAACACCTGTGACTTGTGACTGAAGGTGTGTTACAAGTGACAATAGGAATACTCCTGAAACAATCTGATTTTCATCTAGTCAGTGTAAGATTCAACAACACGAGCCACATGATCCAACAATGATTGTTTAATAATATCATTATCATTATAATCTAATTAATGAAAGCCAATATATTAAAATAATCAGTAATTGCAATACATTAGCTGCAAAGATACTACTTTGGAAATATTGGTATCCCATCCTATGTTGTAATTCTTGTAGAAAGATAAAATCCATGCTATCTGAAAGATGACACTAAAAAAATTTGAGAAATCTGAGAAATTATCTTAGTTTATTTTGGTCTACCTTTATAAACTCCTCCATTTGATTGCAGCAAGACCTTTAATTCTGAAATAAAAAACTGACATGGAATTTAATTTCTTATGCCTGAGTGTTTCAGCAGATATTTTCATGAATGCAATATGAGCACATCTTGGAAATGGATATTGGGCAGTAATATCTCAACAATTTTAAATCTTGAAAACTGGGACTAAAACTGATGAATGTAAATTACCATAAATATTTCAGTGAAATATGGTAGATGTTAGCTGAACTATTTTGAAATAATATAGTAAAAAAATCTTAATTATATTCAAGACTTCCTACTTCATGGATTATGACTGGTTTTATGTTCTTCATTTTATGTTTAACAGATCAAGTTTGAAAATTTATGAATAGCGACTTGTGCATCCAGTACAGAGCTTTTGTGCAACACTGTGAAATAGTTTTAGTCACATTTACATAAGGATTTGGTAAAACCAATACCACTGTGCTGCTGAGGCCATCCAGTCAGGTGCTGGTGTGTGTGAGAAAACAGAGCTCTGCAGGTCCCTCTGCTGTCTCCAGCTGCTTGTACCAAGGCAGGTACTGTATCTGTCTGTGGTCAGACAACTGATTTTAGAGCTTGTGCAGTGTCATATAGGATGGTTTCAGTAAGAAAAGAAACTTGAAACCCCTGTGTAGTGATGGAGAATGAGGTTTGATGGAGTGTATTTTAAAGTAAAGGTGCTCCCCTGGTGTTACTCTCCATTAACTTCTGCCCCTTTTAGCTTTTCACAGCTTTTTGCAGTGTCAGAAGAATGTTTCACTTGCTCTTGGGTTGAAGTAAGGGTCTATGGTATTGTCTGCCCTGTTCCTTCACAAAGCATGAAGAGTCCTCTCCACTCTGAAGTTTTTCAAGCCTAACTTTTTAGAGACACCTATGAGCTCACCTTTTATTTTCTGCTTTATTCTCTGCTTCTCCCATAGGCTTGTCAAAGAGAGAGTGATTGACTAGAATTCTGTTTGGAGGTTTTTGATTGCACAGGAGTGAAATGTATGGAAAACCAGGAAAAAATAAAATGCAAGTAGTTTTGTTCTGTTTCTGAGGAATCAAATATAAACCTAAACATGAAGGGTTATGCTGCCATCCTTGTTTCCAGAATTGGAAGTGTTTGGATGCTGTGTTATTTAATACACTAAATCAAGATGCCATCCTTGTTTCCAGAATTGGAGATGTTTAGATGCTGTGTTATTTAATACACTAAATCCTGTATGCTTTAGAGGCTTGACATGAGTCCCCCTCTGGGTGCTTCTGTAGCTTTGAGTTGGAAGTTTGCTGTTGAGGAATCTCTGAAAGCCAGTTTGGTTATCAGGTCCCTGTGCAGGGTCCTCAGACAGATGGCAGGTTGGTGGTACCAGGCAGATGGGGATCCAGGATGTGAGAGGGCCAGGACAGCAACCCTGTGTAACTACTTAAAAATTCTGTACATGAGAGAGGGTTGGACTGATGTGCATGAGCATGAGGCCATCAGACTTATTTTTCAGATAGGCTAGGAGAGACCATTAAACTAGGAATAAAGTTCATCCTCATGGAGAACCAGTAGAAAGGCAACTTGATATTGTAACACTTAAATATTTATGGCTCATTTCTGAGTTAAAAAAAATTAAGTTTGCAAGGATTGTTTAGATCTGTAGAGCTTAGCAGAGTCTTCTTTCAGTTTCTGGTGTTTGTGCTTTTCTGAGGGGAGTTTGCTTAGCAATGCAGTACTAAGGTTGGTCTGAGATAAGAAAACTTAGGAATGTTTCTGTAGCTGAAATGCTGTGACTTATATCTGAGGAAATGGCTCATACAGTGCTGTGCTCAGCCTCTCTTCATATAATAGATGATTCAAGGCCTTCATCATCTCTCTGTACTAACCTGAGTAAGTCTATGTCACTCCTGCACCAAGTAGCCCAGCACTGCAGCCAGCCCATCACATGTACCTCACCAGTGTGAGCTGGGGGGGAAGGATCCCCTCCTGTTACCCACAGACAACATGCAGCCCTAACGCAGTGCAGGATGTAAATATTGTCTTATTTCTAGAAAGAGCAGTGATCCCAAACTACTGGTCCACTACCTCCCAGTGCCTGAATTATTTTCAGAAATTAATGCTTTAAAAGCTCCTGTGCTCTATTGCTGCTCCAAGTGCATTGGCCATGCAAGCCTGTGTACAGATGATTATTAGTGTTAGGTGGAAATGTTGTAATGAAGCAAATGTAGTGAGTTTGTACTGGAAAGTGTGCTAAAAGTAGAAAGCTGGTAATCTTTTTCTGTTTATACATAGTAAGGCATGAATGCAGGCCATGTCAATGTGTAGCAGTTGCATCGTCTGTTTTGTCTCGGGCTCCTCTCTGTGATACAGAAACCAGTGATTTTAATTTTTGCTTTCCTGGGCAGATTTTATATTAGTGAAACTTGCAGAAAATTGATGGGAGATACATAGATACATATCACAGTATAGCAGAATGTTCAACTGGCCCTTAAAACCCCACTGAAAGCATCTTCCAGGACCTCATGCTGTCAGCATCATAGGACTAAGGAGCTACAGTCTACCTAATTTCTTAAATTAAGTCTAAGCACTTGTAATTAAATGTAAGGCTATCTCGAATAGAGGTGCCTCAAACCTAGTTTTGGATTCACCAGAACATACATAGTGGTCTAGCTGCAATAATGAGGGCAGATGTCTGGAAGAAAATGACCTCCAAGTACATGTTCCCTAAGATTATCCTTCTGGGACACTGTGAAACAAGTCCAGTATTTATTTGGGAAACAGGTATGGATCTACTGACAGTGTTTTGCCACTTCTGGTGCAAAATTGGAATACGCAGCTACATAATTTACAGTCACATGATGAAAAGCAATATTTGGAAAAAAAATCATCATTAGAATGTGTTTGAATCAGTTTCAGCCTCGCTTCTCAAATATTACAGTCTCTTGTTCTAGACCTGCAGTATTTGAAAAGCTTTGTGTTTTATCAAAATACAATATACACAGTAGCTATGTACACGAAACAATGTTCTAAAGACAGCAAGGAATAACCTGCTGATACTCCTCATTGTGTGTAAAGTATTGAACTGTGAGGTGGTGGGACAGTAGCAAAGCACAGCACGGGTAGCTGCTGATTTCCTGGGAGTGTCCAATGGAGGATGTCCCCTTGGGAAAGAACAGAAAGGGTGACCATGTGATCTGGACTCAAAAAAATTGTGGTTGACTTTTCACAGGCCCTTAGGAAGGCTAACTGGAGGTATGGCTGATTTGATGTATGTTGTGGATGTTGCTGTAGTCATGAGCAAGCAAGAAGACAGATCTTACCTCAGTGAACCAGTGAACTGTGTGTAAGGGAAAGACAAGAAGAAACAGGAAAATTAAGCTGGAGTGCAGGAGAGCATAGGATAATGAATTTCACAGAAAAGCAAATATTTCAGCTCATATTTTGCCTTGTTGATGTCAGGTTGATGGTTTTTAAGAGAATGTCAGAGGTACTGAGAGACTAAAAGCCAATAAGCACATTTAGGACAGATTGGAAAAGTAGGGAAATACTTTGGAATGAAGCAAGAAAATGATGTGTACTGTGGCATTACTGTCAGGGGTAAGCAAGGATCAGAGGTGTGCTAAGGTACTCCATGGGGTGCTGGGCTTATTGTGAGAGCCTGTTACTGAGGTGATCCATCACTTCAGCAAGGGAGCTGAAGAGTGGATCACAGCAGTTGGGATGATGAATTGGACGGCTGGTCCTTGTAGGAGGGATGTGAATAGCTTTAAAAAGGCCTGAGGTGATATCAAGTGCAGAAGGGAGGAAATCCTTGGAACCAGGACAAAAACTAGTCCAAAGCAGGAGACAGAGATTTGAAGGTGCAGATAGTCACCCAGTGTAAAGCTGTAGAGACACAGTGAAGGAAAGCTTCATCCAAATTTAAAACTATGCTTTATCTTCATAGACAGACAATCCCTCAAGCAAAACCCAAGGAGGAGGGCAGCAATGATGGGTAAAAAGTGGTAGAGGGACTATAGCAGCGTTCAGGTGGGTTCACCAAAGACTGGTGGGCTGCAAGGGAAATTCACTTATACTCTTGTAATAATAAAAAGGGAGGTGCTTAGCATTGCTTAAAATTGGGAGGCACTACCTTAGTAAAATGGAATTTATGTTTTGAAAAATAAACATGTTAAAGGCCTCAAAACATTGTCATTCCATGGTATTTGAGCTGCATCAGTTCATCAGATGCAGATGAGGAACCTCACAGCAACACTGTGCTATAGTTGAACATGTCTCCCATTATAGGTGAAAAAAATGGCAGAAAGGAGCTTAGCACCTCAGCTGAGTACCTGGAAAATGCATGAATGGTGAAATAGGCTCATTGACTGCAATGACACTGCTTTTTCTCAAAGTTACACGGGGACATAAGTGCCTTGCTGAACTGAGAGCCTGAGGGTAGGGATTAGAACTTGTGGTTTCTTGGCTCTCTGCCCGAGCAAAATTGGTTATGCCACACCGATCCTGAAACAAAACTTCTGCCTGTATTATTTGCAGAGTGCTGTGGGGAAATGAAAGCTGGTAAGGCATAATTTTATTTGTGTGCTTTGAAATTTTATATTATCATGTACTTCTTGTTGTACTGTAATGAAGCTCTGATTTCCATATTAAAATTAATGAAATGAAAATAACATGAATGCATTGTTCCTG